>NC_056741.1:1029636049-1029998507 GCF_019279795.1 Protopterus annectens
TAAGGATTAAATCAGGGTCTTTTGTTTTTGTAGGGGCAGTTTGAGTTGTCCCTGGATTTCCCATTGCCCTGTAGGCACCTCCTCTGGATTGGTTTCTGCCTCTGGAACGCCTATTCCTGCCCCTTTGAGGTCTTGTGGAGTCAGGAAAGGACCAATTTTTGGCAGGCCAGTTCCTGCTAAACCTTGGGGTTGAACCTGCAAGAAATCTTTAACTGTCTGGACTGATTTTGCCTTTTCTTCCATTTTCTTCATAACCTGCTGGGCAGGTGTACCAAACAAACTTGTTTTATCCATAGGAGCATCTAGCAATTTAGATTTAACATGATCCGGTAAGCTTGCTCCTTTAGCCATGCATGCCTTCTAATTACAGTGCCAGTCATGGCTGATCTAAATGAAGCCTCCAGTGCATCATAGCCACATTTTAAAGAATGGTTACTAACTTGCTGTATGTTATTTACCATTTCTAATACATATTTCTTATCAAGAGATTCATCAGTGGTTAGCTTTTTAGTTAACTGATCAAGCATAAACTCTTGGTATTGTATCATGTGAAACTGACAGTTTAAAGCTCTAGCTGAGAGAGTGGCTGAAGTGTAAACCTTTTACCCCATCTGTCTAATGACCTTGCTTCCCTTTCAGAAGGAACAGGGTTTTTAGCTATGGTCGCTGCTACTGCCTTGGGACCCTGGGAAATAGTTTCGGGTCTGCAAGAGGGGCCTTGTAAAGGTGGTGATGAGTATCTGGCACCCTGTAAAATCTGTCTGGTTTGGCAGGGGCTGGGGTAAAGAATCTGGAGCGGAGCAGACATCATTGAAAGCATCATCCACCACAGAGAGAACAGGAGGTATAGCTAAGGGCCTGTGCTGTGGAAGGTGCAAAAAGGTCCTAAGTCTTTTCCTGGAGTCTGAAAAATCCTGTTGCTGCCATTGGAACTGTTCTCGCATGGCATGCAAGGTTTCCCCAAAGGAGAATTCTTCTGGTGGGGAAGCAGCTGGAATGGATTCTTCAGCATCAGAATCTTCAAAATTGGAGAAAGGAGCCTCTGGCTGGTCAGTTATGTCTGATTCATCAGCAGAATCATCAGAGGACACTGGCTCATGGGGCTCTGCCCTAGGTCTCTTCTCTGGGGGCTGAGAGGCCCTGTCTGGGTGAGATTGAGATCCTCTAATTAATGAAATTAAATCTTCTGCCAAAGTAAGCATTTGAGAACTGGAAGAGGGCCTGGTTGAGGGGGGTTTAACAGGCACTGTTTTAGTAGTCTTGGCTGCTTTAGCCCTGGCGAAGGCCTTAATGGACATGGCTGCTGGAGGCCTAGCAGCACCACGTGCTGGGGTAGAGACATCCAAGGGAATGGTGTCTGATAAGTCAGTGGTAAGCACCGTAGTGGGTAAAATTTCTGAGGCCGATTCAAGAGTGTTAGCAGGGACCTCAGTTGTAGAGATAGATTCAGCTGTATTTTGATCAGTTTTCTCGGTTTCGGCCGAAACCGAGACACTCGCGGTTTGCTTAACCATTGTTTCGGCCGAAACCGTGGACCGCGAGTGTCGGTCTTTTCTTTGCGTTTTGGCAGAATGCGAGTCGGAGGATCCGACGGCATAATGTACGCAAAATCAGAACCAAAACTGTTCTGCAAACTCCGACCCGACGCCTAAGCGCTCGTCGGTTGAAAGCAGCACAGGACCTACAGGCTGCTACGTCGTGGGCTGGGCCTAAGCAAGGCAGGCAGTAAGAGTGGAAATCTTTATGAGGTATTTGTTTCCCACAGGTTAAACAATTATTAACTTTTTCTGACATCGGCTGAGGCAAGAAAGAGTCCCGAACGGGTACTTAGCTTTAGAAGTCTTCGGTAGTATTCGGTAGAAGTAATCTCTGGATCCGACCGACCGGCACTTGCGAACAGCTTCTGCTTCGGGCGCCACGCGGCAAGAAAGACTGAAGAAAATGGCGTCGGCTGATGCTTTTATACCCGAAGACCAACAGAGATGACGTCGGGTGAAGTGCGACATCAGCCGAAGCCGGACCCGGACTTTGGAATCCGGCCGACTGAAGGGCTGCCTGACGACAGGACAACCCAGTTGTTATGACTGCAGATGCATCCATGAAGGACATCTGTACTATGTTCATTGTGTTACAATGCTGCAGTCATTACACTTGGGTGGAATCCCAAAGCTGAGGTAGGGTGGCTAGTTCTATAAGGCATTAGGGGTGGCTATAAGGCCCTGCAGCACAGCAGTGGTGAAGCCAGCTCTGGTTTTGGAGTATAAAGGCAAATGGTAATGCTTGGTGAAAGTATGCACAGAACTCCATGTTGCTGCTTCCAAAATATCCTTGGTAGGTACTCCTCTGAGGTAGGCAGTTGAAGTGGCTGTTGCCCTGGTGGAGTGAGATCTAATGCTGCTAGGTACAGGTTTCCCATGGTGTGTATAGTAGAAACGTATACAATGTCCTATCCATTTTGAAATGGTCTGTTTTGAAATGGCTTTTCCCTGTGCTCCTGCAGCATATGCTACTAATAATTGCTCAGATTTTCTGAAAGCTTCGGTTTTCTCCAAGTAGAAGCGTAACTGTCTGTGAATATCCAAAGAATGCAGTAGTCTCTCCCCTTTATTCTGTGGTTTTGGATAAAAAGTTGGCAAGTGAATAGTTTGGTTTAGAGCCACACTTGATACCACCTTTGGCATAAATGTAAGGTTAGTTCTTAAAGACACCCTGTCCTGGTGGAAAAGGAGGAAAGGTTCCACTGCCATTAGTGCCTGTAATTCTGAAACTCTTTGTGCTGATGTTATTGCCAGTAGCAGAGCAGTTTTCCAATAAATATATTTTAATTCTGCTGTGTTAGCTGGCTCAAAAGGAGGTAAAGTTAATTTTTCCAAAAAGTTGAGGTCCCAAGTTGGAGTAGGTGCTCTACGGGGTGGTCTTATGTTTATAGCCCCTCTGAGGTACTGTTTGAGCAAAGGATTAGAGAAAATTGGTGGATCCGTGTTGTAATAAGCAGAAATGGCAGAGGCGTGGATCTTGATAGATGAAAAGGAGAGGCCTTTGTCCAGCATCTCAGTTAAATAGTGAAGTATCTGAGGAATGTTTGGGACAAGAGGGTCAAGGCTGTGCGCCTGGTTCCAGGCACAGAATCTCTTTCATTTATCCGAATAGGCTTTCCTGGTACTAGGCCTTCTGGCCTCCAGAATGACATCCATAACAGCTTTGGAGAGAGGCATTGCTTGCTTGACTAAGGAATTTTCCATGCAGCTAGATTTAAGGTCTTTAGCTGGCTGTGAAGTATCTGATTGTTGTGCTGTGTCAGTAAATGTGGGATTTGAGGCAAAATCCATGGTGGTTCTTGTGCTAAGTTCTTTAAGATTGGGTACCAGTGCTGGCGTGGCCAGTCTGGTGCAATCAGGATCATCTTTGGCTCTTCTTGCCTGGCTTTTATGAGTACCTTTGGAAGGAGAGGTAAAGGTGGGAAAGCGTATACTTGTAGGTTTTTCCAGCTGAATGAGAGGGCATCCACTTTCCATGCTTGTGGATGGTAACTCCTTGTGCAGAATTTCTGTAGCTGGCAGTCCATTGGGGATGCAAACAGATCTATGTCCGGGCTCCACCATTTTTGTGTTATCATTCTGAATATTTGTGGATTCAATTCCCATTCGTGGGGATCCATGATGTACCTGTTTAAGTCGCCTGCCAGTGTGTTTTTCTCTCCTGGCAGGAATTGTACTTGCAGATGAACTTGGTAGTCTAGAGCTGTGTTCCACAAGGTCATGGCTTGCCTGCAGAGGGGGTGGGAGTGTGTGCCCCCTTGCTTGTTTATGTACCACATAACTGTGGTGTTGTCTGTCTTTAATAATAGTTGTCCTGGATGCAGCAGGTCCTTGAAAGCTATAAGGGCATTTTGTACAGCTAACATCTCTTTTTGATTGATGTGAAGGTGCCTTTGCTCTGCGGGCCACTCACCCTGAATACATTTTCCTGCCATGTGTGCTCCCCAGGCGTAATCCGATGCATCTGCTGTCAGTGTTTGCCTGGCTGTGGGTTGAGTAAAAGGCTGTCCCTTGTTGAGGTGACAAGCTTGAGCCCACCATCGAAACTCCTGTTGAAGGCAAGGGGATTAATGGTATAACTGTTTTCAAACTTTGACAGTGTTGAGACCATACACTCTTTAGGTACCATTGTAGTTTCCTCATATGCAGTCTGACATATGGAATTAGTAGCATGCAAGATGCCATGTAGCCCAAGGCCTGCAGAATTTTTCTTGCAGGGAGTTGGGTCTTTGTTGCCATCAATTGAAAGTATTGAGTCATTTGTCCTTGCTTGTCTGGCGTGATAAGCCATCTGGGCCATTGTATTCAAGCTGGCACCCAGGAATATTATCTCTTGTGAGGGCACTAGTTTTGATTTCTTTTCGTTTACTGTGTACCCCAGGCAACTTAATAACTTTTTTACGAATGCCAGATGCTTTAAAAGAATGTCCTTGCTCTCTGCTTGAATCAGGCAGTCGTCCAGGTACGGATAAATTTGAATTCCTTTTTGTCTACAAAATGCAATTACTGGTGCCAGGCACTTTGTGAAGACCCTGGGCACAGTAAATAAGCCAAAGAGCAGTGCAGAGAATAGATAGTGCATTAAACCAGCTATGAATCTGAGGTATCTTCTGCAGTTTTGTCTGATAGGGACATGCAGGTATGCCTCCTTGAGGTCCAAAGTCACGAGCCAAGCTTTCTTGCCCAGCATGGGAAGAAGCTGCTGTAGTGTCAACATTTTGAATTTCGGAGCATCCATGTAAGTGTTTAGAGAAGTAAGATCCAGAATGGGCCTCCAGGCTTTGTCCTTTCTGGGAACCAGAAAGAGTCTTGAGTAAAATCCTTGCCCTTGCTCCTGTGGTGGTACCTTTTGAATAGCTCTCATGTCCATGAGTGCTGCAATTTGTTTTTGAGCTTCTGCCCATTGATTTGGTGGCAGATTTGGCATTCCTTTTAACCTTGGCAGAGTGTGAAAGTGGAACCTGTAACCTTGAGATACAATGTTGAGAACCCATTTGTCTTTGGTGATCCAATGCCAATTGTGATAGAAAAGTGCCAGTTTTCCTCCTAAGGGGGCTGCCAAGAGAAGAGCTGTTTGGCAGCTGTAGTGGGAAGTCATTGAGGCTGCTTTTTATAAGGTTTTTATAAGGTCTTCCCCTTCTTTCTGGCCTGGTGTACCCCATTGTCGAGGCCTGTAAGGACCTTGTGGTTGACCTCTACCTCTTGGACGTCTGTATCTGCCCCTTTGAAGTCTGTCTGTAACTAGAAAGGACCAATTCTTTGTTGGCCAATTTCTGCTAAAATGAGGAGGCTGAACCTGTAAGAAATCCTTCACCGTTTGCATAGATTTTGCCTTATCCTCCATCTTTTTTAATACCTCCTCTACCTTAAATCCAAACACATCCCGCTGCAAAGGTGCATCCAGTAATTTTGCCTTAACATGATCTGGTAACGTATGTTCTTTCAACCAAGCATGTCTTCTACTGAGAGCCTGTAACTGCTGCTCTACAGGAGGCTTCTAAGGAATGAAAACCACATTGCAAAGTACGTTGTCCCACTTGTTCAGCTGCATGCAATAAATCCTGCACTTCTTTAAAATTAGGAGGATCTGAATCTGGAAGCATTTTTTGTTTCAACTGAGACATCAAAAATTGCTGATATTTTAGCATGTGAAACTGGCAATTTAAGGCTCTCATTGCTAAAGTTGCAGACGTATATACTTTCTTTCCCCATCTGTCTAATGCTCTGGAATCTCTGTCAGAGGGAACTGGGTTTTTTGCTGATGAGGCCTTAATCCCTTTGGGTCCCTGAGAAATAGTTTCAGGGTCAGCAACAGGGCTTTTATACAGAAATTTGTGAGAGTCAGGGACTCTGTAATATCTATCAGGTTTAACTGGGGCTGGAGGTAAGGAGTCAGGATTTAAGCTGGATTCAGTATACACATCATCCACAACATCTAAAACTGGCGGAATAGCAGGGGTCTGTGTTGAGGTAATAAAAGGAAGTCTCTGAGCCTTTTCTTGGATTCTGAGTAATCCTGGCCTTCCCAATGGAAATGCTCCCTCATGGTATGTAAGGTTTCCCCAAAGGAGTAGTCCTCAGGCGGAGAGGCTGATGGAATTGATTCCTCAGCATCAGAATCCTCATAAGGGGGTAAAGAATATTCTAGGTCTGAGGATGAATCTGAAGAAATGGACACTTGGTCGGAAGATTCATAGTCTGCATCCTGTCTGTGCCTTTTATCAGGTGGGGGATGGGACCCCCTGATCAGGGTGATTAGGTCTTCGGCCATTTTGAGCATTTGTTTCTTAGGCATGGAGGCCTGTCCTGGAGAATGCTGCATCTGTTTCTTTGTTTTTAAGGGGGGCTTAGACTTGGCAGAGGGTTTAATGGTTAACTGGGTAGGTCTGAAAACACCCTCTGAAGCTGTGGATTGCTCAGCTACTTCGGTTCCCTCTGAAGGGTTAGTTTCAATAGGCTGAAAAACTTGTGCATCCGAAGGCTCAGCCAGCTCCATGTGGGAGTCGGAGGCGGTCTGTAGAAGCGGTCATCAGGGGCTGCGAAGGCGCCTCGCTGAAAACCGGAGAACCAGTAACTGGCCTAGAAGAGGCCTCGTCGTCAGTTTTGGGCCTCGGATGCCTGTCCTTGTCTTTGCGCTTTTTATGTATTCTGGTCGTCGGAAGCTCCGACGGCATGGTGTAATTAATTTTTCTGCCAAAATAATGTTGGGCAAAATCAAACCGATGTTTAACAGTGCGCTTGTTAAACCTAGCACAAAACTGACAACCAGTGACGTTGTGGTCTGGGCCTAGGCATGGGATACAATAGTAATGGAAATCCTTATGCGGTATTTGCTTCCCACAAGAAATAACAGTTATTAACTTTTACTGACATTGGTCTGAGGCAAGAAAAAGTTTCCCCAATGGGGTACTTAGCTTTGTAGAAGACTTTGGTTCTGGATTCGGAATGAAAATCTCAGGAGTCGGCCGACCGGCACTTGCGAACTGCTTTTGCTTCGGGCACCGTGCGGCAAGAAAGACTGAAGAAAATGGCGTCAGCTGCATCTAATATACCCCTGTCGCACTGACGTCAGAGAGGAGGCGACAGCAACCGACACCGGACCAAGACTTTGGAACTCAGGCCGACTGGGGAACCGCCTGACGGCAGGACATCCCAAGTGTAATGACTGCAGCAATGTAACACGATGAACATCAATCCATTTCCTAACTTGTAAAATAGTCTAGCAAAATGTTCTTTTTTTACTTTTACTCCTCATATTTTAAGAATCTTTACTTTTGCACCCCCTATACATTTCCCCAGCAATCTCTCTCTCTCTCCATATATATAGTACCAGTGGTGTAAGAACTTTACATAACAGTAGATGCCTTACTGATCAATGTTAATATTCCAGACCACTGGGCCAAATAAACTGAGTGCCTGTCTGGGGTATCAAAGCTAAAACCTTCCATGGAGCCATATGTCTGACATATAACCTAAGCCAGCAGGTACAAGGGTACATAAGTGGATTCTCAGACTCTCTCAAAACCAGGAGAAATGGAGATGCCTGAGGAAAGTTAAGACAGGCAAAGGTCAGCTAAGAGGACGGAAAGAAGAGAAAGCCCCCCCGTCCATGAGAAAACAAAGGACAACAGAGACAGGAACAAAGGGGGGTGGTGTAGGGTGGGAAGGAATACAACAGTGATCAGAAAGACATCTAATGTTATTGCAAGTTCTTAAAAAAAAAACAAAAAAAAAAAACGTCTACGTCCTTCCTTAGAGCACCAGGTGATTCCCAAAACTGCAACTATCAATTAATCTGGATAGAACAGATCTGGCAAAGGAGGCTCTGGATCATGAGAAGGCATCTACTCTTTAGTGTTTACTAAAAGTGTGTACAGAAGACCAAAGTGTTTCTTCTAAAATAGCCATGGAATCAATTCCTTTGTAAAAGGCTTTAGAGGAGGCAACTGCTCTAGCGGAATGGCCTTTAAATGGAGAACACATCCAGGGAATTGTTATGGCTAGGCTTGTACAGGCCCTAGGGCCGATAGCCTAGTACCAACCTATGAACCTATGAACACAAGGATTTACCATGACGCATGTAGCAAGAGGAAATGGGTTTAGAAATCCAGTTAACAACTGTTGTTTAGAGACTGGGTTGCCCAATACGTCTTCCTGGAGAGAAACAAACAGCTGGCTAGTTTTCCAAATGTCCTTGGTCTCATCTAAGTAAATCTGAGCTGCCTGCATACATACAGAGAATGAAGGATTCATTTACCCTTGTTCTAAGGGCTAGGGAAGAAGGTAGAAAGATTAATGGCCTAGTTGGGGGGCAACTCACTGATCACCATAAATATAAATGAAGGATTGGCCCTCAGAGAAACTCTGTCCTTATAAAAAAGTAATGGAAAGGAGGCCATCAGGGCTTGAAGCTCAGAAACTCTTCTAGCAGAAGTAAGGGTCACTATGAGGACGGTTTTCCATGTAGAAAAAGCTTAGAAAAGTGAAAGACGCAAATTCAAAAGGTGACAGTAAGTGTCTTGACAAAGCTTAGGTCCCACGAAGGTGGAATAACTCTACTAGGCGGGTTCAAATGAAGGACTCCCTTGAGAAACTGCTCTAACTCAACCCTAGAAAGCAGTGAAGGGACTACAGGCAAGCATGCAGTAATAGAAAATAACTGTGTATTAAATCGGGGAGTAGGTTACACTGGTTCTTAACAGCTCACATAAATAAAAGATTATAGTAGGAACCCTAGTTTCAGTAGGGTTTTTGCTCGTTAGCATGACACCAAGCAGAAAAACTTTTCTATTTGGATATGTCGAGACTTTCTAGTGGTAGGTTTCTTCTTGCCTCCTGAAGATTATATAGCACATCCTCAGAAAACTGTTGTCTGAAAGGGATCAGAATCCTATCATCCAAACTGTCAGGGCTGAAAGATAAGAGGGTGGGATGAAGAAGAGAGCCCTTGTGTTGTGTAAGCAAGTGCACTCTGTAGTGCAACTTGTAGTGATAACCTCTGGGTAGATGATGCAGAAGAGAGGACCAATGCTGCTTGGAACAAAAAGTCACTAGTACGATTTTTTTGGCTTGTCCCTCTGGATCTTTAACAAGACCTTTGGGATTAGAGGCAGAGTTGGGTGGGGAGGCATGAAGAAACCTCCCTCCCCATAGAAAGAATGTGGCATCCATCCTCCAGGTCTGAGGGCAAGGAATCCTGAAGCAAAACAGCTGGAACCATTTGATATGAATGCAGAAAAATATCTATCAGAGGAATACCCATACCCTATTTGTTGACTATTGCCTTGCAAGACCTGCCTGTTCAACATCCATTCATGAGGGGTCTTCCTCCAAGCACATAAAATTCATTTTCTACAGAGATCCATGGGACAGGTTTGCATTTATAGTCTGCTCCCAAGCTAGATGAACCAGTCTCCATAACTGATGGGATTTGGTCATTCTACCTCCCCTGTTTATTTATATACCACATGACTGTTGTGCTGTCTGTGAAGATCATGAGGGGGCCTGCAGACAGTTTGAGAGAGAAGACTTGCAGGTACTGAATTAGTGCCAGCATTTCCTTCACATTAATGTGTTTTTTCACTCTACTTGGTGACTACTGCCCCTGGACTCGTAAGGTACCCGTCCATGCTCCCCAGTCTTGTTCTGTGACATCTTTGTGCAGGTCCTGAGAAGAAACCATGAGTATGAAAGGAAAGCCTGGGTTGGGTTTTATCTGAGACATCCTTCACTGGAGTTCTTTCTTCAGAAAGGAGAGAAGTGGGATCCAATTGTCCAGATGTTGACAATGCAGACACTGGATACATTTATGTCCATTGGATCTTTCTCATAATGTGGTCTTGCAAAAGGAACTATAAGTATGGATGCTGCTATGAACTCCAGATCCCTGATAATTTCCCTTGCAGGGCTAACAGGGCAAAAGGAATTTGAAAGTAGTTGGAAAGGGCTTGGACCTTCTCTTATGGTAGGAAAGCCATCAACAGGCATATGTCTATTTTGCAGCCCAGGAAGATAAGAACCTGGGTGGGGTTCAATGTGGCCTTTAAATTTATCCTGAATCCTAGATTCTGTAGGAAGGAGATGGTACACCCGAAATGCTGTAGTATAATCTCCTGAGAGAATGCCTGTATTAACAGGTTGTCAGAATATGGGAACATTTGAATTCCATGAGTTCTGTAGAAGGCAATAAGCATTCTGTGAAGCCCCTGGGGGCTGTAGATAATGAAAAAGGGTGAAGCAAAGAACTGAAAGTGTGATGAGCAAACTGACAATCTTAAAAATTTCTTGTAAAAAGGATGAAGGGGAATGTGGTGATAAGCATCCTTCGAGTTCAAACATACCAGCAAGGCCTGAGAAAGAAAGTAAAGAAGAGGTGTCTCCAGAGACAGCAGTGTTGAGAAGGGACAAAAAGAATAGGCTTCCATTCTCCTTTTCTGTGGACCAGAAAGTCTGGAATAAAACCTTTTCCTGCATACTGTGGGGGTACAGGTTCTACTGTGCCTTGATCATGAACAGTTCTGTAGAATAGGAGGTAAGACTTTTACCTGGTTAGAAGGAAGTGGTGTGACACCTTTGAAAAGTGGAATCTCCTTCCAAGTCATTCTGTAACCTTGGATAATGTAATGGACCTATTTGTCTGTGTTTGTGATCTTCCAAGCAGAAAGGGGACGAGGGTCAGTCTTTTGATAGAGGGAGGAATGGACCAAGGAAGACAGGAAAAGACTAGAAATACTCAGGCTGATTTGTCTGGAAAAGAAAGCTTCCCAGGCTTGAAGTCTCCATCTGGTTTATCCTGAAATGTATTTCTAGGGATTATTCTACCTTTATGTGTAGACCCAGGGCCCCTGCAAGAGAAGGAAGTGGGATTAGCCAGGTAGTTTCTCTGGTACCTAGGAAAAGGAGTAAACAAGATTAATTTGAAATCATGCATTATTTTACTTTGTTCTTGCAAGGGTTTAAACAAGTTGGCCACCTCAGGGCCACAAAAGAGATCCCTATTAAGAAGGGAATCCAAGAGTTTAGCTTTAATATCCTCAAGCAGGGACCAAGACCAAAGCCACTCATAACCTCTAATGACAGATCCAGGAGCAGCTGATCCAGAAGTGATTTCCATTGCTTCAAAACTAACACTACTCCTTGTTACCCCAAGTAGCTTCAGCCACCATGGAAATAGCCTGCTATTTAAAGCCAGACACTTTCAAATAGGACACGGTTTTATTCAAATCAGTCAGAACTGACAGCAAACATTTAGTCATTTGAGTTTGGCAATTCACATCTCTGAAGGTAGGGTATTAGCAGCAAGTCAAAGTTAAGATGTCTTGTCTGTGGAAATAGAAAAAGCAGAACAATCTGCTAAAGGGATTTTATAGAAGAATTTTAGGTCTTCAGGCACTTTACAGAACAAGTCATGTCTCTTAGGTGCTGGAGAGAGTCAGAAGCAATAGAAATTAATGCAAAAGGGTTCAGAAAACCCTCCAAAACTGGAAGGACAGGTGTAGGGGTGCCAACCTCTAGTAAACTGCAATATATATTTTTGTATGTCAGATATTTGTCTGGATTCCCATTCAAAATGCTGAATCATCTTAGTGACAATTTCCCCAAAGGACATCGCCTCTACAGGTAAATCTGGAGATAAAAGTATTCTCACCATCAAAAGATATTTGGCCTGGTGAATGAATCTGGGAAGAGTAGGCCAGGGAATGTTCAACCTAATCATAACTGGACACATCTTCCTCAGAGGACTCATGTTGTCTCTTCTAAGGGGGTGAAGGAGCAGGTGCAAAGGAAAGAAAAGGCAGCAACTTGAGTCAAAATGGACTTAAATAGGCCTTGACAGAATTCCATACATTTTTCTTCCTGGGATGTCTAAGGAAAACTATTTTTTGTTTAATGTTTCTCCTTAAGAATGATGCCCATTTTAACAAAATGTGGCAGATCTAACCCTTGGTGTACTTTGATCAAAGACCTGGGCAACTCTTCCTGAACCAATATTTGAGGGATGTCCTCTGGACCTCCCAAAATTGTTAGTCTAGATTCCATCGACTCCACTGCATCGGTAAGGTCTGTCATCTTGGACATGCAAGAGTCACACGCTATACCAGCCTCAAACAGGGTTGGGATAGTGAGAGCCTGAGATGAGTCGAACATACAGCGGGCCCCTGAAAGCCTCAATGGGTTTGTCAAAGTCAGACTGGGCAGATGATGGTTCGGGCCTAGGCCAGCTGAATTTCTGTTTCATAATGAGCAGGACATTGGATGCTGAAGGTTCTGTCATTTCAAGAGAGGAAAGACATGTAGGGTTTTTAGTACAAACAATTGATGAATTTTGCAATTTTTTACAGTCATGTTCAGCTCCAAGGCAAAAAAAAAAAAAAAAAAACACTGGGAATGGAGATACCTATAAGGAATCTAACACAATTGCACTTCCCCCACTTAGTTGACATCTAACAGATTAAACCACAAAAATGCAAAAAAAACTAAGAAGGTTCATTAACGGGGCACTTGCCTGAAAAAGGTGAAGGCAAGAATAATACCAATGACCACATGTAGAAGAGACAGACTGTGTGAAACCTGCATTTGGACTGACATCGAGATACTCTATGGATCTCAAAATGTTACATCTGCGGGCTTAGATCATGCATTAGACACATGGCTCTAGAAAATTTTGGCTTTGGTACCCAGGCCAGACAGTACAGTTGTGTACACTTACCATAAATGTAGATGTTCGAGTGTATTCACTGTTGCAGTCATTACATTTGGGTTATCTGCTTGCAGCTAGCTCTCAGCCGGCCTGATTATCAAAGTCTTGGGTCCTGCGTCGGTTGCTGTCTCTTCTTCCATGATGTCAGGTAGTCAGGGGTATAAAGCATGCAGTCAACGCCATTACATCAGATTTTCTTGCCTCAGATGTCAGGTGCCCCATAATGGGAAGCAATTATATACAAGGTTACACCTCCAATTATAAGAAAATACACCAGAAAGCTTAAATACAGTAAACAAGAAGAGAGGTACAGCAAATAGAAGTCAGGGGGCTGGTGGGAGGGTAACCAGGACTGCAACAGTGAATACACTCGAACATCTACATTTATGGTAAGTGTACACAACTGTACTATGTTCTTCAGGTTTCACTGTTGCAGTCATTACATTTGGGTAGATTCCCAAATCTAAGGAATGGAGGAGGCAATTAGAGAGCATTAGGACAAGCTATTAGGCCCTGCAAGACTGCAGTGGCAAAATCAGATCTGGATTTAGAGAAAATAGGCAAGTGGTAATGCTTGATGAAGGTATGAACAGAACTCCAGGTAGCAGCTTCTAGGATGTCTCTGATAAGCACACCTCTGAGAAAGGCTGTTGAAGTAGATGCAGCCCTGGTGGAATGTGATCTTATCCCCTGTGGGGTAGGTTTTCCATGGTGCTTATACCAGAAATGAATGCAATGGCCTATCCATTTAGAAATGGTTTGCTTTGAAATGGGCTTCCCCTCTGCCCCTGCAACAAAGGCAACTAGCAGTTGTTCAGTTTTTCTGAAAGGCTTAGTCCTGTCCAAGTAAAATCTAAGTTGTCTGTGCATGTCCACAGAGTGCAGTATTTGTTCTCCTTTGTTCTGTGGATTAGAAAAGAAGGTTGGCAAATGAATGGACTGATTAAGGGCCACACTGGATACCACCCTTAACATAAAGGGAGGATTGGTCCTGAGGGACACCCTGACAGCATGGAAGAAGATGAAGGGCTCCACTGCCATGAGGGCCTGTAATTCAGACACTCTTCTTGCTTAAGTGATGGCTAGAAGGAAGGTTGTTTTCCAAGAAAGGAATTTCAACTCTGCAGTTGCAGCTGGCTCAAAGGGAGGTAGAGTGAGCTTTTCCAATACAAGGTTAAGGCCACAGGCTAGAGTAGGGGCTCTCCTGGGTGGTCTTAAATTTTTGGCCCCTCAGAGGAATTGCTTCAGCAGTGGGTGAGAGAAGAGGGGTGGCTCCGTATTAAAATGTGCTGAAATGGCAGAGGCATGAATTTTAATAGAAGAGAAGGAAAGGCCCTTGTGAAGCATCTCTGTTAAGTATTGAAGAATATGTGGTAAACTAGGCACTGTTGTGCCCATCTCATGAGTTTGGGTCCAGGAACAGAATCTTTTCCACTTTTCAGCGAAGGGTTTTCTAGTACTAAGCCTCCTTGCCTCCATAATAACATCCAGAACCTGCTTACTGAGGGATGGTAGTGGAGAGCTCTGGTAATTAGCCAGGCTGCAAGGTTCAGGGTTTGAAGCTGGGGGTGCAGAACCTGGCCCTCCTGCTGGGATAGCAGGGAAGGGGGTCTGAGGCAGGTGCCATGGTTCCAGCAGTGACTCACTGCGCAGGAGGGAGTACCAGTGTTGGTATGGCCAGTCTGGTGCAATGAGTATTGTCCTTGGTTTGTCCTGTTTGATCTTTAGTAGAACTTTGGAGAGGAGAGGCAGAGGGGGAAAGGCATAAACTGAGAGGTTTTCCCAGGTGAAGGACAGGGCATCCACTTTCCAAAGCTTGTCTGTGGGGAGTCCTTGTGCAGAATTTGTCCAATTGGTAGTTCTGAGGGGAGGCAAACAGGTCTATCTATGGACTCCCCATTTGTTTCTCAACAAGTTGTATATCTTTGGTTCCAGTTTCCACTCGTGTGGGTCCATGAGATTTCTGCTTAGGTTGTCTGCCAGTGTGTTTAGCTTACCTGGCAGTAACTGAGCCTGTAGGTCCACTTGGTAGCTCAAGGCTGTGTTCCACAGAGCCATAGCTAGTCTACAGAGGGGGTAAGAATCTGTACCCCCTGCTTGTTTATGTACCACATGACAGTGGTGTTGTCTGTCTTTAACATTGGTTGTCCTGGAAGAATGTGATCCTTGAAGGCTGTCAGAGCATTCTGTACAGCTAACATTTCCTTTTGATTTATCTGCAGGTGCATTTGACTTGGGTTCCATTTGCCCTGAATGCACTTCCCTGCCAGGTGAGCCTCCCATGCATAGTCTGATGCGTCTGTTGTTAAGATTTGGGCGGCAGGGGGTAATGTGAATGGTAGTCCCCTGTTCTGGTGGCAGGCCTCTGCCCATCAAAGGAACTCTAGGAGTAGGCAAGGTTTGATAGGAATCCTTGCTTCTAGATCCTGTGAATGTTGACACCATAGGCTTTTGAGATACCACTGTAGTTTCCTCATATGCAGCCTTGCATATGGAATTTCGAAGAATGCAGGGCCATGAACCCCAAGGCGTGCTGTATTTGCCTTTCAGATAGCTGGGTTTTTGTGGCCACTTGTTTGAAGTAGGTTGTCAAATGAATCCGTTTCTCTTGCGTGAGGAAAGCCATCTGGGAAACTGTATTCAAGTTTGCTCCCAGGAATATAATTTGTTGCCAGAGTACCAAGTGTGATTTCTTTTCGTTTATGGTCAACCCCAGACAAGTCAGCTCCCTTTGAACAAAGGCCAGATGATTCAAAAGAATGTCCCAGCTTTCTGCCTGAATTAGACAGGTATGGGTATATTTGAATATTTCTTTGCCTGCAAAATGCAATGACTGGAGCTAGGCACTTTGTGAATACCCTGGGCGCAGTAGATAAGCCAAAGGGCAGTGTAGAGAACTGACAGTGCATGTAGCCTGCTTTGAAGCGTAGGCTTTGGAACAAAATTCCTAACTACATTAGGCAGAGCCCCTCACTAAAATTCTTCAAGAGAAACTTGATGAGTGGATGGGTAACATAAAATACACCCCTGGGATCACTTCATTGGCTCTTCTTGACAGAGGCTCAGTTAATTAATCAATGAGGCGGCAAAAGCGGACACACTCTGGCTAGGCTTATAAATGCCCTCAGGCAGATAGCCTAGTACCTATCTATGAATCTAAGACTCCCTGATAGGGATGTGCAGGTATGCTTCTTTTAAGTCTAGTGTTGCCAACCATGCATCTTTGCCTAGCATAGGAATCAGCTGGTGAAGAGTCAGCATTTTGAATTTTAGAATCACCAGAAAGGTGTTTAGAGTAGAAAGGTCCAGGATAGGACGCCATGTATTGTCTTTTCTGGGCACTAGGAAAAGTCTCTAATAGAAACCTTTCCCTTTTCCTCTTCTGGTACCAACTGAATAGCCCCATGTTTAAGAGAGAGAGTACTTGATTTTGGGCCTCTGCCCACTGATTTGGGGGTAGATCAGGCCACCCGCTTGGTGTTGGTAAAGTGTGGAAGTGAAATCTGTATCCTTGGGACACTATTTAAAACCCATTTGTCCTGGGTAATGAGTTCCCAGTTTATGGCCTGCAGACCAATCTTTCCGCCTAAAGGAGCATTCAGTTGGGAAGTGCTTGGAAGTTTTAAAAGCAAGTAATTCAGACAGTTTTCCATATGGGGAGTCTTATTACTCCCAGATTTGGGTGCGGAAACCCCCCACTGCTTATTCTTGTGTGTCCCTTGGGACTGAAACCTGGGGGTTCTGCTGTGTCTGGGTTTGGCTTGAGAAGACCTGGAAGGGGCTGCAAAGGACCAATTTTTAGAAAGCCAGTGCCTACCAAGTCTGGGAGGCTGAACTTGTAAGAAATCTTTAACAGTTTGCATAGATTTAGCTTTATCTTCCATCTTTTTAAGAACTTCCTCAGCCTTGTTGCCAAACAGGCGGTCCTGATTTAAGGGAGCATCCAACAATTTAGCTTTAACATGATCAGGCAAAGATTGCTCCTTAAGCCAAGCATGCCTTCTGAGCACCGACCCAGTAACAGCAGCCCTGCAAGAGGCCTCTATTGCATCAAATCCACATTGCAAAGTATGTTTTCCAACCTGTTCAGCAGAATGCATTAAATCCTGTAATTCTTTACTTTTGGCACAGTCAGGAATCAACATAATTTTCTAATTTAAGCAATCCAATAACATGTTGTTGATACTTTAACATATGAAACTGGCAGTTTAAAGCCCTAATGGCCAAGGTTGCAGAAGTGTAAACCTTCTTACCCCATCTATCCAGCACCCTGGAGTCTCTATCAGAGGGGATAGGATTTTTAGCAGTAGAAGCCTTAATGCCCTTGGGTCCCTGTGAAAGTGTCTCTGGATCCGCAATAGGATTTTTAAAAAGGAACTTGTGTGAAACAGGAACCCTGTAATATCTGTCAGGTTTTCTGGGAGCAGGAAGCAAAGAATCAGGAGCCAAACCAGATTCTGAAAAGGCATCAACAATATCTAGTACAGGAGGTATAGCTAAAGGCTTATGCTGAGGCAGAGGTAAGAAATCCCTAAGCTTCTTTTCTGGATCAGAAAAATCCTGGCTTTCCCAGTGGAAATGCTCCCTTAGAGTAGGTAAGGTCTCATCAAAAGAAAAATCCTCTGGAGGGGAAGCAGAGGGGAATAGAGTCCTCTGCATCAGAATCCTCATAAGTAGATAAGGGCAAATCCAGATCATCAGACAAATCAGAAAAATCAGAATCCTGGTCAGAAGATTCATAAACAACTTCGCTCCTAGGTCTCTTAGAAGGTGGAGTTTGGCTTCCCCTGATAGAGTTTATAAGATCTTCAGCCATTCTGATAATTTGCTTTTTAGGCATAAATGCCTAAGCATACAGCCTGGGCATCAGTTTCTTAGGCATGGTTCTAGATTTTGGCCTAAATGAAGGAGGAGGCATCGGTTTAATATGCAAGTCCGTAGGCCTGAATACACCCTCAGAAGCCGGTGCCTGCACAGCGGCTCTGGACCCATTCAAGGTAGAGACATCTGCAGGTTCCACAGTTGAAGCATCTCGTGGCATACCGGACTCCGAATTGGTCTCGGTAGAGGCCTGCGAGTCAGAAGTAGCGGGTATCAGGGGCTACAAAAGCGCTTCACTGAGTACTGGTGACTGGCTTAGGAGAAGCATTGTCGGCAGCTTTGGACCTTGGCGGCCTGTCTCTGTCTTTATCTTTGCGTTTTTTCAGAATCCCGGTAGTCGAATGGCTAACGGACATTTCTGGATAATTAAACTGAGAACAGAAATATTTAGAGGTGAAAATATACAGACGACGGATAATGCGCTGATTAAATAAAGCACAAAACTGACAGCAAGGTACGTTGTGGTCAGGGCCTAGGCAAGAAATACAGCACGAATGAAAATCTGTGAGGTATTTGCTTTCCACAAGTAATGCAATTATTAACTTTTACTGACATCGGAAAGGAGCAAGAAAAAGTTTCTCCAACGGGGTACTTAGCTTTAGTTGAAGACGTCGGTTCTGAAACTCGAAAACAAAAATTTCAGGAGTCGGCCGACCGGCACTTGCTGCTTCTGGCACTGCACGGCAAGAAAGACTGGTGTAATGGTGTCGGCTGCATGTTTTATACCCGACGATCTGACGTCATGGAAGAAGGGACAGCAACCGACGCAGGACCCAAGACTTTGTTAATCAGGCCTGAGGGCTACTGCAAGCAGATAACCCAAATGTAATGACTGCAACAGTGAAACACGAAGAACATCCACACTGCACAGTATGTTTACCAACTTGTTCATCAGAATGCATTAAATCCAGTAATTCTTTATTTTCAGCACAGTCAGGAATCAACATCAACTTCTGTTTAAGTAATCCAATAATATGCTGCTGGTACTTTAACATATGAAACTGGCAGTTTAAGGCCCTAATGGTCAAATTAGCAGAAGTGTATACCTTCTTACCCCATCTGTCCAGGGCCTTGGAATCTCTATCAGAGGGGGTAGGATTTTTGGCAGTAGTAGCCTTAATGCCTTTGGGTCCCTGTGAAATGGTCTCTGGGTCCGCAGTAGGATTCCTAAAGAGGAACTTGTGAGAATCAGGTACTCTAATACCGGTCAGGTTTCATGGGAGCCGGTGGTAAGGTGTCTGGGGCCAGGCTAGATTCCAAGAAGGCATCATCTACAATGTCCAGTACAGGAGGGATAGCTAAAGGCCTGTGTTGAGGCAAGTGTAAAAATTCCCTAAGCCTCTTTTTGGAGTCAGAGCAATCTTGGCTTTCCCAATGCAAATGTGCCCTAAAAGTGTGCAAAGTTTCACCAAAAGAGAAATCTTCTGGAGGGGAAGCAGAGGGAATGGAGTCCTCTGCATCAGAATGCTCATAGGTAGATAAGGGCAAATCCTGGTCATCAGAAGAAACAGAAATTTCAAAATCCTGATCAGAAGAATCAGAAGGAAAATCAGTTCTAGGTCTCAGAGAGAGAAGGGTGGCTTCCCCTAATTAGAGTAATAAGGTTTTCAGCCATTCTTATTTGTTTTTTTTTTTTTTTAGGCATATGGGCCTGACCATGCGGTTTGGACGTCAGATAGAGTCTTAGGCCTTAAAGAAGAAGATGGCTTTGGTTTGATATGCAAGTCAGTAGGCCTGAATACACCCTCAGAAGCTGGTGCCTGCAGAGCGGCTCCAGACCCATCCAAGGTAGAGACATCCCACAGGTTCCATAGTCGAAGAAGCATCTCATTGGATACCGGACTCCGAATGGGTCTCAGTAGAGGACTACGATCTGAAGTAGTGGGTATCAGGGGCTGTGAAAGCACCTCACTGAGTACCAGCGAACTGGCGACTGGCTTAATGGAAGCGTCGTCGGCAGCTTTGGACCTATGCTGTCTTTGATTTATCTTTACGTTTTTTCGGGATGTCAGTAGTCAGATGGGTTACCGAAGCCATTTCTCGATAATTGAACAGAGTACCGAAATAGTTAGATGCGAAAATGAACAGACGATGAATAGTACGAGGATTGAATAAGACACAAAACTGACAGCGAGGGACGTCCTGGTCTGGGCCTAAGCAAGGAATGCAGTACGAATGAAAATCTTTATGAGGTATTTGCTTTCCACAAGAAATACAATTGTTAACTTTTACTGACATCGGTTTAGAGCAAGAAAAAGGATCCCCAATGGAGTACTTAGCTTTTTTGAAGACTTCGGTTCTGAAACTCGAAAACGAAAATTTCAGGAGTCGACTGACCGGCACTTGTGAACTGCTTCAGGCACTACACGGCACGAAAGACCGATGCAATGGCGTCGGCTGCATGCTTTATACCCCTGACTACCTGACGTCATGGAAGAAGAGACCGCAACTGATACAGGACCCAAGACTTTGATAATCAGGCGGGCTGAGGGCTACCTGCAAGCAGATAACCCAAATGCAATGACTGCAACAGTGAAACACAAAGAACATATCCAGGTTATCTGGTGACATAACCAGTCTGGAATACTGCAACAGTGATTTAAGGAAGGACAATATGACAAGGAGCATTTTATCTAGACATGTGCAACATCTAGAAGTAGCTGAAGTGGAAAAGAGCGAGTTTCTGTATGATCAGCATGTCAGCAGAATACCATACAAACAATAGTGCCCAAGTCTTTGATCAAAGGTTGATGAAGTTCAAGATAAGGCAATGAAGACAATTTGACAGATCTAATATGTGGAGCAGCAATTATTTTTCATACAATATATAAATCGCAGGAAAAATGGCATACATGAGGTGTTGTAAGGAGAGGAAGGACATGACTTTTATTACTGTTAAAATAAAGCAATATACTAGATATGTGTTGTGAAGATCTCACTGGGTGTTGAGACAGGGATTCATTTGCTATAGACCTCAAATAAAGGTATGGGAATGCTACAAGTACATTGGTTCAAACTGTATCACAATACAAAAAGAACAATTTTATTGCAAGCCGTGGCAACTGGGGAAATTAATTACTACAGCTGAACAACCTGTTTATGTAGAGCAAGACTGTGCAAAGTTTACACTTTAGCACCATTTGCAGTTTGTTGAGGCTATTAAGGAATAGAAATTATGGAAACTAAAATACAGACTGTCCTTTCCAGTTGAATTCATGATGTTTTTGACTGACGGAATGTTAACAATAATGAATGCAGATTAGGAATGGTTAAGCTAAAGGAGTTACACATGCCTTTGGTCAACTGAACTGGGAGAAGCTGAGTTTAGAGGAAGTGGAAAATAAGTGGGAACAACAATAGGAGTCAAACAGAAACTAGACCATGTGTAATGTAGCAGGACAAGATGGTTCAAGTGGATGAAAAATTAGAATCGAGTACACATCGTACCTCTCAACTGTCCAGATTTTTTACTCTTATTTTATGTGTGTTCCTCATAAAATTTGTGGTTTTTCTGGATTTTTGTGGCAAATCAGTGAAGAATTAAATTCACTAAATAATGACAGGCATTTGCTTTTCAGACTTCATATCCTTCAGAAAATGCATGGTAACACAAGACCTTCTATTCTACCACCTTCCTAAGTTTTTAAGAGCAATATTTAAAATTAGTCCCTATTTTTTTGGGCTTTGTCCAGATTTTTTGTGCCAAGAGGTTGAGAGCTATGGTGCACATTGATTTTTTAAAA
Source organism: Protopterus annectens (assembly GCF_019279795.1). NCBI lineage: Eukaryota > Metazoa > Chordata > Ceratodontiformes > Protopteridae > Protopterus > Protopterus annectens. The sequence continues at coordinate 1,029,657,412 of NC_056741.1, forward strand.
GATAAATACGTTTATATACTGTGGAGCATTGATGTAGTTCTAACATGCCCTGCTGTTGTGACCGTTACAAATGCACACATGGGTTGCTAATCAACACATAAAAAAAATACTTAAGACATTAGAAAGAGGGTGACATTTTTCATTTTTCTTTTGGAGTGAAGAATAATGCCTTATTAAATTTAACTTGGTTACAGCAGCCCTTACAATCACTTGAAGTACTTGTATTGTACCTTGAGAAATTGAAGTCTAGAAATTTGTATTTTGCCACAATAATGGTTAAGTCATATAGTTAAAAATCCACTAAACAGGCTGCAAGATATACATTGAATTCAAGTAGTAAGAGAAGAGGCACTTAACTAATGTAAGTGCCAGAATTATTTTAATAATTCAGGTTCTGAGTTGGACCAGACTTGGAATTTATGAAACAAGCATTTGCACGTAAACTGACAGCTAAATTTGGAGAATTACTGGCTACAGAAGAACTTCTTTCTTTCTGGACTTAGAGAAAGCATATGACAGGGTGCCTAGGGAGGAGTTGTGGTATTGTAAGAGGAAGTCAGGAGTGGCATAGCAGTATACAAGACTGGTACAGGATATGTACAAGGGTAGTGTGACAATGGTGAGGTCTGCAGTGGGAGTGACAAATGCGTTTAAGGTGAAGGTGGGATTACATCAAGGATCAGCTCTGAGCCCTTTCTTATTTACAGTGGTGATTGACAGACGAGATCAGACAGGAGTCCCCGTGGACTATGATGTTTGCAGATGACATCATCATCTGTGGTGAGAGTAGGGAATAGGTTGAGGAGATATGCTCTAGAGAGGAAAGGAATGAAGGTCAGCAGGACTAAGGCAGAATATGAGTGTGTTAATGAGAGGGAGGCTAGAGGAATGGTGAGGATGCAGGGAGTAGAGTTAGCAAAGGTGGATGACTTTAAATACTTGGGAGCAACCGTTCAGAATAATGGTGGGTGTGGAAGAGAGGTGAAGAAGAGAGTACAGGCAGGGTGGAGTGGGTGGAGAAGAGTGTCAGGAGTGATTTGTGACAGACAGGTACAAGTAAGAGTGAAAGGAAAGGTCTAACAACAGGGTACTGAAACCAGCTATGTTATATGGGCTGGAGACAGTGGCACTGACAAAAAATCAGGAGTCAGAGTTGGACATGGCAGAGCTAAAGATGTTTAGATTTGCACTGGGTGTGACAAGGATGGACAGGATTAGGAATCAGTATATTAGAGGGTCAGCTCAGGTTGGATGGGTTGGAGACAAAGTCAGAAAGGCGAGATTGCTTTGGTTTGGACATGTGCTGAAGAGTGATGCTGGGTATATTGGGAAAAGGACTCCAAGGATGGAACTGCCAAGTAAGAGGAAAATAGGAAGGTCTAAGATAAGGTTTACGAATGTGGTGAGAGAGGACATGCAGGTGGGTTGGTATGACAGAGCAAGATGCAGAGGACAGGAAGAAATGGAAACAGATGATCTGCTGTGGCGACCCCTAAAGGAAACAGCCAAAAGAAAAGAAGACTAGCTAGCTACAGAAGAACACACATGAGCAAAGGTGTTACGTGCATTAAACAGTTTGCAATATAAGTATTGCTGGCTTGGAATTATAAAAATGTGTGATGTCAGTGTTCTCCACTTTACTATGAATGAAGCACAGCATACAAAAATGGCTGCTTCATTTTTACACATTAAAAATGGATCGGGTTTTCTTTTCGAAATGGGATACAATTATGAAATATCTGTCAAATGACATGTATATGACTATGCTTATACTTACTTTATGAACAAATAACTGACAACTCTATAAAGAATTATGCCTTACTAAACCAAGGGAATTACAGCAGCCTTTCTAATAAATACATTTGTTCTACAGAAACAAGCTACAAGCTATAAATATTTGCTGAATTCACATAATAATTCAGAGGATATTTAGCTGATTGCAAGATGAAACAATTATTTTAATAATTAAGACATGAAGCAACCTTGATCATCATCACAGAAGCCATTGCCTGTATACAATCAGGTGAACAGGGAAGAATGCCTATTTTGCTATCTGTACACAGACATCTGTATTAACAGGATAACAAGTGGGGATGAGGGCAAAAGAAGACACTGACAAGGTTTAGGATAAAACAGTAGAAGGAATGTGAACTTACTCAGACCACGAGAGCCCCAAGGTTTGAGAGGATGGGAAACAGAAATGTAACTGTGACCACACTATAACATCTACACAAGTTCACAACATTATGTTCATTGTGAGATTCACTGTTGTATATATAACCTTAGGAAAGACCACAGCTGGCATTTACTGCAGACAGGGTGGCTGACAGTGCAGCAGATGATACCAACTTGCTCTTTATAATAGTTGATGCAAATCCTGTTCTGTGCCTAGAAATCAGGTCCAGTCTGTAATGCTTGGAAAATGTACGGATAAAGGGTCAAACAGCTGCTTCCAGAACAGCTTATGGACTATCCCTTTTAGGAAAGCAGTGGTGGTGCCAGCGGCCGTGGTACACTAAGACCGATTCTTCCTGTTAGAGGCTTTCCATATAATTTGTAGCAATACAGAATGCAGTGTGGTACCCACTCCTAGAGATAACTAGCTTTGGCATAGACAATGCATTCTTTTTTCAGCACATGCCACACACAGCTTGTCGGAATCCTTAGTTTTGTTCTAAGTAATACCTCAATTGTCTGTGCACATCCAAGGGGTGTAAAATTATTTCCCCTTTGTTCTGGCATGAAAGAAAAAGACTGGGAATATAATAGCTCGGTTCAGTTCTACATCTGTGATTACCTTAGTTATAAAGGAGAAGTTAGTGCACAATGTGATCCTGTCCTTGTGAAAGATGAGGAAACATTCTCTGCACAATGAGGCTTGTAGTTCAGAAATCCAACAGGCCAAAGTTACTGCAACTAAATTAAGACCATCTTCCAAGTCGGGAATTTTGAGATGGCAGAGTAAGTGGTTACAAAGGTGCTAAGGTAAAGTTTCCCATCACAGAATTCAGGTCCACGTCTGGAACCACTGCCTGCATGGGAAGTGTGATATTAAGGATTCCATTTAAGAACTGCTACTAGCAGTCTGGATGCTAGTATGGTGGGTCTAAAGGTAAGCAGGATGAGATGGGTGACAGGTGTATCTTAATAGAAATACAATTATGCCAGTAGAGAATAGCTCAGAGAAGTACTAAAAGATTAAAGGCACATTTTCCCATTTAGATTGCAGTTCTCTCATCTGGTATCACAGAGAAAATCTCTTCCCATTTAACTAGGTACAATTTTCTTCTGCTTGGCTTTCTATGTTCCTTCAATGTTTAGAATGCCTTTTGAATACAGGTGACCGCAGCAAAGTAAGGTTATACCCTCTAAACTGCTAGATTCATTGTTAACAGTTGACCTGTACGAGGGCCCCAGTGCACTGTCAGGGGAGCTACATACTGAGGCAGCAGGAAAGATTTCTCCCTTGATAAGCATATCAGGTGGGGGAGATAGTCCTTCTTTGGCTTAAGAGGGGAAGGAGGGAAGGAGCTGCTGTAGTCACAGTTGCTCCTGGTGATGGAATGTGTGTGGGTCCTCATCTCTGCATCCCCTTGCAGCCACCTTCTTTTCTGAAAGACTGTTTTATCTTTGGGTTGCTTCCTTCTTTCTTCCAGTAGGAGATAATTACTGTTGCAGTTATGCATGGGAAGAAGGAAATGTGCTTGACAGATTCCAGTCTTCCACTTGTCCTCCTGCCTTTTAAAGATATTCTAAGTCTAGGGCCCAAACAACAGCTATCTATCTAGTGGAGCATTAAGCTGCTGCAACTTTTCATCTTTGGAAAGTGACTGTATACTATGCCAAACATGCCTCCTAGTGAATGAATCTACTGCAGTTAAATTGGATGATGCACCTACAGCACTATACCCAGATTTTACAGCACACTTTCCCAGCTCCAAAGAGATCTTGAGCTGTTGGAGCAAGCAAGCCTTCCTTTTCTCATCCTGCAATTTCCACAGTTCTCCAGCAGTCACCGGAGGACATGCTCTGGTATGAGGATGTGGGTGCAGCAATCAAGGGCCCTACCTAAATGCAAGAGATGCTAAAAAAATACACCTTTGTGCCATAAATTTCAAGTAATTTCAATACTTAAGTCAAGTAATCTACTATATTTCTCATTATGGAGTATAGAGTCTGCAGCCAGCCTAGATTCCATGGACAAAGTATACAGATCTCCAACAAAGTTTTAATACAAGAAATTGTGAGGAGCCTGTAGTCTATAACAATGGCTAGGTCTCCTTAGGGCAGGGTCTAGATGCCTGATTCTAAACTGTTAGCATCAAATACATCCAGAATGGCTTTCTGAACTGGAGGAATAGTGACAGGTTTTAGAAATGCAAAACCCAGAAGATCCACAGCTCTCTTCTGAGATGGGCAGAGGCCTCAGGGACTTACGATTGAAATGTTTTTTACATGACAGACAGAATCTCCAAATGTCAAGTCCTCTGGAATGGACTCAAATACTAGGATGTCTTTATTACACATGTCGTAACCTAAAGGGAATAATATTCTAGGTTCTATAGCCTACATCTTCTCCTCAATCCTCAGAGTCTCAGGAGTTGATGCATCTCTCCTCTCCACTTGGAAGGCCTGAATCTGAACACAGTAGCCTTGACTGGATCAGACTGTAAACTCTACAAAATTAGATCCCACATTAAACTAGTTTAGCCCAATCCTGAAATGGATGAGGGAGGTGGACTGAGTGTTCAAGACCCAACAAGGGTCAGCTTTTACTTAGTCCAAGCTTCAGACAGAGTCTTGTGTCTGAGTGGCTTCTGGTGTCCACGGCTTTCGACTTCCATACACGTTCCTCTGTAATGATCAAGATAAAACCATCATCACATTGCTTAATAATAAACAGATGCAACACGGTAGATGATTTATTATCCCCTCCCATAAATCTGAAGCTGTTCAGTCCAGTGAGACATGCTAAAAGTTGATGGTGTGGTGCCTTCCAATCAGCCAAAGTAGATGTCAGGTGGAGTTGGTCAAGCATCTCCACAGAACTGCTTGTCCTTGGACCTAGTGTCCATGGAGTTGGACAACCCTGCTAAGAAGTCCCTAAATTTCTCCACAGACATCTTTTCAGAGAGGATATCTAGCTGACTAAAATCTAAGACATGGTGGACTTTTCCTTCCAAGCAAGTCACAAGTAACATTTTATTCAAGTAGACCTGAGTGGGGACACATTTTACAAAAAGGGTTGTGGGCTTGAGCCCAACATGTTTCACAAACACTAGTCATACTCTAACCAGAATCAACATATGCACTGATTGTGTCTGGCTTTGAAAGAGATTTGTCTTTTGCAAGAACACGTGCTTCTCTTTGCAAGCATGCCAAGCACCTTCATATTAGCTGATGTTACACAGATGTCTGTGAAAAACAAAACTACAAGAAAGCAGATTTGGTAATCACAAAAAGACAGCAATTCAGAGTCCCCAACAAGTTACTCAACCTTTTGCTTTTCTGAGTCAAGGCCTTGCCCATCTGACTGAACAAATGCCTCTGTTTTTTTTTTACATACAGTGTACACAAGAAGGAAAATAAGACAGCCAGGTGTATGCCACCCCTTTACACCAGGAATAAAGAGAAATTTGAGGAAACGTTGGGGACTGGAACAATGGTTAAAGTGTTTACCTCAGTCACAAGGTACGGGGTTTAATTCCACCTTTGAAAGGAAAATTGGCTAGGCTTAACATGGCTTGCAAAGGCAGTTGGGCCTATTACTTATCTATAGGGTTTAGTTACGAGAACTCTGCAATGCTTTAAGTACTTTAACAGTATCTAGAGCCAGCCATGCTAAGATAAGAATATTTTCTTGATTTACTGCACTTGTAACTTGCTTTATAAGTCAACTACTGTTCTGAGCATTTTTGAAAGCATGCATTTAATTTTGAGGCAAAAATAGTAATTTCACTATTAGTTAACTTTTCTAGTTCTGTTTGCCTCCAAATCATCTTGCAGAAGGGTGAATTAGCCAGGCACTTAGTTATTGGTAGCTTCTTGTTTAATTTGTACTTGAGAGTTGCTTTTGCTGTGCTTTTACATTAAGAAATTCCAAAATTGTCCATCTTGCGACAGATGTTTACCTGGTCTCTCTGAGTTGGGAAGCACCCCAGGGAGCTCAAAGTGTGACTGTTTATTGACTAAAGGGCATAGGCGTTAGTTATCAAGCTTTTTTTCTCTGCTATAAATCAGGCAGGTTTGAGTGGAGCTGCCCTCAGAGCAGCTCCAGTTAGCAGTGCCCTGTATAGAAGCAAATGCAAGACATAAAAATTTCCCTACAAAATTAGGACTAGGTCCAAAACATGTTTAACGGTGTGGCTTGAAGCTGGACAACTAACCCTCAGGATTCTTGCTGGCCCTAGCTCAAACTCAGGCACTGGGCAAAGGGTGAATAGGAGTGCAGTTAGAATGACAGTAAAATAAACAAAAGTAACAGAAAAAAGTATTTCTTAACAGCTAGTTCAAAAGAAGGAAGACTCAATTTCTCTAAAATGAAGTACAAACCCCATGGACAGACAGATTAACTGACAGAAGGTTGAATAAGGAAACTGCCTCAAATTGTCCAAATATAACTTAAAGGTGCTAATAAAGAATTAAAATCTTGATGAGAATTAGATATGGCAGGTGCACCTTAACAGAACAACAGCTTAATCCTGTATCAGTGATCAAAGAGATAATCAAGCACTGCAGGCAACAGAGCTGTTAAGGTATCCAAACCTTTTACAAGCTGCCCATATAGAAAAACGCGATCTATTTTTAACATTTTCCAGTATTAGGCCTCTGGGCAAAGGCAAGTAGTTGGACTGCAATTAAGGGATACGAAAACTCCCTGGCCATCAATGGAACCAGAATAACCATGTTGATAGATGACCGGAATGAAGATCTAGATGAGGCTTGCAGGAAGAATGAGTCAGGAGGGTTCTGAATGAGGAGCAGGCTTCTGCAGAAGATGTGGCCAAAAAACAGAAAACCTCATCTGTCGGCCAAAATGGGGCTGTAAGAAAAATTCTTAACTTGTTCAATTTGGCTTTCTTGTATGAACTTAAGAAGAAATGAGGTGGAATGTAAATAAGTTCTCCTGGGGGAGGGTCATTTATGGACAGATCAGGAATGTCCCCTGGCAAATGGATGAAGGAAAAGAACCTGCTCTACACATATGTGTTGGGGCTGCAGCAAGGCTTGTCATGCATATTACTGTTAGATTGAGGGACCACTCAAAGCATAAATAAGCAGCAATTGTCTGCTACATAACTGGCTTCCCTTGGAAAGTGGTTTGCAGTCAGCAGTTTGCTGATGCAGCCAATTCCAGCATCCTCAAAGTTTCTCAACAATGTGGGTGGGAATGAGTTGCTCCAAAATATTTCTGCAGGTGAGCCAGATATGTTGGAGGTGTTAACCAACAGCAAAGAGAGGTTGGCGACATATATTTTGACTTACTCAAGCTAAATACATTTCTGAAAGACTAGAAGGATTTAGTAGGAAAGTTCTTGCGGGACGAGTGATGTGTAGGCACTAAACTTCCATTTAAGGTGGGTGGGAACTCAATGAACCAAAACATGTGAATGCAATAATAGCCCTGACACTGTTTAAAAACAATCTTTATTGAATCATAACTTGTGATACAGGTAATCATACATTTACATAAAGGAAAACAAACTAGACTGACATTTTCAGTTGAAAAATACATGCAATCTACAGTCATTGTCCATCAAACATTACATAGCTCGTTCAATTCTTGGCTTCACTTAAACCTCAATCCTCCTCCAAAACATTATTCTGTACGTATTGTTCCCACAATTCCCATTTTTTCCTAAGTAATTTGCTCCTATCCTTTTCTAAAGATCCCACTTCCAATTCTTTTATCCATGTTACTACATTCACTACTACTAGTAAGGATGGTTTAGACTGATTTTCATTTTCTAGTAATTGCTTTTTTGTCAGCTACCAGAATTAAACTCAGCAAGACTTTACAATGTCTAGGCAATTCTGAAATAAACTCAGCAAGGTCTTACACTCTCTTGGCAATTCTGATTCTGTATCACAACTAAAAAAAAAAAAAAAAAAAAAAAAAAATTCCTTAGTTACACCAATTTGCTCACCCAGTACTTCTGACAGAGTAGTTTACAGGGAATTTTTAAAGCCTGCCAACTCATCACACCTCCAAAAAATGTTCTCAGTTACCTATTTCTTCCCAATCACATTTCCAATTATTTGCAATTTATCGGAGGGAAATTTCTTTGGAGTCTGACTTTGGTATAAAAATACCTATGCAAATACTTCCAAACAAATATCCTAAATCTTCTAGACTTTGTTGCATATTAAGGAGTCATACGTATATCCTCCCACTGTTTCTTTGTAAATTGCTTATCCAATCTCTCTTCCCAATTCTTTCTAACCTCCTCTAAATGACTCCTATAGTTATCATGCAATATTCTATATGCCCTACTAATTATCACTTTTTTAATAGCAGCTACTGTTTTAGATTCTAGTAAACACTCTACCAGTGCTGGTCTTCACTTAGGATCCCGTCCCTTTTTCTTTGCCTATACTATATCAGTCCTTGACAGGGGAAGGCAATCTCTAGCTTGCGGTCTAAATGTACTCTTGGCCTCTTCCCATTCTATTAACTTTCCTTATCTAAATATTTGCTCCGAATACCTTGGTTTCATTGTCAGTTTTCTCCAGTAAATTCCAGCCCCCTTGTCTATTCTTTGTCCACCTCTGTACACCTAATTGCAGTCATCCCTATCAGCAGAATCTCCTTTCTCCACTCCCGTGTTGGCTCAATTCTTAGAATACTTTTTGCTACTTTATGAATATAATATTCTGTACAGTTACTGTTATTCTTCTTAAGGACCTGCATCCAAAATACCAGTTTCTCCTTATTTCCTGAGCTTCCCCGTTTCATCACTGTCCCTTTCCACTTTGAATTACACCTTTCTGCTTGGGCTATATATAACATCATTAACTCTATAGCTCTGAAATGCCCCTTCAAATCAGGTAATCCCAACCCTCCGTGTTGTTCTGGAAGGATCAACTTATCCTACTTGACTTTGTCCTCTTCCCTTCCCAGATACAATCCTTCAACTCTTTATTGATATCCAAAACTTCTCTGGTTGATAAATTGATGCTTGACTTGTGTGTGAAACATTTTCACTGCTTGTATCTTGCTATCCATAAAACAAAGCTTCCAGTTTCTCAGTTTTTATATTAATTTTTTAGTCCCTTTCACACATTCTTAGCTACCATAACAGAATCCTTTTTAACCCATGCTCCTAAGTACTTCATTTTATCATGTACCCATAAATATGGGTACTGCTGAACTTATTTGTGTTTGGGTACATAGTTTACCACTACTGCCTTTGGTTTTATCTTCAATAATTTTGTAACCCAAAAAGACTTGAAACTGTCTCAGAATGTCCTACAACACTGACACAATATTTTGTTCTTGATAAAATCAGAAAAGGACATCAGCAACTAAAACCAACTTTTTTGATTACCATACAAATTATAACCTTGAATTTCTGAGTCTCTTATTTTCTTTGCCAATTGCTCTAAATATAATGCAAATGACTACAGGGAAAGAGGACACTCCTGCCTGGTTTCTCTGTTCAAACAGAACTTATCAGAGGAGAACCTCCACTTGAATTCCTATGACCCCTCATACACCCTCCAAACTAACATTATTGTGTCAGGGAATGCAAATGCTTCCATTGCCCTACTCAAAATCACAGCTTACTTTGTTGAATGCTTTCTCTATATTAAGACCCAGCAACAGTGCTATTTTCTTACATTCGGCTTCCCTCTAGAACATTGTTCTATTAAAGTTGTCAAATGTTTGCCTCCCTCTACAAAACCACTTTGATCCATATCTATCAATGTTGGCATCACCTTTGCCATTCTTTTAGGCATTATACATATAAACACTAATCATGGCTTAGGATTGAAATGGACCTATATGAAACTGGATCTGATGGATCTTTACCATCTTTAGGTATTACATCCACCACAGATTTCTACCAGATCTAGTTACTTTTTATTTGTAAAATACTAAAACAAAAACGTTCAGATCTTTCACTTTCTTCCGTCCCAGCTTCCAAACTTCCACAGGAATATCATTTTTTTCTGGAGACTTGCAGAGTGGTGATATATCACCATTTTTATCTCATCTCCTCCTACTCTGTTAGCAAGTAAGCCTCATCTACCTCTAACTTTGGCATATTTAATTCTTCCATAGTTTTTTCCATCTGTACTTTTTACTGATTTCCACATTTCTCTGCTTTATACATTTTTCATAAAATTTTTGAAATATTTTTAATACCTCTGCAGGATCTCTGGTTATTTTCCTTGTTATATGTTCCTTGAGTTTGGCAACAACCCTTTCTACTTTGTTGCCTCAGACGTTGTGCTAAAAGCTTTTGTGCTCTAGATTTACTATCAAAAAAATTGTTGCTTAACCACAATCTGTCTTAACATATGTATACTATCAAGGTAGTCCCTTATTTTCTTTAGCACTTTGCAGTTGCGCCTCTTCTTGTTCTGTGAGATTCCCCTTATTCTGCAATACGTTAACATTTGTCAGTCCCTCTAAATAATTCTTGCTACTTCTTAACCCCATCTCTTTTTCTTTTTGTCTACCTTTTTTAACTCCACTTTCATTTTATCATATTCCTTAGTTATATTTTCTGAAGAAATGTATATCTTCCCTAACAATTCCTGAATAATTTCTACTACCCATTCCTTAAATTCCTCTATGTTTAACAGACAGGCAGGGGAAGCACCACAGTCTAATTTTTATTTCAATACCCTGAATTTTTATTTTAGTTATTGGTGCGTGATCTGTAATAATCATTGGATCCATATCAAAACTTTCAATTAATGCACATATTCCTGTGAAATATACTCTCTGTCAAGCGTAGTCCAGTTTTTGTACCTTAGGGAATAGCATGTAAATTCTCTCTCTGAGCTCTTACTATTGAATTCACATCTTCCATACCAAATAGTTTCATTAATTTCTTCAAAATTCAACCCTCTCGTTACATTTTCCCTTTTAAGTCCCCAGATACATCTTCACTGTTGAAAATCAAATTCCAGTCTCCAATTAAAAGTAATATTCCCTTCTAAACTCAGGAACCCCACACAGCCTTCCTGAAGACACTGGAGGGTATAAATGTATCTCCAAACACCATTATATTGGGTGACTTCAACTACCCGAATATAGACTGGGAACATTACTCAAGCCCCAACTTTCTAGCCCAAAGGTTCCTGGAGTTCATAAATTCAAATGCCATGGAACAACTAGTCACCGTTCCCACAAGAGGAGAAAATATACTAGATCTCATCATCACAAACATGGGGACAAAATGCTCCACACCGGAAGTATATCCCTCATTGGTGAGATCAGATCACAAACTTATCTCACTGGAAATCCACATCCCGCCCCCACCCCAAACAAAAAGACCACAGTGAAGAACTTCTCTAAAGCAAACTTCACACTACTCAAGACTGGTGTGGTATCCTTCAAGGCCCCCGAGCCAGTGGAAACCACAACCCAAGCTGCGGAAGCCCTTACAAATGCCTTCTACGAACACCTCCAGGACTGCAAGGATCAGGCAATCCCTAATAAAACCAAGACTCTTTCCACCAAGGGCAAACGTCCAGTCTGGTGGACCCCAGCCATAAACAAACTTTACAATAAGAGGAGAAAGCTGTTACATGATAGAGCAAAATCCATAAAAGAGAAGACACCCTTGATCATTATTAGTAAAAAAATACGAGCACTCATAAAATCATCCAAGGCCAACTTTGAGAGAAAAATTGCCATAGATTCAAAAGACAATCATAAGACCTTCTTCAGCTATGTTAGAAACCTGGGTGGAAACTCCCAGATATGCGCAGAATTAGTCCAAAATGATACAAAAATCACTGAACCCACAGACATTGCCAACATACTGGCAGACAGGTTCAGTGCAAACTTCACCCCCCTCTCCCCACCAAAAGAAGAGATAACTATCCCAGCTGAGTGTAGCCTCCCAGACATCTCAAATGTGCAGGTGAAAGCTGCTCTCATTAAAGCTAAAAACACAGCATCAATGGGACCGGATGGTGTCCCAGGCTGTGTGCTACACGAACTCAACGAGGAACTAAACCCGCATATAAGGCAGCTGTTTAATCTTAGCCTTACCACAGGATACGTGCCCAAGGAGTGGTGTACGGCAACTGTGGTCCCACTCCACAAAGGCGGTACCTCTACAGACCCTGGTAATTACCGCCCCATAAGCTTAACAAGCCTGGTCTGCAAAGCTATGGAGAGGATCATAATGGAACTCATAAACAAAGACATAGGGGACTTGCAGACATTGGACCCGACCCAGTTTGGCTTTGTCAAGGGCAGATCATGCCTTTTGAACTTGGTCGACTTCTTCGAAACAGTCACCAAGGCCATTGATGAGGGAAAGGCAGTCCATACAGCCTACCTTGACCTTGCAAAAGCTTTTGACACAATACCCCACTCGGGTATTATAGAGAAACTTACCAACTTAAATGTAAACCCATATGTCACAAGATGGGTTGCAAACTGGCTAAAGGACAGAACCCACAGGGTTAGAGTTGCTGGCGCCATGCCAGACTCCAAGCCGGTCACAAGTGGTGTTCCACAGGGCTCAGTCCTTGGCCCCCTGTTGTTCGGCATCTACTTCTCAGAAGTACAGGCAAACATAGGAGGACTAAAGCTGACAAAGTTTGCAGATGACTGCAAACTGGGCGCCATAGTGGAAAGTACATCGGACACAGATATCCTTCAGAGGGGTCTCACGGAAACTGATAACTGGTGCCAGAGCCATGGCCTGAAGTTAAATGCCAAAAAATGTATAGTCATACCCTTCGGGAAAAACAAGGTAACCCCAAGCTACCATATAGGTGGCAATCCATTAAGCACAGAAGAGGTTATCAGGAACCTGGGGACCCAGGTTGACAGTGGCCTTTCTTTTGACACTCACATTGCTAAAGTGGTTAGAAAGACCTTCTACATTGCCCACCTGATCATGAACGGATTCACATCCAGATCAAGTGAGGTCATTGTTCCCCTGTACTCTTCACTTATCAGACCAATGATCGAGTACAATGCCCCATTCGGGATGCATCTCACCCGACACCTGCAGCAATTGGAGAGACCCCAAAAGTTCCTCACCAAAAGGATAAAGGGACTCCAAAATCTATCATATGCTGCCAGACTGAAGAAACTCCAGCTCTATTCAGTCACATACCGCCTGCTCAGAGGTGACCTGTGCCTGACATACAAGGCCATGTCCAACCCGGAATTAATGGACATGCTCCACCTCAAAAAATCCAAATCTACCAGATCCACTAGAGCAAGCGACTTAAACCTTAGCACGGATATAAATAGGACATGCTGGAGGGGATAGATTTGTCACCCAGAGACTCCCTATGCTGTGGAATAAAATCCCGGTCCATGTGAGGCAGAGCACCTCGCTGGCTCTGTTCAAGAGAAATCTTGACCGGTGGATGGGAGATCGTAGGTTTACCCTGGGAATCATCTCTGTGTCACTGCTGGACAGAGGCACAACAAACTAATGGGCACAGTATTTTTTAACATAAGGGGTGGCGTAAGCCACAAAACTTTGGGCTAGGCTTACAAATGCCTTAGGGCAGATAGCCTAGTATAAACCTATGAACCTATAAAATCTGATTATTTCTCCCAGAATTTTCTTAAGCTACAATGTAACAGTTTTAAGTGGAATATAAATACATGCCAGCGTAATCTTACTCCCCTGCAGTAGCCCCTCACTACTACAAATCTACCATCCTTGTTCCCTTTTCTATCATTACTGGAGCTCCTCTAGCAATTAAAGTACTGCCCTTTTCCTCTGTCCTAGATATTTGGCTAAGAAACCATCCTGAAATACTTTCTTTATTCAATTCACCTACTCGGTTCTTCCTAAATTCATCTTCTGTAGCACAGCTATTACTATTTGCACTCCACATTTCATAATACAGTTTACTACTTTTTCTTTTTTTATATCCTCCATTCACATTTAAAGATAATATGGAAAGTGTTGCCATTATGTTAAGTTATTATTCCCACCCGTTATGTACAGGAGCTTTTTTTTTAATGTCTAGTTTCAGCTTTCATATTACATGCATTCACTAATGTTTGGCAGGTTGATCTTTTTACGAGGGATCTCAAACTCATGGCCCTCAGACCACAAGCAACCCTTAGACAGTACAGTTTTGTACCTACCATAAATGTAGATGTCCGAACAGGATAGCATCTGCAGTCATAACAAATGGGTTGTCCTGTCGTCAGGCAGCCCTTCGGTCGGCCGGATTCCAAAGTCTGGGTCCGGCTTCGGCTGATGTCGCACTTCACCCGACGTCATCTCTGCAGGTCTTCGGGTATAAAGGCATCAGCCGACGCCATTTTCCTCAGTGTTTCTTGCCCCAGATGCCAGTTGCCCTCTAGGAAGGTTAATTTTGGAAGAAAAGCCAATGTTTCCAAAACAGTAGAAGGCAAACACAAAAAATAAGTATAACTGTACATATATACAAACAAATACACCATAAGAGACTCCCCTCCCCAACTAGCTATTGGGAGGGTAAATACCCTAGGAGTACCGCAGAGGGGAAGGAGGGTGGGTAATCCTGACTGCAGATGCTATCCTGTTCGGACATCTACATTTATGGTAGGTACAAAACTGTACTATGTCCTTCAAGGATGCATCTGCAGTCATAACAAATGGGTAGAATACCATAGCCAAAGTAGGGGAGGAGGAAAAGAATCATGGTGTAGTTAGGATCCCTTGCAGTACTGCAGTGGCAAACCCTGCTCGGGATCTAAAGTATAGAGGTAAATTATAATGTTTGGCAAATGTATGCACGGAGGTCCAAGTAGCCGCCTCAATAATGTCCTTGGTTGCCACTCCTCGTAAGAAAGCTGTGGTAGTGGCTGTCGCCCTTGTTGAATGAGGTCTTATGTCCTGTGGAACTGGTTTTCCATGGTAGGAGTAACAGAATCTTATGCAATTTCCTATCCATTTGGAGATTGTCTGCTTGGAAATTGCTTTTCCTTCCCTTCCTGTTGCATAGGCCACTAAAAGCTGGTCAGTTTTTCTGTTACTTTTGGTTCTGTCCAGGTAGTAGCGTAACTGTCTATGTACATCCAAGGTATGTAGTAGCCTTTCCCCCCTGTTCTGTGGGTTGGGAAAGAAGGTAGGTAGGTGGATTGCCTGGTTTAAAGACACTCTGGATACCACCTTAGGCATAAATGTAGGATTAGTTCTCATGGACACTCTATCTTGATGGAAGATTAGGAAAGGTTGTACTGCCATTAAGGCCTGTAGTTCTGAAACCCTCCTTGCTGAAGTAATTGCCAGTAGGAAAGCAGTTTTCCATGATAGGTGTTGAAGATCTGCTGTTCCTGCTGGTTCAAAAGGTGGGTGTGTCAATTTTTCAAGCACAAAATTCAAGTCCCATGCTGGTAATGGTGGTTTCCTAGGAGGTTTTACATTCTTGATGCCTCTGAGGAATTGCCTGAGTAGAGGATGTGAGAAGACAGGTGGATCGAAGCTGTATTCTGCAGAAATAGCTGATGCATGTATTTTGATGGAGGAATAGGACAGGCCTGTATGTAGAAGCTCTGCCAAGTACTCCAGGATGTTAGCAATGTCTATGTTTGACACATCTTTTCCTCTTTCAGTACTCCAAGTGACAAACCTTTTCCATTTTCCTGCATAGTTCCTTCTTGTTGAAGGTCTGCGGGCTTCAATGATAATGTCTTTAACCCTTTGAGATAAGTCTGGGTTAGTTGTTGTTAGGTGATGTTCCAGGCAGTCAGTTGTAAGGTTTTTAGGTTTGGGTGCATGATGTTGTAGTTGTTCTGAGTTAACATCAAAGGCATCAGGGGTATTGACCACATTCTCCCCTGTGACATGTTCCTCAGCAAAGGATACCAGTGTTGTCTTGGCCAATTCGGAGCTATCAGAATTATCCTTGGGCGTTCCTCTTTGATTTTCAGTAGTACCTTGTGCATCAAAGGAAGAGGTGGAAATGCATATGCTGTCAGGCCTTTCCAACTGAAGGATAGAGTCTCCACCTTCCATGCAAGTGGGTGGCACGTCCTTGTGCAGAATTTCTTGAGCTGGTGGTTGAGTGGGGATGCGAATAGGTCTATTTGTGGCATTCCCCATTTCTTTGTGATGGCCTTGAAGATGTCCGGGTGCAGCATCCATTCGTGAGCATCCGAGGTGGTTCTGCTTAACATGTCTGCTAGGGTGTTTTCTTTTCCTGGTACAAATATTGCCTGTAACTGGATGTTGTAGCTCAGAGCCATATTCCAAAGGTCCAGAGTCATTCTGCATAGGGGGTATGAATGAGTCCCTCCCTGCTTGTTGATGTACCACATGACTGTGGTGTTGTCTGTCCTTATCATTAAATGGCCTTCTTTGAGGAATGGCCTGAATTTCTGGATTGCCAGTTTTACTGCCAGCATCTCTTTTTGGTTTATGTGCAGGTGCAGCTGGTCTGGAGTCCACAATCCTTGTATGCACTTGTCCAGCATGTGCACCCCCCAGCCTAGGTCTGAGGCGTCCGTTGTGATGGTTTGGTTTGCTTGACAGTTGTGGAAGGGCAAGCCTGGGTTTGACTGGCATGCCTGGGCCCACCATAGGAACTCTTGTTTCAGGCATGGGATTAGTGGGATTTCGGTTTCTAAGCTGTGCCTGTGTTGAGACCATAAATTCTTTAGGTACCACTGTAGCTTTCTCATATGCAGTCTGGCATGGGGGACCAGGATTATGCATGATGCCATGAAGCCCAAGGCCTGCAGTACTTTTCTTGCTGTTAGTTTGTTTTGCTTTGTTAATGCCAAGAAGTAAAGAGGAAGTTGTTCTTGTTTTTCTGCAGTCAGGAATGCCATTTGTTTTACTGTGTCCAATTCTGCACCCAAGAATGTTCTTGTCTGGGATGGGATCAGTCTTGACTTTTTTAAATTGACTGTGTATCCCAGGGCTTGAAGCAAGCAAATGACCCTTTGTAAATCTGTTGTCAGCTTGTCTTTGTTGTCCGCTTGTAACAGGCAGTCGTCCAGGTATGGATAAATTTGGATTCCCTGTAGCCTGCAATGAGCGATTACTGATGCCAGGCATTTTGTGAATACTCTGGGCGCAGTGGATAAGCCAAAGGGCAATGCTGAGAATTGATAATGCTCTGATCCTGCAAGAAATCTGAGGTATCTTCTGCAATTTGGTCGTATGGGGACGTGCAGGTATGCCTCCTTGAGATCTAGAGTTACCAGCCAACACTCCTTGCCCAGCATGGGAAGAAGTTGCTGTAGGGTCAGCATTTTGAATTTTGGGACGATGATGTATGTGTTTAAGACGGACAGGTCGAGAATAGGTCTCCAACTTTTCTCTTTTCTTGGAACTAGAAAGAGTCTGGAGTAGAATCCTTTGCTCTGTTGTGTTATTGGTACTCTTTCCACAGCTCTCATCTTTGCTAGTTGAGCTACCTGCTTTAGAGCTTCTGTTTTTTGATTTGGAGGTAGGTTTGGCATACCTCTTTTTACTGGTAAGGTGTGGAAGTGGAACCTGTAGCCTTGGTCTATGGTTTGTAAAATCCACTTGTCTTTTGTGATATAGTGCCAATTTTTCGAAAATAAGGCTAACTTTCCGCCTAAAGGGGCTGCAATTTGCTCCCTGGTAGGCGGTGTCAGAGTCAAGTCACTGTGATTGTCCTGTTGCAGTGGCAGTGGTTGTGTCCGTGCCTCGCTGGTTGTTGCCTTGCCACTGGCGTCCTCTATAGGCACCTCCTCTGGGTTGATTTCTGCCTCTAGGGCGTCTATTCCTGCCTCTTTGAGATTTTGAGGAATCTGGAAAGGACCAATTTTTGGCAGGCCAGTTCCTGCTAAACCTTGGGGGCTGAACCTGTAGGAAATCCTTAACTGTTTGTACTGATTTTGCCTTTTCTTCCATTTTCTTCATTACTTGCTGAGCAGAGGTACCAAATAGACTGTCCTTATCCATAGGAGCATCTAACAGCTTCGCTTTAACATGATCCGGCAGGACCTGCTCCTTCAACCATGCATGCCTTCTTATCACTGTGCCAGTCATGGCTGATCTAAATGAAGCCTCCAGTGCATCATAGCCACATTTTAAAGAATGGTTACTAACCTGCTGTATGTTATTCACCATTTCTAAAACATATTTCTTATCTAAGGATTCATCAGAGGACTGTTTCTTAGTTAACTGATCAAGCATAAACTCTTGGTATTGGATCATGTGAAACTGACAGTTTAAAGCTCTAGCTGAGAGAGTAGCAGAGGTATAAACTTTTTTGCCCCATCTCTCTAAAGACCTGGATTCCCTTTCAGAAGGGAGAGGGTTTTTTGCTGAGGTAGAAGCTACTGCCTTAGGCCCCTGGGAAATAGTCTCAGGATCTGCAAGTGGGGCCTTGAAAAGGTAGTGATGAGTGTGTGGCACCCTGTAAAATCTGTCTGGTTTGGCAGGGGCTGGGGGTAAAGAATCAGGTGCAGTGCAAACATCATTAAATGCATCATCCACAACAGGCAAAACTGGAGGTATAGCTAAGGGTCTGTGTTGTGGTAAGTGCAGAAAAGTCCTAAGCCTTTTTCTTGAATCTGAGAAATCTTGTACCTGCCATTGGAATTGTTCTCTCATGGCATGTAAGGTTTCCCCAAAGGAAAATTCCTCTGGTGGAGAGGCAGATGGAATGGATTCATCAGCATCGGAATCTTCATAAGTAGAAAAAGGAGCCTCTGGCTGATCTGAAGTGTCTGAGTCATCTGAAGAAGCATCAAAGGGCTCTGGCTGGGGGGGCTCTGCCCTAGATCTCTTTTCTGGGGGCTGAGAGGCCCTGTCTGGGTGTGATTGGGATCCCCTAATTAGGGAGATTAAATCCTCTGCCAGAGTGAGCATTTGGGAACTAGAAGTGTGCCTATGTGAGGGGGTTTTAACAGGCACTGATTTAACAGATTTGGCTGCTTTGGCCCTGGCAAAGGCCTTTATAGACATGGCTGCAGGAGGCCTAGCAGCACCACGTGCTGGGGTAGAGACATCCAAAGGGATGGTGTCAGATAAGTCACTGGAAGCCACAGTAGTAGGCAAAACTTCAGAGGCCGATTCAACTAAGGTAGCAGGGGCCTCAGTAGTAGTAATGGATTTGGCTGAGGATTGACCGGTTTTCTCGGTTTCAGCCGAAACCGAGACACTCGCGGCTTGCTTAACCGTGGTTTCGGCCGAAACCGCAGACCGCGAGTGTCGGTCTTTTTCTTTGCGTTTTTTAACTATTTGGGTAGTCAGAGGATCCGACGGCATAATGTACTCAAAATCTGAGCCGAAAAACTGTTCAGCAAACTCCGACCGACGCCTAAGCGTTCGTCGGTTGAAGGAAGCACAGGCTAAACAGGCAGCTACGTCGTGGTCTGGGCCTAAACAAGGTAGGCAGTAAGAGTGGAAATCTTTATGAGGTATTTGTTTCCCACAAGTTAAACAGTTATTTACTTTTTCTGACATCGGCTGAGGCAAGAAAGAGTCCCCAACGGGGTACTTAGCTTTTTAGAAGTCTTCGAAGTAGTATTCGGTAGTAGGAATCTCTGGATCTGACCGACTGGCACTTGCGAACAGCTTCTGCTTCGGGCGCCACGCGGCAAGAAAGACTGGGGAAAATGGCGTCGGCTGATGCCTTTATACCCGAAGACCTGCAGAGATGACGTCGGGTGAAGTGCGACATCAGCCGAAGCCGGACCCAGACTTTGGAATCCGGCCGACCGAAGGGCTGCCTGACGACAGGACAACCCATTTGTTATGACTGCAGATGCATCCTTGAAGGACATCAGCAGAATTATAGATGATGGAAGGGCCTACACTACTTTTCTAGCCACACTGTCTACATTTCTTTTTGTCTCAGGGATTATGGCCCTTGCTTGAGGTTTGCCATTCGTCATACAGCACCAGTTGTCATTTGAATTTGAGAACCCTGTTTTATACAGTTGTTTCTTGCCATATCCATGTGAACCTACATCACATTTTACAAGAATTTTTGTGTTAGTGAAAACCTTAAAGCACCACCAGAACACTCCCATAAAATATTACCTTAATACAAACACCCAAAACTATGTACATCTTCAAATAATGAAATTTACCCTTCAAATGGAATGATTTTCCCAGACTGACAACAACACTTGCAATCTTTAACCTATAACAAAGGTCATCAATGCTAAGACGCATGGTATAACTTGCTGTTAGATCAAGACAAGGGCCTTAACCTGGTCATCCCCCTATACAAAAATAAGAAAAAGCATATCAGTTTTACTTATATCATGCTTTTGTCCAGGATTTCTTCTAATTTTACACTGCAGTGCCTATACTTCTTAAAACTAAACAAGAAAGAAGGGAAAAAGAATGCCTGTTTACTTTAGTATCCCCATTATGCACATAAATAACTCAGAAAGCTTTAATATATAACATGCAGTACGTGACACCTTTTATAAAAAAAAATACTGTTAACGAAAACTGTTTTACTTACAAACCCCCTGCTCTCAATGATAAAATTTCCCAACACCATTACTGAAATTAAGAGTAGCCAAATTATGAGTTAACTGGATATGATTCTTATCTAGCATTTATTATATTTTAAGTAGTTCAGGTTTGTACTTGAATCATTTTATTACCAGAACTGTTTTATATATTTTGCTGGTTTTAATCTCAAGAGGTTTATTAATATTAATAATCGGGTATTATTGTATGACAAAAACTTTATATGCAGTATTTTAAATGTATATCTTTAGTACTTTATGTTTTTAGCCCCATGACTCTTTTAAAAGAAGATGAACTAAATTATCAATTATTTAATTGATTGTGCGCTAGCCTGTCTTACATATTTATTGCATTTTCCTGCTGTTTGTTGCAAAAAAGAAAATAAACAAAAAAAATATCCTTGTTTCCAGTCTTTCCTGACCTAGAGTAGTCCATATACAGGCTTTGCTGTATTCTGGACTTTTGGAAAGTTCCTGTGTTGCCCATTTCCTTTCTTGGATAAAGGGAGGTTTCTTTGTTCACCAGTTGCAGTGGGGAGCTTAGAGCAGCCTATCTATCCCTGGAGGAGTGTTCCCAGCACAAGAATCTGGTAGACTACTGGCAGTTTTGGGCCAATTTCTAGCTCTTTCAAGTACCCCTGTATAAAACCCGCTTTGGCACGGCTTTGCGCGATTTGCACATAGCGCAGCATCGGGCAGCTCCGGTTAATTGGATTTTTCTCGACTCTACAAAGTCTGCTCTTCACTTTTTCCCTTAGACCTGATCTAGTTCTCATAATAAACACCCTATTCCTACTCTAAAGCCTGGCACTTGCTCACTAAAGCAATTATATAAGTCAGCACTAAAAAAATAAAAGCCCTACACCCTCACAAACTCCCCTTGAGTACCTTGATCCCCATTGGCCCTTTTTTTCAATTATAAAGGAATTCCCAATACTATTCTAGCATGTTCAAAGGTCAGTTGTCAATCTCCTCTCCGGTCCAGCTGATGACTCTGGGAATTTTGAAGGAATGTTGCAACTGCCTCATGTACACAGACAACCCTCTCCTCCTCCCAAAAAATTCCAACACATGTGAGAGATGCAACCATATAGCCAAACTGGAGGCGAAGCTCTCTCAACTCGTAACCAGTCAGGAGAAAAAGGAAACCACACTCACTACAATTCCAGTCTCACACAGACCTACCATGACAGCAAACCAAACACAAACTCGGAGGCTTTAAATAAAAATCTGCCTAAGCAGCAGAGACCTCCAAAGCAGACACCCAAGCAACCGCTACTCCAAAACAAAACACGTGCAACACAGAGCTCACAAAGGCAGTGTGTCGAACAGTCATAGCCCTTAAGGCTAAACAACACACCTGATACACTTGTAATAGGTGACTCTATCGTCATGCACACTGAAGTCCCGCTCACCAGGCTGAACAAGGAGAAGGTCACGGTGAGCTGCCTGTCAGGCGCTAGGATCCGCCACATAACACAAGCACTCAGGTAACTCCAAGGCAAGTACAAATATGACTCACTCATTGTCCATGCTGGTGTGAATGATCTGAGACGTACCTCCCTGGACTACATGAAAAAAGACAGAGGAGCTCTCTGAGCATGTAGCCCAGGCCGGTATGACCCTGACCTTGAGTAGCATCTTACCTTCACCAAGGATGATGCTACAATATGAAGACAAGATGATCAATTTCAACAATTGGCTTAAGTATTGGTGTCATTCAAAGGGGATCCAATGCCTGTCAGCCTGGGATGACATGCTCGACAAGCCACGATGCTTCGCTAGGGACGACTTGTACCAGTCACCCCTGGGCTTTCGGATATTGGCAAAGGCTCTTGCCACCCCCATAGTACCTTTTTTAGGCAAGGCTCAAAAGACAAACCCACCTCCATAGGTATCGCAAGGGATAAGAAACTAAGAGTAATGCTACTCAATGCCAGAAGTCTAAACCTCAAGATGTATGCACTCGAAACTCTCCTTAGCATGGAGAACATTGATATCTGTGCAGTAACAGAAACCTGGTTCAAGGCTAATGAGAGCACCCCAGCACTACCAGGTTATACCTCATACCATGCTTTTCTGCCCCAAAACTTGGACCAAACCACAAGAGAAGGGGGGAGTATCAATATTCGTCAAAGGTAACCACACCTCCAGGTTGGTGGCACAGCACGAAGCATTAGAGACTATCCATGTGCAACTAACAGTGGGTAAAACTGCCTTCCAGTTTATAGCCTGCTACAGACCACCCTCCCAAACCCAGGAACCCCACTCGGCCTTCCTGAGAAAGAACAGTTGTGTACACCTACCATAAATGTAGATGTTCGAGTGTCTTCACTGTTGCAGTCATGACTGTAGGGTTCTCCCCTGCCGGCAGGCAGTCCTCGGTCAGCCAGAATCCCAAAGTCTGGGTCTGGCATCGGCTATTCAACCATGCTCCCTGACGTCAGAGCGCCAGGAGTACAAAGCTGACAGCCGACGCCATCTTCTCCAGTTTTTCTTGCCCCAGATGTCAGGAGTCCCAAAATGAGAAAGGTCCCATATCCTTTGCAAATACACCTCAGAAGAATGGTGAAAAAAGGAACCACACAAAAGTAAAAACAAGAGGGGACAGGAGGGAGGGAAACCCAGACTGCAACAGTGAAGACACTCGAACATCTACATTTATGGTAGGTGTACACAACTGTACTATGTTCATCGTGTTTCACTGTTGCAGTCATGACTGTAGGGTAGAATCCCAAAGCTGAAAGAAAGGGAGGTGGTCATAAAGAAGAAGGGGCGGCTAAAAGGCCCTGCAAGACTGCAGAGGCAAAGCCTGCCCTAGACTTAGAGTAGAGAGGTAGATTGTAGTGCTTAGAAAAAGTATGCACTGAACTCCAAGTTGCAGCTTCCAACATGTCTTTGGTAGGAACTCCCCTGAGAAAAGCCGCAGAAGTGGCAGCAGCTCTGGTGGAATGAGTCCGTATTCTCCCTGGGATTTGCTTTCCATGGTGAGAATAACAAAATCTGATTCCATGAGCAATCCATTTAGAAATGGTCTGTTTTGAAATGGCTTTACCTTGGGAACTTGAAGCATAAGAAACAAACAATTGTTCTGATTTTCTGATGTCCTTGGTTCTGTCCAGGTAAAAACGTAGTTGTCTGTGTACATTCAAGGAATGTAAGATCCTTTCCCCTTTATTTTGAGGAGTGGGGAAAAAGGTTGGCAAGTGGATAGTCTGATTTAAAGCCACTTTGGAAACCACCTTAGGCATGAAGGTAGGATTAGTCCTCAAAGACACTCTGTCTTGATGAAAAATAATATAAGGCTCCACAGCCATAAGAGCTTGTAATTCTGAAACTCTCCTGGCAGAGGTTAAGGCTAACAAAATAGCTGTCTTCCAAGATAAAAACTTGATGTCAGAAGAGGCGGCAGGCTCAAAACGAGGCAAGGTTAGTTTTTCCAAAACATAGTAGATCCCAAGCAGGAATGGGAGGAGATCTAGGAGGTCTTAAATTCTTAGCTCCTCTGAGAAACTGTCTCATGAGCTGGTGGGAAAAGATTACAGGGTCTGTATTATAATGAGCAGAAATAGCAGAGGCATGTATCTTAATGGAAGAGAAAGAGAGGCCCTTATGTAAGAGATCTGTCAAGTAAAGTAAAATTAAAGGAATGTTCGGAAGAAGAGGATCAGAATCCTGAGCCTGCATCCAGGAACAAAATCTTTTCCATTTTCCTGCATAAGATTTTCTAGTACTAGGACGTCTGGCTTCTAAAATGACATCCATAACCTGCTTGGGTAGGAAAAAAGAAATCAAAGGCCTTCGATTAACCAGGCCGCCAAGCTGAGAGTTCTGACATGAGAGTGCAGAACCTGACCCTGATGTTGGGACAGAAGGTTCGGAGACTGAGGTAAAATCCAAGGGGGCTCCAGACATAGGTTTTTTAGAGTTGGGTACCAAAACTGTCGAGGCCAGTTTGGGGCCAGCAAGATTATCATCTTGGGCTTGTCCTGTTTTATCTTTAATAATATCCGTGGAAGAAGAGGAAGAGGCGGAAAGGCATATTCCGAAAGGTTCCTCCACTTTCCAAGCTTCTTTGTGGAAAGTCCTGGTGCAAAAGTTCTGTAGTTGATGATTGAGGTGGGATGCAAAGAGGTCTATGTGAGGACATCCCCAGACTGCTGTTATCATCCTGAATATTTTGGTGTCCAGCATCCATTCGTGTGGCTCCGAAAGGTTTCTGCTCAGACTGTCTGCCAGGAAGTTTAGCTTCCCTGGTAGAAACTGAGCTTGAAGGTCCAGATTGCAAGCTAGAGCTGTGTTCCATAGATCCATGGCTAGTCTGCAAAGGGCGTAGGAATGAGATCCCCCTTGCTTGTTTATGTACCACATAACTATGGTGTTGTCTGTCCGTATTAGTAGTTGTCCTGGATGTAAAAGAATCCTGAAGGCCAGTAGATATGCATCCTTTAAATCCAAAGTTACCATCCAAGCATCTTTGGACAGCATTGGAAGTAGCTGCTGTACAGTAAGCATCTTGAATTTTGGAATCTCTAGAAAGGTGTTCAAGACTGACAGATCCAGAATGGGTCTCCATGAGTTTTGCTTCCTGGGGACTAGAAAGAGCCTTGTGTAAAAACCTTGTCCCATCTCTGAAAGTGGAACCAGTTCTATGGCTTTCATAGCCAAAAGCGCCTCCACCTGGTTTAAGGCCTCTGTCCATTGATGTTTTGGAAGGTCTGGCCATCCGCTTGGCCTTGGCAGGGTATGAAAATGGAATTTGTAACCTCTTAAAACCACATCCAGAACCCACTTGTCTTGGGTTATACGAGTCCAATTTTGATAAAAAAGAGAGAGTTTTCCTCCGAGAGGGGCTTCCAGGCAAGAAGTTCCTGCAGCCCAACAGAGGGAGTCATTGTGTTTGTTTCCTATGAGTTTGTGACCTGTCCTCTCCTCCCCTAGGGGTGGAAGCAGTCCACTGTCTTGGTCTATAAGAACCTTGTGTTTGAGGCCTTCCTCTGGAGCGTCTATATTTACCCCTCTGAGGCCTGTCTGAAGTGGGAAAGGACCAATTTTTAGAAGGCCAATTTCTGCTAAATCTTGGTGGCTGTACTTGTAAGAAATCTTTAACTGTTTGCATGGATTTCGCCTTATCCTCCATCTTTTTAATCACTTCTTCAGCTTTAGAGCCAAACAAAACATTATGCTGAACAGGAGCATCCAATAATTTAGCTTTTAGTTGTTCTGGCAAATTTTGTTCCTTTAGCCATGCATGCCTTCTAATGACTGTGCCGGAGGCAGCAGCCCTACAAGAAGCCTCCAAGGCATCAAATCCACAGTGTAAACCATGCTTCCCAACTTGTTCAGTTTCATGCAATAAGTCATGTAATTCCTTATCATCTGCACAGGCAGAAATGGAAGTAAGCTTTTGTTTTAAAACAGACAAGAGAAATTGCTGGTATTTCAGCTGACAGTTTAAAGCCCTAATGGACAAAGTAGCAGAAGTGTACACTTTTTTGCCCCATCTTTCTAAAGATCTAGAGTCCTTTTCAGTGGGAATGGGATTTTTGGCAGAAGCGGCCTTAACTCCCTTAGGACCCTGAGAAATGGTTTCAGGGTCAGCAGAAGGGTTCTTGTATAAAAACTGGTGGGAATCAGGAACCCTGTAATATCTATCAGGCTTGACAGGAGCAGGAGAAAAAGAATCCGGGGTTAAGTTAGCCTCCGAAAAAGCATCATCCACAATATCCAAAACAGGAGGAATAGCCAGGGGTCTATGTTGGGGGAGAAGAAGAAAATCCCTTAGTCTTTTCTTAGATTCCGAATACTCCTGTCCTTCCCAGTGGAAATGTTCCCTCATTTCATGCAAAGTTTCCCCAAAAGAGAAATCCTCAGGGGGAGAAGCTGAGGGAATGGATTCCTCAGCATCAGAATCCGCATAAGGAGGGAAAGAATATTCCTGGTCGGAAGAGGAAACTGAAGAAACAGAAGCCTGATCAGAGGAATCATAATAAACATCCTGCCTTTTATCTGGAGGGGGATGTGAACCCCTAATCATAGTAAGTAAATCCTCTGCCATCTTGAGTAACTGTTTCTGTGACTTGGGAGCCGGTTCAGAAGAGGCTTGTGTTGCAGTCTTTGATTTAGAAGGAGTCTTTGGCTTTGCCTTTATTAGAAGCTGAGTAGGTCTGAAAACCCTTTCGGAAGCCGGTACCTGCACAGCGGCTCCGGACCCATCTGAAGGGGCATTGTCCGAAGGTCCTGCAATAGAGATATTTAAAGGCCTGGTTGGCTCCTCATGAGAGTCCGTTTCGGCCATCGGTTCTGAAATGGCTGACAGGGGCTGCAAAAGCGCCTCACTGACGACGGCCGAACCTGAAGCTGGCTGCCAGCGCTATCATCAGATTTGGACCTCGGAGGCCTGTCTTTATCCTTGCGACGTTTGTGAACTCCGGGTAGCCGGAACTGTATCAGACGACATTTTGTAGTTAAAGCGCGTACTGAAGTAATGAAAAGCAAAATCGTACCTTCGTTTAATTGTACGTTGATTGAATCTAGCACAAAACCGACAACTAGCTACGTCGTGGTCAGGCCCTAAGCAAGGAATACAGTAAGAATGAAAATCCTTATGAGGTATTTGCTTCCCACATGAAATACAATTAACTTTTTCTGACATCGGACTGGAGCAAGAAAAAGTTTCCCCGACGGGGTACTTAGCTTTGAGTGGAGAAGAAAATCTTCGGACTGAAGTTTATCAGAAAAAATTGTCAGGAGTTAGCCGACCGGCACTTGCGAACTGCTATCACTGCACGGCAAGAAAGACTGGATAAGATGGCGTCGGCTGTCAGCTTTGTACTACTGGCGCTCTGACACCAGGGAGCATGTTTGAACAGCCGACACCGGACCCAGACTTTGGGATTCTGGCCGACCGAGGACTGCCTGCCGGCAGGGGAGAACCCTACAGTCATGACTGCAACAGTGAAACACGATGAACATCACTGGAAAACATGAAGGTCTCTCCAAACACCATTATATTGGGCGACTTCAACTACCCAAACAGACTGGGAG
Organism: Protopterus annectens; assembly: GCF_019279795.1. Lineage (NCBI taxonomy): Eukaryota > Metazoa > Chordata > Ceratodontiformes > Protopteridae > Protopterus > Protopterus annectens. Next base: position 1,029,685,076 of record NC_056741.1, read on the forward strand.
CATTACTCTAGCTCCAACAACCTAGCCCAAAGGTTCATAGAATTTATAAACTCAAATGCTATGGAACAACTTGTTACCACTCCCACAAGAGGGGAAAACATACTGGACCTGATCATCACCAACATAGAGACTCTATGCTCCAGACCAGAAGTGTATCCCTCACTGGTAAGATCAGACCATAAACTAATCTCACTGGATATTCACATCCCGACCCCACCCCCTGCCCAGAAAACCACAGTGAAAAACTTCTCTAAAGCAAATTTCACACTCCTCAAAACCGAGGTGGAATCCTTCAAAGCCCCCGGGCCTGTAGAAAATACGGCCCAGACCGCAGAATCCTTTATAAACGCATTCTATGAACACCTTCAGGAATGCATGGATCATGCAATCCCAAATAAAACCAAGACCCAATCCTCCAAAGGCAGGCATCCTGTCTGGTGGACCCCAGCCATAAACAAACTATACAATAGGAGGAGGAAGCTACTACATGATAGAGCAAAATCCCAAAAAGGGAAGGCATCTCTGATCAGTATTAGCAAAAAATTACTGGCACTCATAAAATAGTCTAAGGCCAGCTTCGAGACAAAAATTTCACAAGACACTAAGGATAATCACAAGGCTTTCTTTAGTTATGTTAGGAACCTGGGTGGGAATTCCCAGATATGCTCAGAATTAGTCCAAAATGACAAAAAATACACCGATCCCACAGACATTGTCAACATCCTAGCTGACAGGTTCAGCGCAAACTCCCCCCCCCCCCCACCAAAAGGGCAAATATCTATCCCAGCAGAGTGCTGCCCCCCTGACATCTCAGATGCTCAGTTAAGAGCCGCCCTCTCCAAAGCAAAAAACACAGCATCAATTGGACCAGACGGTGTCCCGGGCGGCGTCCTACATGAACTCCAAGAAGAGCTAAACCCAAACATAAAACTACTGTTCAATCTCAGCCTTATTACAGGATATGTACCCAAAGAATGGCGTACAGCAACAGTGGTCCCTCTCCACAAAGGTGGTGCCTCAACGGATCCTGGAAACTATCGCCCAATAAGCCTGACTAGCTTGGTCTGCAAAGCTATGGAAAGGATCATCATGGACCTCATAAATAAAGATATTGGGGACCTACAGACACTGGATCCTACCCAGTTCGGCTTTAAGGGCAGATCCTGCCTCTTAAACCTGGTCAATTTCTTTGAAACAGTCACCAAGGCCATTGACGAGGGGAAGGTGGTCCAAAACCTTCGATACAATACCCCACTCGGGCATCATAGATATGCTCACCAGCTTAAATATAAACCCCTATGTCACTAGATGGGTTGCAAACTGGCTCAAGGACAGAACCCACATGGTTAGAATTGCTGGAGCCATGTCAGACTCCAAACCAGTTACAAGTGGCATCCCACAAGGCTCAGTCCTGGGACCTCTCTTGTTCGGTATATATTTCTCGGAGGTACAGGCCAACACGGAAGGACTGTGGCTGACCAAGTTCGCAGATGACTGCAAACTAGGCACCATAATCGACTCTCCAGCCGACACAAGCATCCTACAAAAGGGCCTCATAGAAACAGAGAACTGGTGCCAGAGCCATGGCCTCAAGCTAAATGCCAAAACGTGTATAGTCATCCCCTTTGGCAAAAACAAAGCGCCCACAAATTACCACATAGGTGGTAATCCATTAAGTACGGAAGAAGTAATTAGGGACCTGGGGACCCAATTTGATGGCAATCTCTCATTTGAAAACCACGTGGCCAAAGTGGTTAGAAAAACGTTTTATATAGCCCACCTAATCATGAAGGGATTCACATCTAGATCAGGGGAGGTCATCATGCCTCTTTACTCATCTCTCATCAGGCCCATAATTGAGTACAATGCCCCTTTTGGGATGTACCTTACCAGACACCTGCAGCAACTGTAAAGACCCCAAAAGTACCTCACCAAGAGGATCAAAGGGCTCAAACAGATGCCATATGCTGCCCGGTTAAAGAAAAGTACAGTTTTGTACCTACCATAAATGTAGATGTCCGATAGGCATGCATCTGCAGTCCTTACAAATGGGTTGTCCTGTCGTCAGGCAGCCCTTTGGTCGGCCGGATTCCAAAGTCTGGGTCTGGCCTCGGCTGGTGTCGCACTTCACCCGACGTCATAGCTGCAGTTCTTCGGGTATAAAGGCATCAGCCGACGCCATTTTCCTCAGTGTTTCTTGCCCCAGATGCCAGGTGCCCTCTAGGAAGGCTAAATTTGGATAAATGCAAATGTTTCCAAATAGTAGAGCGCAAACAAAAAATAAGCATGTAAGTACATATATACAAACAAATACACCATAATAGATTCCCCCAGCTAGCTACAAGATGGGCAAATACCCTAGGAGTACCATAGAGGGGAAGGAGGGTGGGTAATCCTGACTGCAGATGCATGCCTATCGGACATCTACATTTATGGTAGGTACAAAACTGTACTATGTCCCTCAAGGCTGCATCTGCAGTCCTTACAAATGGGTAGAATACCATAGCCAAACTGGGGGAGGAGGAGAAATAAGATTATGGTGTAGTTAAGATCCCTTGCAAAACAGCAGTGGCAAAACCTGCTCGGGATCTGGAGTATAAAGGTAGATTGTAATGCTTGGCAAATGTATGCACGGAGCTCCAAGTAGCAGCCTCTAAAATGTCTTTGGTAGCCACTCCTCGTAGGAAAGCTGTGGTAGTGGCTGTTGCCCTTGTAGAGTGAGGCCTGATGTTTTCTGGAGTTTTCTTCCCATGGTAGGAGTAACAAAATCTAATGCAATTTCCTATCCACTTAGAGATTTGTCTGTTTTGAAATTGCTTTTCCTTCCATTCCTGATGCATATGCTACCAGTAGTTGGTCAGTTTTTCTATTGCCCTTAGTCCTGTCCAGGTAGTAGCGTAGTTGTCTATGTACATCCAAGGTATGCAACAGTCTTCCCCCCCTGTTCTGTGGGTTGGGGAAGAATGTAGGTAGATGGACAGCTTGATTTAAAGATACCCTGGAGACCACCTTTGGCATAAAAGTAGGATTTGTTCTCATGGATACTCTATCTTGATGGAAGATCAGGAAGGGCTGTACTGCCATTAATGCCTGAAGCTCAGATACCCTGCTTGCTGAAGTGATTGCAAGCAGGAAAGCAGTTTTCCATGATAAGTATTGTAAGTCTGCTGTTGCTGCTGGTTCGAAAGGGGGGAGTGTCAATTTTTCTAGCACAAAGTTCAAGTCCCACGCTGGCAATGGTGGCTTCCTAGGTGGTTTTACATTTTTAATTCCTCAGAAACTGCCTGAGCAGAGGATGTGAGAAGACTGGAGGATCCAAATTGTATTCTGCTGAAATAGCTGATGCATGAATCTTAATGGAAGAATCAAGTATTCCAGGATGTTGGCTATGTTTACCAGTGACACATTTTCTCCCTTTGCAGCACTCCAAATGTGATATCATTTCCATTTTGCTGAATAATTTTTTCTTGTTGAGGGTCTGCGAGCCTCCAAGATAATGTCTTTAACCCTTTGGGATAAATTTGGGTTATTTGGTCTTATGCAATGTTCCAGGCAGTCAGCTGCAGTGTTTTCAGGTTTGGATGCAGGGTGTTGTAGTTGTTCTGTGTTAACAGTAAGGGAACTAGAGGTAGAGTCCATATTTGTTCCCGAGACATGCTCCTCAGTAATGGGTACCAATGTTGCCTTGGCCAGTCTGGAGCTATCAGGATGATCCTTGGACGGTCCTCTGATTTTCAATAGCACCTTGTGCATCAAAGGAAGTGGTGGGAATGCATATGCTGTCAGGTTTTTCCAACTAAAAGATAGGGAGTTCACTTTCCAAGCTAGTGGGTGGTACGTCCTTGTGCAGAACTTCTTCAGTTGGTGATTGCGTGGGGATGCAAATAAGTCTATTTCTGGTAGTCCCCACTTTCTTGTAATGGTTTTAAAGATGTCCAGATGCAGCATCCATTCGTGGGCATCCGTGGTTGTTCTGCTTAGTATGTCTGCTAGAATGTTTTCTTTTCCTGGCACAAAAATTGCTTGTAATTGAATGTTGAAGCTCAGGGCCACATTCCAGAGGTCCATTGCCATCCGGCATAGAGGGTACGAATGTGTGCCTCCCTGTTTGTTGATGTACCACATAACTGTGGTGTTGTCTGTCCTTATCAACAGTTGACCTTGTCGAAGAAATGGTCTGAATGTCTGAATTGCCAGTTTTACTGCCAGCATTTCCTTTTGATTTATGTGTAGGTGCAGCTGGTCTTGAGTCCATAAGCCTTGTATGCACTTGTCCAGCATGTGTGCCCCCCAACCGAGGTCTGAGGCGTCCGTTGTGATTGTCTGGCTTGGTTGAGTGCTGTGGAAGGGCAGCCCCTTGTTTGATTGACAGGCCTGAGCCCACCATTGGAATTCTTGCTTCAGGCATGGGATTATTGGAATTTGAGTTTCTAGGCTGTGCTTGTGCTGAGACCATAAATTCCTTAGGTACCACTGTAACTTCCTCATATGCAGTCTGGCATGTGGAACCAATATTATACAGGATGCCATGAAACCCAAGGCTTGCAGGACTTTTCTTGCTGTTAGCTGGTTTTGTTTTGTTAATGCCAAGAAGTAGAGAGGGAGTTGCTCCTGTTTTTCTACTGTTAGGAATGCCATTTGTTTTGATGTGTCCAGCTCTGCACCCAAAAAGGTTATCCTTTGGGATGGTATCAGCCTTGACTTTTTTATATTGACTGTGTATCCCAAGGCTTGCAGTAGATAAATGACCCTTTTCAAGTCTTCTGTTAACTTGTTTTTGTTGTCCGCTTGTAGCAGGCAGTCGTCCAGGTAAGGGTAGATTTGGATTCCTTGAAGCCTGCAATGAGCAATTACTGATGCCAGGCATTTCGTGAACACTCTGGGCGCAGTAGATAAGCCAAAGGGCAATGCTGAGAATTGATAATGCTCTGATCCTGCAAGAAATCTGAGGTATCTTCTGCAATTCGGTCGTATGGGGACGTGCAGGTATGCCTCCTTGAGATCTAGAGTTACCAGCCAAGACTCCTTGCCCAACATGGGAAGAAGCTGCTGTAGGGTCAGCATTTTGAATTTTGGGACAATGAGAAATGTGTTTAAAGCGGACAGGTCGAGAATAGGTCTCCATTGGTTTTCTTTTCTTGGTACCAGGAAGAGTCTGGAGTAAAATCCCTGTCCTTGCTCCATAGATGGTACCTTTTCTACAGCTCTCATCCTTAGTAAGTGAGTTATTTGTTTTAGAGCTTCTGCCTTTTGATTTGGAGGTAGGTTTGGCATTCCTCTCTTCCTTGGTAGAGTATGGAAGTGAAACCTGTAACCTTGGTCTATTGTCTGCAAAATCCACTTGTCTCCTGTGATGTAATGCCAGTTTACTGAAAATAAGGCTAGCTTCCCGCCTAAGGGTGCTTCTAGTTGTTCCCTGGGAGGCGGTGCCAGAGCCAAGTCACTGTGATTGTCCTGTAGTAGTGGTGGTGGCTGTACCTCGCTGGTTGTTAGCCTGCCACTGACGTCCCCTGTAGGCACCTCTGGATTGACCTCTGCCTCTTGAGTGCCTATTCCTGCCTCTCTGAGCTCTGGAGGTGTCTGGAAAGGACCAATTTTTGGAGGGCCAATTCCTGCTAAACCTTGGAGGTTGGACCTGTAAGAAATCTTTCACTGTCTGGACAGATTTTGCCTTCTCTTCCATCTTCTTCAGCACCTGTTGTGCAGGAGAGCCAAACAAACTGATCTTGTCCATGGGAGCATCTAGTAGTTTTGATTTGACATGGTCTGGTAAGGCCTGCTCTTTTAACCATGCATGTCTTCTGATCACTGTGCCAGTCATGGCTGATCTAAAGGAAGCTTCCAGTGCATCATAGCCGCATTTTAAGGAATGATTACTGACCTGCTGTATATTATGTACCATTTCCTGAATAGATTTTTTGTCTAATGGTTCATCCGAGGACAGCTTTTTAGTTAACTGGTCTAACATAAATTCTTGATACTGGATCATATGGAATTGACAGTTCAAGGCCCTAGCTGAAAGAGTAGCAGAAGTGTAAACTTTTTTACCCCATCTCTCTAAGGACCTGGATTCCCTTTCAGAGGGGAGGGGGTTCTTGGCAGAGGTAGCTGCTACAGCCTTAGGACCCTGGGAGATAGTTTCGGGATCTGCAAAAGGAGCCTTATACAAGTGATAAGTGTCCGGGACCCTGTAGTACCTATCGGGCTTAGCAGGGGCCGGAGGTAGTGAATCAGGAGCAGTACAAGCATCATTAAATGCATCATCCACAACAGAGAGGACTGGAGGGATGGCTAAAGGCCTATGCTGTGGTAAATGCAGAAAGGTTCTGAGCCTTTTTCTGGAGTCTGAAAAATCCTGGCCCTGCCACTGAAATTGTTCCCTCATAGCATGCAAGGTTTCCCCAAAGGAAAATTCCTCAGGCGGAGAGGCAGAAGGAATGGACTCTTCAGCATCAGAGTCTTCATAAAGGGAGAAAGGGCCCTCTGGAGGGTTTGTATCATCTGAATCATCAGAGGAGTCATCTGTAGAAACTGGCTCAGGGGGCTCTGCTCGAGGCCTCTTCTCTGGAGGAGGGTGAGAGGCCCTGTCTGGGTGAGGTTGGGATCCCCGGATCAAAGAAATGAGATCCTCTGCTAGACTAAGCATTTGTGTAGTAGAGCTACGCCTGTGAGAGGGGGTCTTAGCAGGCACAGATTTGGTAGATTTAGCTGCTTTAGCCCTGGCAAAGGCCTTAATCGACATGGTTGCAGGTGGCCTAGCAGCTCCATGTGCAGGGGTTGAAATATCCAAGGGTAAAGTATCAGATAATTCCTGGGAACCTGCAGGAGGTGGGATTTCAGAAGCCGATTCCACCAGGTTGGATGAGGCCTCGGCTGGAGGTAAGTTTTCGGCTGAAGGAAGAACCGCGTGCTCGGTTACAGCCGAAACAGAGACACTCGCGGTTGGCTTAACCGCGGTTTCGGCCGAAACCGCGGACCGCGAGTGTCAGTCCTTTTCCTTGCGCTTTTTAGATATTTGCGTAGTCGGAGGATCCGACGGCATAATGTAAGCGAAATCGGAGCCGAAAAACTCCTCAGCAAATTCAGACCGTCTAAGCGTCCGTCGGTTAAAAGAAGCACAGGCTAGACAAGCTGCTACGTCGTGGTCTGGGCCTAAACAAGGTAAGCAGTACGAGTGGAAATCTTTATGAGGTATTTGTTTCCCACAAGTTAAACAGTTATTCACTTTTTCTGACATCGGCTGAGGCAAGAAAGAGTCCCCAACGGGGTACTTAGCTTTTTAGAAGTCTTCGGTAGTAGAAGAAGTATTCGGTAGTAGCAATCTCTGGTTCTGACCGACCGGCACTTGCGAACAGCTTCTGCTTCGGGCGCCACGCGGCAAGAAAGACTGAGGAATATGGCGTCGGCTGATGCCTTTATACCCGAAGAACTGCAGCTATGACGTCGGGTGAAGTGCGACACCAGCCGAGGCCAGACCCAGACTTTGGAATCCGGCCGACCGAAGGGCTGCCTGACGACAGAACAACCCATTTGTAAGGACTGCAGATGCATCCTTGAAGGACATCTCCAGCTCTACTCAGTGGCATACCGCCTGCTCAGAGGCGATCTGTGCCTGACGTATAAAGCCATGTCCAACCCGGAATTAATGGACATGCTGCACTTCAGAAAATCCAAATCCCATCGAGCTACACGCTCGAGAGACTTGAACCTCAGCACTAAAATAAATAGGACATGCTGGAGGGACAAATTCATAACCCAGAGGCTCCCTTCACTCTGGAATAAAATCCCAGTCCAGGTTAGGCAGAGTCCCTCATTGACTCTCTTCAAGAGGAATCTTGATGAGTGGATGGGAGATCGTACGTTTACCCCGGGTATCACTTCTGAGTCACTGTTAGACAGAGGCACAGTATACTAACCTCGAAAAAGGGCATAGAAAAATTCATTTAAAATGGGTGGCAAAAACCAAACACACTCTGACTAGGCTTATAAATGCCCTAGGGCAGATAGCCTAGTATGAACCTATGAACCTATAATTGGCAGGGTTTGTGGGCATAAATTGAGCCTGGAGTCACTCACTGATTGTATCTGATGAAGTCTGACATTTTTGTGGATGAAAACGCTGTGAACTTATCTTGATTTGCATTTATGCTAATAAAATTTGGGAGTTTGTACCCATCTACAAGTGTTTTTGCCGTTTCACATAGTCTGCTTTTTCTTGGCATTTTGTGCAGTTATTGGACTATTGCTCTCCTTTTTCTGTTGATTTTTGTTTTATGGAGAGTGAAGGGCATTCAACCAGCAACAGAGACATGGATGGTCTCAGGGGTGTGCAAGTGGGCGAATTTCGCAAAATCGCGGGTCAATTGCCCCAACTAGTAGAACTTTTAACTCCCCTCTGTCAAGGTTTGGTTGACTTACTATCCGGTTTACGTGTATCCAGGAACCAAGAAGCACCCAACAATAGATGTACGAACTTGTGTTCACCGTTTCCATCCACCTCTCATGGTGCACATGCACGGGAAGCAGGAAGTAATTTGGTGGATTTTAACTTTACTCCCAAGAGTGTTACGAGATGGTACAAACAACGATGTGGTATCTAATTCACCTAGGGGCAACAACGGACAATTGTCTTCCTTTCATAACACTACTGGAGACTTTGGAAAATGGATTCACAACAAGCCGGCGTTTAATAAACCAGCACCTGTGGTTGTATCTACCGAGCCTTCAGAAATTTACCGAGAGAGTTTAAATCTCTTGCAGAAAGCCTTAACCAGGTACAAATCTTTGAACATTGACAATGATTATTTAAATGACTGCATTCATTTACTAATTGTACCGAAAGGTTTAAGGCTTTTCAAATACCCCAACAATGTTACTGCACTCAGAGTTTCATCAAGAACTGGTCAATATTTTTGACAATTGTGGTCTGGACATTCTCAAAGCTATTGTTAAAAACAATGAAAGGGAAACTGTTATAATACAAGAAAAAATTTAAATGTACAATTCACGTGTTATACAGGATTTATTGTTTGATGTTGATTCTGAGAAAAAGAAATATTTTGAGATTAGGAATGTGGTTGATAAAATATGTGATGACATTCTATGTAGAAAATACAGGAAATTAGATAGAGATATTAAGGAGTACCAAGATGGAATACATTACCCTTCACCTAAACAGGTTCAACAGACTGGTATGGGTGGGTGTAATTCTTACCCCAATTTTCATCAACAGGAGAGAGAAAATGAAAACTCAGTGGGTTATGAAAGGGATTATATTTCCAACAACCAGGAACCTCTACCCCGTAGATCAGATAGGTTATGCAATATGCATTGCAACTGTAACCATTTTTTTCAAAGGGAACTATCAACAGGGGGGAGGGGGACACAAGGGGGACCGTTAATGGAACCTAATATGATTCAGCGTGAACAATTTTATGATAATGTAGAAGTGGTTTCCAGATCTGGCTTTCATGTATTTAATTACAGTCATTTCACTGTCACGGATGAGTTTTTTGATTTGTTTGTGCAAGGTTTCAAATTTGTTCCGAATAAGAAAAGTAATTTGACTCAGGTCATTTTTTTCTTGAAAATGTTAATTCGAAATTGAATCTGGAAAACCGGTTTGCCCGAATTAGATATACCAAGGAAGAAAAGTACTTTCAATCCTCCCATTCACCCCCAAGTTAAAAATCTTGAAAATGTAATGGGAAAAGAAATCAGGAAAATGTTTGATGGCAATAGGGTCCTTTCAAATTTGGACATTAAACAGAGAAATTTGTTGAGGCAATTATGTTCTGATTCTTCCATACGTATTCTGGAACCAGACAAGGGGGGGGGGGGGGGGTCCTTATTGACAAAATTATCTATGAGGACAAAATGTTTTCCATTCTCAGTGACAACAGTAGGTATACTAAGGTGCCCATCAATGAGGTCAATATTTCATATAATAAAATTGACTTGCCATTAAAAGATCTTTTTGACCAAGGTGTTATTGATTTTAAGGTCCTACAATATTTGGAGAACAATAGCCTGAGGGTACCATCCATTTTTGGAATACCCAAGATCCATAAGTGTACCAGGGATCCCCCACCTACGTCTTACTGTTGCTGCGGAGGGTGCAAAAATTTCGCCCTTAGCAAAGTTTTTGGATTGGAACATGAAAATGTTGAGAGGTAGAGAGGTCTATTTGCTGACAGATTCCTGGGAATTCTTGAGTAAAGTGCGACAGGAATACAATCTATCTGAGTTAATATTTGTTATGGTGGATGTGTTCGACTTGTTTTCCGTTACTCCTCATGACATAGGCCTTGCTTGGATGGAAGAGGCTTCAAGATCTAGTCCTGATATAACGGAAAATGAGATTTCTATGTGCTTGGAAATTGCAGAATTGATTTTGAAAAACAATTTCTTGTTTTTCAAAGGTGAATTTTTCAAGCAGGAAACTGGAATGGCAATGGGGGCCAATTGTGCCCGCATATTTGCTGACATGGTAGTATCAACTTGGGAAAAGAAATTTATCCACAATTGTCCATACACCCAATATTGGGTACTTTATACCAGGTTTTTGGACAAGATTTGTATTTTTTTGGACTGGAAGTTTAGATCAATTAGAAGATTTTATCAAGTATATTAATAATACTATGTTTTTTCAAGTCATCCACCAAGTTAGTTTTGATGAAGTCGACTACTTAGATGTTCACATTAATAAACACAAACGGGTTTAAATCCACTATTCATAGAAAACCAACGTTTTCAAACACTTATATTAGTTTCAGTAGTGCCCCCCTCTTCTTTCAAACGAAGGGGATTGTTAAGGGACAGTATGTTCGTGCTAGTCGCATGACATCTGAGGAGGTTGATTTTCAATCTCAATGTTCCTTGCTGAGAGGCATGTTTTTGGAACGAGGTTACCCGGATACCCTAATTTCTAGCATCCATCAGGAGGTTTTACAAGGCAGGAAAGATAAATATAGCCCTATTTTGGGCAAGGGTATTGATTTTTCAAACAGACATGGAACACTCAATGGCAACGTTGGTTACTATAGGGCATTTATCACTAATTTTAGTGGTAATGCTTATATCAAAAATATTGTTGAGAATGAGTGTAAAAAATGTTTTTAATTGACTGATTTGCCTAATCTTAAACAAAATCCGGTCAAGGTAGTTTTTAGACAGGGACAGAACATTACAAATTTATTGGAAAGAGCTAATTATTTACCTTCCCTTTCACACAAAAGAAAGGGCACATATAAGTGCGGTGCCTGTCGGCAGTGTGCTCATATTATCCAGCAGGAAGAAGTTTTGGTTGCCGAGCAACGTCGTGGTCACGGCCTAGGCAAGGAATACAGTAAGAATGAAAATCCTTATGAGGTATTTGCTTCCCACAAGAAACACAATTATTAACTTTTTCTGACATCGGTCTGGAGTAAGAAAAAAGTTTCCCCAATGGGGTACTTAGCTTTAATGAAGACTTCAGATCTGAAATTCGAATTTGAAAATCTCAGGAGTCGGCCAACCGGCACTTGCGAACTGCTTTTGCTTCGGGCACCGCGCGGCAAGAAAGACTGAAGAAAACGGCATCGGCTGCATCTTTTATACCCCTGGCGCACTGATGTCAGGGAGGAGGCGACAGCAACCGATGCTGGACCTAGACTTTGGAACTCGGGCCGACTGCGGGTAGCCTGCCAGCAAGATAACCCAATTGTAATGAGTGCAACAGTGAAACACGATGAACATCAAGGTTATAGCTTCCCCATGTTATTCCAATTGTAACAGTTCTGGGTTAGTTTACCTTGTTACGTGTAGTGTTTGTCAAAGGTTTTATGCGGGGAAGACAGAGAGGCAACTCAAGCATAGGATTTATGAGCACATGAACAGCATCAGTAATAAAAATAATCACAATGAATTATATAGACACCTTTTGACTTGTCCCAATGCCAAGTACAGCTTGTTTGTTGTAGAAGTGGTGTTTAAGGATCCTGGGGGGGGGGGGGGGGGGGACATGGGAATCTTTACTGGTGTATACGGAAACATTTTGGCAAATTGTCCTACAAGCCAATAAACCCCCTGGTCTTAATGATAACATTTCGCTAACACCATTACTGAAATTAAGACTATCCAAATTGAGTTAACTGGATATGATTCTTATCTAGCATTTATTATATTTTTAAGTAGTTCTGGCATTTCTCGAATCATTTTATTTTATTACCAGAATTGTTTTATATATTTTGCTGGTTTTAATCTCAAGAGGTTTATTAATATTAATAAACCGGTATTACTGTATGACAAAAACTTTATTAGCAGTATTTTAAATGTATATCTTTAGTACTTTATGTTTTTTAGCCACATAGCTCTTTTAAAAGAAGATGAACTAAATCAATTATTTAACTGATTGTCTAATTGGCAGGGTTTGTGGGCATAAAATGAGCCTGGTGTCAAGCACTGATTGTATCTGATGAAGTCTGACATTTTTGTGGACGAAAACGCTGTGAACTTATCTTGATTTGCGTTTATGCTAATAAAATTTGGGAGTTTGTACCCATCTACAAGTGTTTTTGCCACTTCACATAGTCCGCGTTTTCTTGTTGTTTTACTTACAGTTACCTCTTTCCTTAAAGTTCCTCCAAAGATTAATGACATGAAATAGGGCATATGCTTTACAGTCCCCTACAAGCTTAAAGTCAAATAAGTCCAATCTTTCCAGATTTTCTTGTCCCACCATATTTCACAAATGTGACTGATGCCTTATAATCCCACATTTAATCATTAACTTCCAAGATGCTGATTTTTGTCCTTCTGATTTCTATCTCCCAACTCCAATCCCTGATTCATTCCAAATGTACTCCTGGTTCTTCTGGTCTACTCCTGTGCTTTTTTCTGTCTCTCAACTGAAAATGTTTCACTGGCATAGTCTCTTTATGAGCTTTATCATCAGAAGAATATGAAGCAGAAGCCCCTTCTGTTTTGATGGCTCACTTTTTGTTGGACAAACTTTTATATTTCATCCTTGGCATGTTCTGCATCAATAAATGTCTTTGATCCTTCAGGAAAAAATATTCTGAAGATAAGTGGATACAGCAGCTTGACTCTCACACCAGCTTCATGATCGTCTCGGATTGCTGGAATAAATTACTCCTCTTCTGCCTGTTGTACAATTAGCAATAATTTTCTACAACAACAACTCAGTCTCCAACAATTAGTACATCGTCGTCCTTCCACGGTTTTATCAGCATCAACTCTTTGTGCTGGTAGGATTGCACCTTTACTATTAGAGGTCTTGGCTGCTTTCTCATGGCCAGGTTTGGAGCAAACACACAATGTGCCCTTTCGGTTAAGAACTCCTGCTATGGAATTCCAGTCTAGTTGCTTATTTCTGCTTTCATAAAATTAATACAGTTTGCTCCTTCCAATCTCTCTGGTACAGTGAAAATCTCAGGTTTTTCCTATTTGCTTTGTCCTCTATAACTCTACCATTTTTTGAAATATCTTTTCTTGAGCTGTCTCATACTCAGCTTGACTTTTCTTCATTTGACCTCTGACTTTTTCCATTTTTATCAGCTCTTCTGAATATCTATGGAAATCTTACTCCATTTTAATAACCTTTTGCTATTTGAGCTGATAGATTCCTTCAGTGTTTCATTTATGTTAATCAACTCTGGCACATTTAGCTTTTTCTCTAGATTACTGGAAGTCATGTCTTGCGCAAAAGCTGGAGCTTGAACTGCTTTTCGCTGAACAGCTACAGGATGCCTCCCAGCCAGTATTTTCTCCTCACCTTTTGTGGTTGGTTTTCTTTCAGGTTCGCTAAATTTCTCCTTTACTGGCATCTAGGCAGAGGGACCTACTAGCCAGTAACTGAAATTAATCCAAAAAGACAATTTCACTGGCTCTCTTTTCTGAGATTCTGTTTTCTCATTCAAAGAGCTGAAATTAAGCTGTTACTCATGTGCAGCCATCTTGGAAGCCCTGCTCTGACACTGCCGCTAGCTAAAAAGGTTATAACTGAAAAATGGAAAATGCCAGAAAAACATAAAAAAATGAACTCAATTTTGGTAAACAAATTGAAGAAATCAGAGCTTCAAGGGCAGGATACAAAAGTAAATTATCTGTGCACAAATAAATGGAGGAGGAGGAATGAAAAGTACAGTTGTGTACACTTACCATAAATGTAGATGTCTGAGTGTATTCACTGTTGCAGTCATTACATTTGGGTAATCTGCTGGCAGGCTGCCCTCAGTCGGCCTGATTAACAAAGTCTTGGGTCCTGCATCGGTTGCTGTCTCTTCTTCAGTGACGTCAGGTGTATAAAACATGCAGCCGATGACATTACATTAGTTTTTCTTGCCCCAGATGTCAGGTGCCCCCCAAATGGGGAGCAAATAAAATTAAAAACACAAAACATATACCTCCAACCAATAGCAAATACACCAAAAGGGCTTTTAAGCACAGTGAGAGAAAGTAGAGGTATAGCTAGAGAAAAATAGGGGGCTGGAGAGAGGGTAACCAGGACTGCAACACTGAATACACTCCAACATCTACATTTATGGTAAGTGTACACAACTGTACTATATTATTCGTGTTTCACTGTTGCAGTCACTACATTTGGGTAGATTCCCAAAGCTATGGTTGGGTGGATGGAATTATAGAGCATTAGGACAAGCTATAAGGCCCTGCAGGACAGCAGTGGCAAAGCCAGCTCTGGATTTAGAGAAAAGTGGTAAATGGTAATGTTTAGTGAAAGTATGAACTGAGCTCCAGGTAGCAGCTTCTAGAATGTCCCTGGTAGGAACACCTCTGAGAAAGGCTGTTGAAGTAGATGCAGCTCTGGTGGAATGGGATCTGATCCCCTGGGGGATAGTTTTACCATGGTGCATATAGCAGAAACGAATACAATGGCTTATCCATTTGGAAATGGTTTGCTTTGAAATAGCCTTTCCCTCTGCCCCTGCAGCAAATGCCACCACCAGTTGTACAGATTTTCTTTGAGATTTTGTCCTGTTTAAGTAAAATCTAAGTTGTCTGTGTACATCTAATGAATGCAGAATCCGCTCCTCCTTGCTCTGTGGATTGGGAAAGAAAGTTGGCAAATGAATAGTCTGATTAAGAGCCACACTGGAAACCACCTTAGACATAAAGGATGGATTGGTCCTGAGAGCTACCCTGTCCACATGAAAAATGATGGAAGGCTTCACTGCCATAAGAGCCTGCAATTCGGAAATCCTTCTAGCTGAAGTGACTGCTAAAAGGAAAGCTGTTTTCCAGGAGAAAGCAGTAGCAGCTGGCTCGAAAGTTGGGAGAGGGAGCTTCTCCAATACAAAATTGAGGTCCCAGGCAGGGGTTGGAACTCTCCTGGGTGGCCTTAAGTTTTTGGCCCCTCTGAGATACTGCTTTAGCACAGGATGAGAGAAGAGGGGAGGTTCTGTGTTGCAATGAGCTGAAATGGCTGAGGCATGGATTTTTATGGAAGAAAAGGACAGGCCCTTGTGAAGCATCTCAATTAAGTATTGTAAAATCTGAGGAATGTTGGGCACTGCTGGGCTTATCCCTTGAGATTGATTCCAGGCACAGAATCTTTTCCATTTGTCAGCATAAGATTTTCTAGTACTAGGCCTTCTCTCCTCCAAAATGACATCCATCACAGGTTTGCTGAGTGATGCTAAGGGTGACTTTAGATTAGTCACGCTGCAAGATTCAAAGTTTGGAGCGGAGTGTGCAGAATTTGGTTGTTCTGCTGAGACAGTAAGTAAGGTGTCTGAGGCAGGTGCCACGGTGGAAGGTGTGACACATTGCGCAGGAGTGGGTACCAGTGTTGGCGAGGCCAGTCTGGAGCAATCAAAATCATTTTTGGTTTGTCCTGTTTGACTTTTAGTAGAACTTTGGAGAGCAGAGGCAGAGGGGGAAAGACATAGGCTGATAGGTTTTTCAAGCTGAAGGATACAGCATCCACTTTCCAGGTTATTTTGTGATGAGTTCTCATGCAAAATTTGTCCAACTGATAGTTCTGGGGTGAGGCAAAAAGATATATGTCTAGGCTCCCCCATTTGCATGTCAACATGTTGAAAATCTGTGGTTCGACTTTCCATTCGTGTGGGTCCATGAGATTTCTGCTTAGTTCATCTGCCAGAGTATTCAACTTTCCTGGCAGGAACTGAGCTTGTAGTTGTACTTGAAAGGTCAAGGCCGTGTTCCACAATGCCATGGCTAGTCTGCAAAGGGGGTAGGAGTGTGTACCCACTGTTTATGTACTACATAACCGTGGTGTTGTCTGTTTTTATTATTAGTTGTCCTGGGTGAAGGTAGTCCTTGAAGGCGGTCAGTGCATTCTGTACAGCTAGCATTTCTTTTTGATTGATATGAAGGTGCATTTGATTTGGGCTCCATCTGCCCTGAATGCACTTCCCTGCCAGATGTGCCCCCCAAGCATAGTCTGATGAGTCTCTAGTTAGTGTTTGGGCGGCATGGGGTGGTGTGAATGGCAGTCCCTTGTTTTGGTGGCAGGCGTCTGCCCACCATAGGAACTCTAGTTGCAGGCAAGGTATGATGGGAATCATTGTTTCCAGGCTGTGACAATGCTGACTCCATAGACTTTTTAAGTACCACTGAAGTTTCCTCATATGCAGTCTTGCATATGAAATTAGAAGAATGCAGGAGGCCATGAACACCAAGGCTTGCAGTATTTGCCTTGCAGCAAGCAGGGTTTTTGTGGCCACCTGTTTGAAGTAAGTCATCAAATGAATTTGCTTCTCTGGCGTAAGGAAAGCCATCTGGGCAGTTGTATTCAAGCTTGCACCCAGGAATGTAATTTTTTGAGAGGGTACCAGTTGTAATTTCTTTTCGTTTATAGTGTACCCCAGACAAGTTAGAACCCTTTTTACAAATGCCAGATGGTGTAGAAGTGTGTCCTTGTTTTCTGCCTGAATTAGACAATTGTCCAGGTATAGATATATTTGAATATTTCTTTGCCGGTAAAATGCAATTACTGGAGCCAGGCACTTTGTAAAGGCCCTGGGTGCAGTAGATAAGCCAAAGGGCAATGCAGAGAACTGGTAATACAAGTAGCCTGCTTTGAAGTGGAGGTATCTTCTGCAAGATTCCCTGATTGGGATATGCAGGTAAGCCTCTTAAATCTAGAGTTGCCAACCAGGCATCTTTTCTTAGCATAGGAAGTAACTGGTGAAAAGTCAGCATCTTGAACTTTGGAATGTCCAGAAAGGTATTTAGAGTAGCTAAGCCCAGAATTGGATGCCATGATTTGTCTTTTCTGGGTACCAGGAAAAGTCTTGAATAGAAACCTTGTCCCTTTTCCTCTTCTGATATTGGTTGAATAGCCTCCATGCTCATGAGGGAAAGTACTTGTTTCTGGGCCTCTGTCCACTGATTTGAGGGCAGATCTGGCCATCCATT
Organism: Protopterus annectens; assembly: GCF_019279795.1. Classification (NCBI taxonomy): domain Eukaryota; kingdom Metazoa; phylum Chordata; order Ceratodontiformes; family Protopteridae; genus Protopterus; species Protopterus annectens. Next base: position 1,029,702,479 of record NC_056741.1, read on the forward strand.
TGGAATCGGCAACATGTGGAAATGAAATCTGTATCCCTGGGATACTATATTTAAAACTCATTTGTCCTGGGTTATATGTTGTCAGTTTCTTGCATGAAGAGCCAATTCCCCCCCCCAAAGGGGCAGCTAAAAGGTAAGTGCCTGGCAGGTGTAAAGGGAAGTCATTGAGCCTGCTTACCAAAGGGAGGTGTCTTGTTGTTTCCAGATTTGGAAGAGGAGGCACCCCATTGTTTTGTTCGGAAAGTCCCTTGTGACTGAAACCTGTAGCCTTTGGAATGTCTGGGTTTGACTTGAGTGGCTCTCGAAGAAACTGGAAAGGACCAGTTCTTAGTAGGCCAGTGCCTACTAAATCTTGGAGGTTGCACTTGTAATAAATCTTTCAAAGTTTGCATAGATTTAGCTTGATCTTCCATCTTTTTTAAAATGTCTTCAGCCTTATTACCAAAGAGACGGTCCTGTTGTAAAGGAGCATCCAACAATTTTGCTTTAACATGAACAGGCAGATTTTGCTCTCTGAGCCAAGCATGTCTTCTTAGCACAGACCCAGTTACAACAAAACTGCAAGAGGCCTCCAAAGAATCAAAACCACATTGCAAAGTATGCTTTCCAACTTGTTCAGCTGAATGCAATAAATCCTGCAAATCTTTGTTTTCCACACAGTCAGAAATTATCATAATTTTCTGTTTAAGCAGTCCCATGATGTGCTGTTGATATTTTAGCATATGAAATTGACAGTTTAAAGCCCTGATTGCCAAGGTTGCAGAAGTGTAAACCTTCTTATCCCATCTATCCAGCGCCCTGGAATCTCTATCAGAAGGGGAAGGATTTTTAGCAGTAGAAGCCTTAATGCCCTTGGGACCCTAAGAAATGGTTTCAGGATCTGCAACAGGATTTTTGAAAAGGAAAGGAATTTGTGGGAGTCAGGAACACTGTAGTATCTGTCTGGCTTACAAGGAGCTGTAGGCAGAAAATCTGGAGCCATACTAGAGTCAGAAAAAACATCATCAACAATGTCTAGAACAGGAGGTATAGCCAAAGGCCTATGCTGAGGAAGAAGAAGGAAATCCCTAAGTCTCTTTTCAGATTCAGAGAAATCCTGACTTTCAAAGTGGAAATGTTCCCTTAAGGTATGTAAAGTTTCCCCAAAAGAAAAATATTCAGGGGGAGAAGCAAAAGGAATGGAATTTTCTGCATCAGAGTCCTCATAAGTAGGTATAGACAATTCCTGTTCATTAGAAGAGTCAGAAGAAATAGAATCCTGTTCAGAAGATTCAGAATCAATGTCTTGCCTAGGCCTCTTAGAAGGGGGGGGGGGTTGGCTACCTCTGATCAGAGTAATTAAATCTTCAGCCATTTTTGATCATTTGTTTTTTAGGCATTGGGGCCTGCACATGTGGCCCAGGCGACGGTTTTTTAGGCATAGGTCGAAATTTTGGCCTTAGTTTTGAAGATGGCATCGGTCATATATACAAATCTGTAGGCCTAAAAACACCCTCAGAAGCCGGTGCCTGCACAGTGGCTCTGGACCCATCCAAGGTAGAGACATCCGCGGGTTCCATACTTGAAGCATCCCGTGGCATACTGGACTCCGAATGGGTCTCAGTAGAGGCCTGCGAATCAGAAGTAGCGGGTATCAGGGGCTGCGAAAGCACCTCACTGAGTACCAGCGAACTGGCGACTGGCTTAGGAGAAGTGTCATCGGCAGATTTGGACCTCAATGGCCTGTCTCTTTTCTTTGCGTTTTTTTAGGTATTCTGGTAGTTGGATTGCTAACCAACAACATTTCTGGATAATTAAAGCATGAGCCAAAATATTTAGAAGCAAAAATGTACCGACGTTTGATAGTGCATTGATTAAATAAAGCACAAAACTGACAGCAAGGTACTTTATGGTCAGGTCCTTGGCAAGGAATACAGTACAAATGAAAATCCGTATGAGGTATTTGCTTTCCCACAAGTAATGTAATTATTAACTTTTACTGACATCGGTAAGGAGTAAGAAAAAGTTTCCCCAACGGGGTACTTAGCTTTTTAGTTGAAGACTTCGGATCTGAAACTCGAAAATGAAAATTTCAAGAGTCAGCTGACTGGCACTTGCAAACTGCATCTGCTTTGGGCGCTGGGCGGCAAGAAAGACTAATGTAATGGCATCAGCTGGATGTTTTATACCCCTGATGACCTGACGTCATGAAGAGGAGACAGCAACCGACGCAGGTCCCAAGACTTTGTTAATCAGGCCGACAGAGGGCAACCTGCCAGGAGATTACCCAAATGTAATGACTGCAACAGTGAAACACAAAGAACATCAGCAGTGCAGAGCTACGAATACATATGAGGGATAAAGCAAACAGAATGCAAATATATTATTGGGAATATGTGACAAAGTACAGTTTTGTACCTACCATAAATGTAGATGTCCGATAGATATGCAACTGCAGTCATAACATATGGGTTGTCCTGCCTCAGGCAGCCCTCGGTCGGCTGGATTCCAAATTCTGGGTCCGACGTTGGCTGATGTCGCATTTCTCTCTGACGTCAGAGCGGCTGGAGTACATAAGCATCAGCCGACGCCATCTTCTTCAGTGTTTCTTGCCCCAGATGCCAGGTGCCCTCCAAGGAAGGCTGTAATCAAATTGGAAGACAAAAATAGGTTTCCAAACAATAAATAAGCAATAAACAGATACACCATAAAGTACAGTTTTGTACCTACCATAAATGTAGATGTTCGAGGATCCACATTGCTGCAGTCCTAACTATTGGGTAGTCCGCTGTCCAGTCGGCCCGATATACAAAGTATATTGCTGTCGTCCCAGGGGGGCGCATTAGACTGCAGAAACGCCAGGGTACTAATGCGCATGACCGACGTCATATCCTCAGTCTTTTCTTGCCCCAGATGTCAGAAGACCCTGCAAAGCTAAGGCCGAAACCAAAAATTCCAAACATACCTGCACCAAAAATATGTACAATATATACAAAATTACCAGAATAAAACCTCACCTACACAACCACCCTTAAACACAGAGGGAAGGAGGGAGGTAAATTGGACTACAGCAATGTGGATCCTCGAACATCTACATTTATGGTAGGTACAAAACTGTACTATGTTCTTCATTCCACATTGCTGCAGTCCTAACTATTGGGTAGAATCCCAAAGCAGAGGTAAGGGAGGCTGGCAAATCATAAGGAAGCAGGAACTGACAACATGCCTTGCAAAATAGCTGTGGCAAAACCAGCCCTAGACTTAGAGTAGAGAGGAAGGTGATAATGCTTAGAGAAAGTATGCACTGAACTCCAAGTAGCTGCCTCCAAAATATCCTTAGTGGCCACCCCTTAGAAATGCTGTAGTGGCAGTAGCCCTAGTGGAATGAGGCCTAATTCCAGCTGGAATCTCCTTGCCATGATGGGAATAACAAAATGCAATGCAAAACCCAATCCACCTAGAAATAGTTTGTTTTGACACAGGCTTGCCCTACCCAAAGCAAAAAGAAACAAACAACTGCTGAGACTGCCTAAAATCCTTAGTCCAGCTCAAATAATTACGCAATTGCCTGTGTACATCTAAAGTGTGCAAAATCTTTTCCACTTTATTTTGGGGATCTGCATAAAAGTAGGCAAATGAATAGTTTGGTTTAAAGCCACACTAGAAACCACCTTAGGCATAAAGGAAGGATTAGTAAAGATACCCTATCCTTATGAAAAATCAAAAGGCTCTACCGCCATAAGGGCCTGCAACTCAGAAACCCTTCTTGCAAAAGTAATGGCCAACAAAAAGCAGTCTTCCATGACAAATATTTCAATTCAGCAGTGGCTCAAAAGGTTGTAGAGTAAGTTTCTCCAACACAAAATTGAGATCCCAAGCAGGAGTAGGAGCTCGGGTCTTATATTCTTGCCCCTCTAAGAAATTGCTTGAACAAAGGATAAACAATGGTGGGTCACAATCATAGTGAGCTGAAATTGCTGCAGCATGAATCTTAATGGAAGAGAAAGACAAACCTTTGTCCAATAACTCAGTAAGATATTGAAGAGCCACACTCAAATTAGGCTCAGAAATCTCCAAATTGTTTGCTGCACTCCAAAATAAAAATCTCTTCCATTTTACTTGCCTTGTACTAGGTCTTCTGGCTTCCATAATCACATTTAAAACTTGTTGAGGAAGTTGAGACCTGCTGTCTTTCAAAACAGAATATGCCAGGCTGTTAGATGAAGAGATTGAAGCTTGACATTGAGCAGGTGACCCCTCTGGGACAACAGGTGTGGAATCAAGGGTAAAGGCCATGGAGGCTTCCTTACCAGACTCCTCAGTAATGGGTACCAGTGCTGCCGAGGCCAATCTGGAGCTATTAAAATCATCCTTGGCTTGTCTTGTCTGACCTTTAGAAGCACCTTTGGGAGAAGAGGCAGAGGTGGAAAAGCATACACATGAAGATTTTTCCAACTGAAAGAAAGAGCATCCACTTTCCAAGCTGTGTGATGAAACCTCTTTGTGCAAAACTTTGGCAGCTGGTGGTTTAGTGGAGAAGCGAACAGATCTATGTCTGGAGTTCCCCATGACACTGTCAATTTTTGAAATACATGAAGATCCAGTTTCCCCCAAGCGGCGTCCATGATTTGTCTGCTTAACACATCTGCTAAGGAGTTCTGTGCTCCCAGAAACCTTGCCTGAAGAGTTAGTTGCAAGCTGAGCGCAGTCTCCCATAAAATCATTGCTTGCCTGCACAATGGGTAAGAATGTGTTCCCCTTGTTTGTTGATGTACCACATGACAGTTGTGTTGTCTGTTAGAATCAACACCTGCCCTGGAAGAAGTAACTCCTTGAAAGCCATTAATGCAAACTGGACTGCTAACATCTCTTTCATGTTGATATGTAGATGCTGTAGTCTGGCAGGCCACTTGTCTTGTATCCACTTTCCATTTAGATGAGCTCCCCAAGCAATGTCCGAGGCATCTGTCGTTAGAATCTGACTCGCCCTCTGGGGGTCACAGAGAGTCCCTTGTTTAGGTGACATTCCTGAGCCCACCACAAAAATTCCTTTTGAATGCAAGGTATTATTTGAATGACAGTGTCCAAATCCTGGCAGTGCTGTGTCCATACATTTTTGAGATACCATTGCAGCTTCCTCATATGCAGTTTGGCATTGGGAAGCACCAGAATACAAGATGCCATGAACCCTAAGGCTTGAAGGACTGTCCTTGCAGTCAGCCCGAGCTGAAGGGATAGTTGATGGAAGTAACTGGAAAGATTCTTTTGTTTGTCCGGGTTAAAAGGCCATCTGGGCTGCTGTATTCAGTCTCACACCCAGAAAGCACATGTCTTGAGAGGGTACTAGACTGGACTTTATTTGAATACCCTAGGCATCTTAGCACTGCTATGACATAATCCAAATGCTGTAGAAGGTCTTCCTTTTCTTGAGCTAGAATCAGGCAGTCGTCCAAGTAAGGATAGATTTGAATTCCTTTTAGCCTGAAGTAAGCTATCACTGGAGCCAGAACCTTTGTGAATACGCTAGTGGATAATGCAGAGAACTGATAATGAGAATTTCCAGCACTTCCTGCAACTTAGTCTTATAGGCACATGAAGGTAAGCTTCCTTGAGATCTAAAGTTACCATCCAGTGATCCTTGCCCAGCAGAGGTAAAAGCTGTTGTAACGTCAACATTTTGAACTTGGGAATGTCCAGATAAGTGTTGAGGATAGATAAAATCAAAATTGGCCTCCACGTGTTCCCCTTCTTTACTAGGAAGGAAGAGTAAAATCCTAGGCCCCTTTCTGGCACAGGAACTGGCTGAATTGTGGAGCAACAGAGAAATTTGCTTGTGAGCCCTTGTTTGTATGTCTGGCATGCCTTTGAAAGGAGGCATGGTATGGAAATAAAACCTGTAACCGTGGTGAATGATATCCAGAACCCATCTGTCTTGGGTAATTAAATCCCAATTTTCTTTGAAAAGAGACAGCCTTCCTCCCAAAGGTGCTGCCAGGCGAGAATGTACTGGCAGCTGAAAAGGCAGGTCATTGGGTCTGCTTACGAAAGGACTGACCCCTGCCCTCACCAGAAGTCTGAGCAGGGGAACTCCCTGTCCTAGGCCTAAAGAACCTTGAGCTCTGCCCCTACCACGCCGTCTAGACCTACCCTAGACTGGGAATCATAAGCAGGATAAGTCCATCCCTTAGTAGGCCAATTTCTACTAAACTTGAGGCTGCACCTGCAAAAATCCTTAACAGTTTGCATAGACTTAGCCTTGTCCTCCATTTTCTTTAAGACTGCTTCCACAGCAAACAACACATCAGACTGCAAAGGAGCATCCAAAATCCTTGTTTTAACATGCTCAGCTAAATTCTGATCTCTCAACCAGGCATGCCTAAGAACAGAACCAGTGGCAGCCACCCTCGAGGAGGCCTGCACAGCATCAAAACCACATTGCAAGGAATGTTTACCCACCTGTTCAGACACATGAACTAAATCCTGCAACTCTTTACACTCAATACCTTCTGCCAGAGCATCCACCTTAGATTTCAATTGTGAAAGGAGATAATTCTGATATTTTAACATGTGAAACTGACAATGCAACCCCCGCATGGCTAAAGTGGAAGAAGTATACACTTTCCATCCCCATCTATCCAAAGCCCTTGCCTCTTTATCAGGAGGAACAGGATTTTCAACAGAGGCCTTCACACCTTTAGGCCCCTGAGAGACAGTTTCGGTCTGCCCTAGGACTCTTAAAAGATACTTATGAGCTTCAGGCACCCTATAGTACCTATCCGGTTTAACTGGGGCAGGAGGCAAAGAATCAGGATTGAGGGAAGCCTCTGCAAAAACATCTTCCACCACATTCAGAACAGGAGGTATAGCTAAAGGCCTATGCTGGGGTAAAACAAGTATTCCCTAAGGCTCTTCCTGGGATCAGAGAGATCTTGACCTTGCCATTTAAAATGCTTCCTCATGGTATGCAGAGTCTCTGAAAATGAAAATCCTCAGGAGGAGAAGCTGAAGGAGTAGAATCATCCACATCAGAATCAGAATAAGGAGGATACTCCTGCAAGTCTTCAGAGACTCAGAAGCCTCACATTGCTCAAAACTCTCAAACTCAGGTTCCACCCTAGGCCTCTTATCAGGAGGGGGCATAGAACCTCTAATCATAGTAATCAAATCCTCTGCCATTTTAAGCATATGTTTCTTAGGCAAAGACCCTGAAGCACTAGGAGAAACCCCCACTGAAGTTAAACTTGGCCTGCCTCTCAAAGAAGCCTTGGAAACAGAAGGGAGGCTCTAACCACCTTAGGAAGAGAGGGAAGAACAGCCACCTGAGAAGCCCCTCAGCCTGGCCTACTTCCCTCGAGGATACATCCTGTAACAGTAAAGTCTCTCCCTGAGACTCCAAAGAAACACCTGGCAAAACCTCCGGCTCCACTGAGCCTTTCTAAAAAAGATCGTCGCCTGGGACTGTTTCTTCTTTCTAGGCTTTGCTGCTTTGTCCTTGGCGCTTTTTGGCGCGCCGCGCGCCCTCCGGCTCCGCATTTTATAATATATAGCTTCCCAAAACTAACCTGGCACAGTCTAACCTTCTCTTAATAGTGCGTTTGTTAAATCTAGCACAAGAGGCATCCAACAACGTCCGTCAGGCCCTAAACAAGGTATACACAAAGTATGGTAATCCCTATGAGGTATCTGTTTCCCACAAGAAATACAGTTATTCACTTTTTCTGACATCCGGTTAAATACTGAGGCAAGAAAAAACCAAAATATTCCCCAATGGGGTACTTAGCCAACTTTGATTCGGTCTGAAACTCTGACTTCAGAAACTTTCAGAACGCCAACCTGCACTCGCAAAATTGCTTCTGCATCGGACCATGCGGCAAAAAAGACTGAGGATATGACGTCGGTCATGCGCATTAGTACCCTGACGTTCTGACGTCAGTCTAATGCGCCCTGACCGACGCCAGCCATATACTTTGGTATTCGGGCCGACTGGACAGCGGACTACCCAATAGTTAGGACTGCAGCAATGTGGAATGAAGAACATCAGATATCCCCAGCTAAGGATAACAGGGAGAGGAGTGGACCCAAGGCATAGAGGGGAAGGAGGGAGGGAAAACCCGACTGCAGTTGCGTATCTATCGGACATCTACATTTATGGTAGGTACAAAACTGTACTATGTCCTTCAAGAATGCAACTGCAGTCATAACATATGGGTTGAATACCATAGCTTAGCTGGGGGAGGTGGTATGCTCTAAGAAAAGGATGGTGTAGCTATCAATCCCTGCAGGACTGCCGAAGCAAAGCCTGCTCTGGATCTGGAATATAAAGGGAGGTTGTAGTGTTTGGAAAATGTATGCATGGAGCTCCATGTAGCAGCTTCTAGAATGTCTTTTGTAGGCACCCCTCTTAAAAATGCTGTAGAGGTGGTTGTAGCTCTGGTGGAGTATGGTCTGACATTGGCTGGCACACACTTTCCATGGAAGGAATAACAGAATCTGATGCAATGTCCAATCCATTTTGAAACTGTCTGTTTGGAAATTGCTTTTCCTTGTACTCCAGGGGCGTAAGCTACAAAAAGCTGATCAGACTTCCTACTGGTCTTGGTTCTGTCTAGGTAGTAGCGAAGTTGTCTGTGTATGTCCAAGGTATGTAACAGTCTTTCCCCTTTGTTCTCAGGATTGGGAAAGAAACTAGGCAGATGAATTGCTTGATTTAAAGAAACCCTAGGTACCACTTTTGGCAGAAAGGTAGGGTTGGTTCGTAAGGAGACCCTGTCTCTGTGAAAAGTTATGAACGGTGGTATTGCCATTAAGGCCTGTAGTTCCAAAACCCTTCTTGCTGAGGTTATGGCCAGCAGGAAAGCTGTCTTCCAGGAAAGAAATTGTAAATCCACAGAAGCTGCTGGCTCAAAGGGAGGTAGAGTAAAATTTTCTAGGACAAAATTGAGGTCCCAAGCTGGTACTGGTGCCTTTCTTGGGGGCTTTATATTCTTGATTCCTCTAAGAAATTGCCTTAACAAAGGATGTGAAAACACAGTTGGATCAGTGTTGTATCTAGCTGAGATAGCTGAAGCATGTATTTTTATGGAAGAGTAGGAGAGTCCGTTATGTAACATATCTGCCAAGTATTCCAGAATGAGTGGGATGCTCAAAAGTGATGCATCATGACCCTTGTTGGTATTCCAAATGCTGAATCTCTTCCATTTGGCTGAATAAGCCTTTCTGGTGGATGGTCTGCGGGCTTCTGTTAGTATCCGCTGAACCTCCTTGGAGAGAGGTAAATTGAGGTTATTTATGGGATTTCCCAAGCTGTTAGCTGTAGCGTCTGGATGTTGGGATGAACTGTCCTGAAGTTGTGTTGAGTCAAAAGTTGGGGCCATTGTGGAAGGGCCCACGTTTTGTTGTGACATATGCTCCGTAGTAGTGGGTACCAGTGTTGTCTTTGCCAGTCTGGAGCTATTAGGATCTCCTTCGGCTGCTCTGCCTTGACCTTTAATAACATTGTGGTCATCAGTGGCAGAGGTGGAAATGCATAAATTATTAGGGAACTCCAGTTGAATGAGAGGGCATCTATTGTCCATGCTTGTGGATGATATGTCCTTGAGCAGAACTTTTGTAAGTGATGATTGAGGTGGGAGGCAAATAGGTCTACGTCCGGCCTGCCCCATGTCGAGGTGAGTCGTATAAAAATGTCTGGATGTAGCCTCCATTCATGGGGGTCTAGGAAATTCCTGCTTAGACTGTCCGCCAGAACATTGTCTTTGCCTGGAACAAACTGGGATTGTAACTGTATGTTTAGACCCAGTGATTTTTCCCAAAGATTCATTGTCAGTCTGCAAAGGGGGTAAGAATGAGTGCCCCCCCCCCGCCTGTTTATGTACCACATCACAGTGGTGTTGTCTGTCCGTAGTAGTAGGTGGCCTTGTTGAAGTTGTTGTCCAAAGGCCTCGATGGCATGCATTACTGCTAGCATTTCTTTTTGGTTGATATGCAGATGTGTTTCCTTTGGAGACCATTGCCCTTGAATACATCTGCCCTCCATGTGCGCCCCCCATCCAAGGTCTGAGGCGTCTGTGGTCATGGTCTGTGTTATCTGAGGTTTTTTGAACGACATACCTATGTTTGACTGGCTTACTGTGGCCCACCATAGAAATTCCTTTTGAAGACATGGAATGAGTGGAATAGTTGCTTCTAGGTTGTTGCTGTGTAGAGACCATAAGCTTTTTAAGTACCATTGAAGCTTTCTCATGTGTAGTCTTGCTAGTGGAACCAGGAGAATGCAGGATGCCATGTAACCCAGGGCCTGTAGGAAACTCCTTGCAGTCATCTGGGTGAGCTTTGCTAAACTTTTGAAGTAATGAGTTAACTTCTTTTGTTTATCTTCTTGTCAGGTAAGCCATTTGAGAGGCTGTGTCTAGATTGGCTCCTAAGAAGGTTATTTGCTGGGATGGCTTTAGCTTTGACTTTTGAAAGTTGACTGTGTATCCCAGAGCCTGTAGCAAGTGTATGACATAATTCAAGTTTTTTGTCAAGGTTAGTTTGTTGTCCGCTTGTATGAGGCAATCGTCCAGGTACGGGTAGATTTGAATCCCCTGGAGCCTGCAATGAGCAATTACTGATGCCAGGCATTTCGTGAATACTCTGGGCGCAGTAGATAAGCCAAATGGCAATTCTGAGAATTGATAATGCTCTGGCCCTGCAAGAAATCTGAGGTATCTTCTGCAGCTGTGTCTGATAGGGACATGCAGGTATGCCTCCTTGAGGTCCAGAGTAATCAGCCAAGACCCCTTGCCCAGCATGGGAAGGAGTTGCTGTAAAGTAAGCATTTTGAACTTTGGTACTATGAGAAAAGTGTTTAAAGCGGACAAGTCCAGTATTGGTCTCCATTGAGTTTCTTTTCTTGGAACAAGAAACAGTCTTGAGTAAAACCCCTGACCTTGCTCTTGTTGTGGAACTTTTTCTATTGCTTTGATCTGAGCAAGCAGAGAAATTTGCTTGATAGCCTCTGCCCTCTGATTTTGTGGAAGGTTTGGCATGCCTTGTTTTCTTGGCAAGGTATGAAAATGGAACCTGTAACCGTGGTCTATAATGTTCAAAATCCATTTGTCTTTTGTCAGTTTGTGCCAATTTTTTGAAAACAGGATAACTTTCCGCCCAAAGGAGCTTCTTTTTGCTCCTTGGTCAGCGGAACTAGAGGAAAGTCATCGAGATTGCCCCTGCGGGGCAGGAGAAACCCCTGTGTCACTTCTTTGGTTTGCTGGTTGCCATTGTCGTCCCCTGTAGGATCCTCTGTATTGCCCTCTTCCTTGGGCACGCTTGTTTTTGCCCCTTTGAAATCTTTCAGGATTAGGAAAGGACCAGTTCTTAGAAGGCCAGTTCCTGCTGAATCTGGGCGGCTGAACCTGGAGGAAATCTTTGACTGTCTGAACTGACTTGGCTTTTTCCTCAATGGACTTTAACACATCTTTAGCATTAGCACCAAAAAGCTTGTTCTTTTCCAAGGGTGCATCAAGAAGTTTTGCCTTAACATGATCTGGTAAAGGTTGTTCTTTTAACCATGCATGTCTACGAATGACCGCCCCTGTCATAGCTGCCCTACATGAAGCCTCCAATGCATCATATCCACACTGTAGAAAGTAATTGCTAACCTGCTGAGAATTATGCACAGCCTCCTGCAAAGACTTCCTATCTAAAGGTTCAGGAGAGGCCAATCTTTTCTGTAAATCATCTAACAGGAAATCCTGATATTGAAACATGTGAAAGAGACAATTGAGAGCTCTCATAGATAAAGTAGTGGAGGTGTAAACCTTCTTCCCCAATCTCTCTAAGGACCTTGCTTCCCTGTTGGAAGGCAAAGGGTTTTTGGAGGTGGTAGCTGAAACCCCTTTAGGCCCCTGGGAAATTGTTTCTAAATCAACAGCATGGGCCCTAAAGAAATGAGAATGGGTTTCTGGGACCCTATAGTATCTGTCAGGCTTGACAGGAGCAGGAGGAAGAGTATCAGGGGTAACACTGGAGTCAGAGTATAAGTCATCCAAAACATCAAGCACAGGAGGTATAGCTAAGGGTCTGTGCTGGGGCTTTTTAAGGAAGGTTCAAAGGCGCTTTCTGGAATCTGAATATTCCTGGCCTTGCCACTTAAAATGCTCCCTCATGGAATGCAGAACTTCCCCAAAAGAAATATCCTCAGGAGGAGAGGCCGAGGGAATGAAGTCCTCTGCATCTGAATCCTCATAGGTCTGGAAGGGCTCTTCCTGGCTTTCGGAGTGAACAGAGTCCTCACAGAGTCCTCAGAATCTTCATCTGAAAAAAGAGGGTCAGAGGGTTCAACCCTGGGCCTCTTATCAGGAGGAGGCTGGGATCCTCTCTCAGGATGGACCTGGGAACCTCTGATCAGGGAAATTAAATCTGCGGCCATAGACATGATTTGAGTTTCAGGTGTAGGCTGAGGTAAGGTTTTAGCAGTAAGATGCTTGGACTTGCTGGCTGCCTTAGCACGTGTGTAGGCCTTGATAGACATGGACATGGGAGGCCTAGCCGCTCCACGTGCAGGAGTGACCTTATCAACAGCAATGGTCTCGGGCATTTCCTCGGTTTCAGTATCCGGAGGAAAATCAATAACTGGCGTCGGAGTGGCCTCCGGTATCGGAGGTATCAGTAATGCGGTGTCTTCGGTTTGGAGCGGTGGAATAACCGCCTCAGAGGGAACCGGGGCACTCGCGGTTAGTTTTGGCGTGGTGTCGGTGGAAGACGCGGGCCAAGGATGTCAGTCCCGGTCTTTTCGTTTCTTAGGAGTCTGCATTGTCGGTTGTTCCGACGGCATTGTATAATCAAATTTTTCACCGAAAAAGTCTTCAGCAAACTCCGCCCGGCGCCTGAGAGTGCGCTTATTGAAGCGAGCACAGGTGGCACAGGCCGAGACGTCGTGGTCTGGGCCAAGGCAAGGGAGGCAGTAAGAGTGGAAATCCTTATGAGGTATTTGTTTACCACAAGACAAACAATTATTTACTTTTTCAGTAATTTCTGACATCGGCTGAGGCAAGAAAAGGTCCCCAAACAGGGTACTTAGCTTTTTTGATGACTTCGGTTTCGAAGAATACAGGAGCTGACCGACCGGCACTTGCGAACTGCTTCTGCTTCGGGCACCGCGTGGCAAGAAAGACTGAAGAAGATGGCATCGGCTGATGCTTATGTACTCCAGCCGCTCTGACATCGGAGAAATGTGACATCAGCCGACGTCGGACCCAGACTTTCGAATCCGGCTGACCGAGGGCTGCCTGAGGCAGGACAACCCATATGTTATGACTGCAGTTGCATTCTTGAAGGACATCAAGTTGTTCCATAGCATTTGAGTTTATAAATTCTAGGAACCTTTGGGCTAGGGTGTTGGAGCTAGAGTAATGCTCCCAGTCTATGTTTGGGTAGTTGAAGTCGCCCAATATAATGGTGTTTGGAGAGACCTTCATATTTTCCAGTGTTCTCAGGAAGGCCGAGTGGGATTCCTGGGTTTGGGAGGGTGGTCTGTAGCAGGCTATAAACTGGAAGGCAGTTTTACCCACTGTTAGCAGCACATGGATAGTCTCTGATGCTTCGTGCTGTGCCACCAACCTGGAGGTGTGGGTATCTTTGACGAATACTGATACTCCCCCACCCTCCTTTTGTGGTTCGGACCGAGTTTTGGGGCCGAAAAGCATGGTATGAGGTATAACCTGGTAGTGCTGGGGTGCTCTCAGGAGCCTTGAAACAGGTTTCTGTTACTGCACAGATATCGATGTTCTCCATGCTAAGGAGAGTTTCGAGTTTAGGTTGAGGTTTAGACTTCTGGCGTTGAGTAACATTACTCTTAGCTTCTTATCCCTTGTGATGCCTATGGAGGTGGGTTTGTCCTTTGAGCCTTGCCTAAAAAAGGCACTATGGGAGTGGCAAGAGCCTTTGGTAAGGGAAAGGAACAGTCATTGCTGCTCTCTGCCAGGGCCCTGTGGCCTAGAACTTCCCTGCCTGGGGTTTCTTGAAGACCACTACCTGGTGTCTTTGTGAAAGCTGCTGCCTTTGAGGCCTTTCTCTCCAAGGCTTCCTATGGCTAATTTTTGATTGAGAGGGAAAGGACCAGTGTTTGGTGGAAAAATTCCTACTAAACCTAGGAGGCTGAACTTGGGGGAAGTACTCGACAGCTTGCATAGAGTTTGTTTTATCTTCCTTCTTTTTAATCACAGCCTCACGCTTTGGACCAAAAAGGAAGCTGATATCGAGGGGTGCGTCTAGAAGTTTAGATATGAAATGGTCTGGTAGGGTCTGTTCTGTAAGTCAAGCATGCCTTCTAATGACAAAGACAGATACAGCAGCTTGACTAGAGGCCTCCATAGCATCATAGCTGCTGTGTAATGAGTGCCTAGCCACCTGGAAGCTGGAATAGCAAAGGTCCAACAACTCCTTGGAAATGTTCTTGTTCTCCAGGGAGAAAAGTTTCTGCTTCCTTTATCTAAAATACTTTGTTGGTATTCACATGAAACTGGCAGTTAAGGACCCGGACCCTCATAGCTCAGGTAGAAGTGTAGACTTTTTTTTACCAAACCTATCAAGGGCCCTGCTTTATCAGTAGGTAAATTGTTCTTTTAAGAGCTGTCTCTTGCTCCCTTGGGGCCTGGAGTGACATCCTCAGTGTCAGCAGCAGGATTTTTTAAAGAAGTATTCATGTGAATCCACCACCCTGTAAAAACCTGTCTGGTTTTCAAGGGGCTGGAGGATGAGAATCTAGATTCAGGGAAGAGTCCAAAAAATACTCTATCGCCTCCAAAACAGGAAGAACAGCCAAAGGTTTGTGTTCTGGGAGGTCAAGGAACTCCTAACCCTCTTTTTAGATTGTGGGTATTCCTGTGCTTCCCATTAGAAATGTTCCTTCATGGCATGGAGTGTTTCCCCAAAAGTGATGTCTTCAGGAGGTGAAGCTGAAGGCATATTCTCCTCAGTATATGAATCTTCAAAGAAAGTACGTAAGGGTCTCTCCTCAATGACAGGCCCCTCTTGGTCAGAATTTTCATCTGAATCAGAAATCTTGGAAAAAAAACTTAGGGGTAGGATCTCTCTTCCATTTCCCTGGGGAAGTCTCCAAAGGGAGTTTCCTAGCTCTGACTAAGGAGATAAGATCCTCAGCTAAACTGATCAGGTCTTGCTGACAACCTGGCGAGTGGGAGCCAGTAGGCCTAGGCATAGTTACTGAGGCAGAAACCTTTGTAGAAGTAGCTTTGGCCTAGGCACATCTGCAATCCTGATGCCAGTGACTTTGTAATGCAGAACCAACTAAGGACATTGTGATCCAGACCTAGACAGGTGATACACAAAGTGTGAAAATCTTGGTGTGGGACTTGTTTACCACAGCAGACACAATTGTTAACCTTATCTGACATGAGTTAAAGCAAGAAAAAGAGTTTCCCAATGGGGTACTTAGCTTTTGAAGACTTCTCTCTGGTGTGGACTGACCGACTGCACTTAAACACTGCTTCGGGCTCTGACGGCAAGAAAAGAGTGATATTATGGCACTGGCTGGCTCCCTTTATACCCAAACATACTAAAGCCAGGATAGGGAGTCTGCCAGCCTTAGAGGAAGGAGATTTTTACTCTGATAGTTGGGCCGGCCAAGGGCTTCCACAGCAGGAAATCCCACAAGTCAAGACTGCAACAGTGAAACAACTACAGAATGTAACAAAACAAGCAGAAAAAATCCAATATTAGTACTTAGAAGGTCTGAAAAAGCAAAATTTTTGACGAGGAAAGCACATTTATTTTAGAGGGCAAGACAATATGAAATAAATTAAAGACATCTAGATGAAACTCTAGCTGTGGTGGAGTAACAGTTGAAAAGTATATAAGAACAATATGATTTAGTATCAACACATAAGAAAACGATGGCATGAGAAGGTATTACGAGGAAGACAGCTGAAATAGTGGAACCCGTGGAAACGCAAGTCTTATTATACACATCTGCCATATCGCAAGGTAAGACTGCTTTCATAGAATGTCATTTTGAACAAGTTCATACAGTTCTATTACTGTCAGATTTCTCATATGGAATGAAGAGACTCTACTGGAAAGTGTCATTTAATGAACTGCGCTGCAACAAAAGACCCACATTTCAGTCTTCCTTGATTTACATATATGCAAACATGTACACCACATAAAAGCAATTAGCAGATTAGTTAAGCATTTAGAAGCCCCAACAAGTTCATCCTATTCTCCAAAAACGCCATCTAACAAGATACAACCCACAGGGAGAAAAATGCTTTTCTGGTATCTTAACAAATCTATTTCTAGTACTCTACCTTAAAATGTTCCAGCATTGTGCGCTTTTGTGCAAACAGTAGAGGGCAATCAGGACATTTGAACACATTGACCCTCTGATTCACAAGGTGCTGATCAAAGTGCGAGGAAAGTAATGGTTTGTGGGTAAACACTGTGTCGCACATTGCACATTTGTAGATCATTCTGAAGAAAAAACAAAAAAAATCATTTATGCAGCCTTCTGAAACTTAAACATAACATAGTCACACTCAACATCACATACATTAAGTAAGAAACCCCTGTGATCAGCTCTATTCTCAAAGTTCTCAATGACAGCGTTATTGTAAGGAAAGTACAGTTGTGAAAGTAAACTTACCATAACAGTTGTCTGAACAGATAGCTGTTGCAGTAGCCTAAGCTATACAAGACATCTCCTGCCAAGGATCAGATTTCCAGTCAGCTTCCAAAGCTTCAGAGCACCTTCCATACACTCATAAGAAAGTTCGAGCTTAAAGGCAAGATAGTATAAAAGCAGATGTACGCATGTCAAAAAACACAACTTTTTTGCCTCACACAAGGAAGGCTAGAGCCTGCCAATAAAAAAATGTACTATGGAAGACGGACCCCTCCTTGGCATAAAAAAAAGCAAGGGGAAGGTGTTTGCACTACAAGAGTGATTTATTCAACATCTACCATTATTTTAAGTTTACTTACACAGTTGTACTATGTGCATCCTTAAATCACTGTTGCTGTATTCTACGGTAAATGGGAAAGAAGCAAGAGGAAAGATCAGAGTTTAGGAACCCCTGGAGAATGGTTCCAGCAAACCCCACCCTGCACATAAAGAAAGTCAGTTTTGTAGAGCTTGGAGCTTGGTAAAAGTGTCAAGAGAAGATCAAGTTGCTGCCAACAGAATATTTCTAGAGTTTACTTCTTTCCAAAAAGCAGGAAAAGTAGCCAAAGACCTGGTAGAACAGGCTCTGAATTTGCCCAGAAGTGCCTTGCCCTAATAGGAGTAAGACTAAACTGCATGAGACAACCATCTGGAAATCTATTTTGATACCAACTGTACCATTTCCTTACCCACATAAGAAATGAGCAAATTATTAAAATTTCTGAAGTCCTTAGACCTGTCAATACAGTAGTAATTGAGTTGTCTGTGGACATCATTATTTTTTGGTTCTAGAAAGAATACAGAGAGAGAAACAGACTGAATCAAAGTAAACTATGAAACAATTTTTAGAATAAAAGAAGGGCTGGATCTCAAAGAAACCCTATCTTTATGAAAGGTGAGAGTAAGCAGAGTCAGCATAAGAACTCGCAACTCAAATACTCTATGCATACTTCAGAACAATGAGCAATGTTGTTTTCCATAAAAAAAAATTTTAAATCAGCCTCATAAGCTGGTTCAAAAGGAAAAAAGTGTGTGATACTACAGTAAGAAGTTAAAACTCCACTGAGGACCCATCTGTTTTTATCCCCTTCAAAAACTGCTCTACTCGAGATAAATAAGAGGTAGGGTTCCCTAGGCCAACAGGCAATAGCCAAAAAGATGAATCTTAATGGAAGAAGGGCCACAGAATTAACAACTCACACAAATATTGAAGAACTTGAAGGATTTGAGCCTTAAAAGGATCTTGGTTCATTCTACGATGCCAACTAGAAAATATTTTCCACTCAGCCATATGTGAGTTTCAATCCCCGTAGAAATTATGCCTAAAATTCATCAGAATTCTGTCATCCAGTCTGTGAGCTGAAGAACACTACCCTTGGCCATTTTCAAAGGAAAGGAGAATCACTGTTAACTGGACCAAAAGGGAGTTAGCATTATTGTTATTTTTTGGAAAGTCCTTCTGGATTTTTAAAAATTCTTGTTACCAGATGAAAGGGTGGAAAAGCATACAGAACCATTCCCATCGATTGGAATGAAATGTCATCTGCTTTCCAGGCCTTTATGCAAGAAATCCTGGAGCAAAACTTCTTTAACTGTCTGTTGTGAATAGTGGCAAACTAGATCTCCTTGAGGAGTTCCTCACAGATGGATGATTTCCTGGAAGACCCAGGAAGTCAGCCTGTACTGGTTCTGCTCAGTTTGTATGGTACAAAATTCTGTTTTGATGGAATGTATGCAGCCTGTAGGGCTAGACTGAGTTACATTGCTAGTTCCCAGGTCAGCAGAGTTAATCTGCAGAGGGATAAGATCTGGTTCCCTCCTATTTGTTTACATACCACATGACTGTAGTGTTGTCTGTGATGACTAACAGAGATCCTGGACTACAGATATGATTTACTGATTTGAGGGTATGTAATAATCTTATTTCTTTTATGTCCATGTGCTTTTTTGACCGGTTTCACAGACCTTGCACTTTCATCTCCTATGCAAAGTCTGATGCATCTCTTGCTACAGATTGAATATGGGCTGTTGGGGAGAAAGGGAGATCAGGACTGAGGGATAACAAATGAACTAACCTGTGAATTTCTCTCTTGACAAAACTCAGCATCAGAATCTAAAAGTAGAGGGATGCTAGTGTTGGGTTCATATTGTTTTGAGGAACTGCTAAATTTTTCTCATGTAGTCTGGCAAGTGGAATCATGAGAATTGTAGATGCCATGAATCTGAATATCCTGAGATAGTTCCTGGCTGTTATACAAATCTGGCTGGAAAAAAAAAATTATTCTAATGCCAAACCAAAGATACTACTGCTCAATGCTAGGAGTCTTAACAAGAAACTGCACTCCCTGGAAGTTCTCATTGCCCTGGAAAATGCTGATGTCTGTGCAGTTAAAGAAATGGGGGTCAAGGCTAAGGAAAGCACCCCAGCAATGCAAGGCTACAATGCCTGTCACACATTCAAACCATCCTCATAAAAAGGGGGAAAAAAACAAAAGGTGGTGTTTTCAGGTCAAGTAGGATGACTCACTTGAGCTACTCCAAGTCCAGTTGACCAAGTGCAAAATCCACCACCATATCATCATTGGCTACAGGTCCCCAAACAAAAAACATGAAAACCTCGTCACACACCTGAAGTTATTAGAATCACTTACCATTCAGCCCAACACACTACTCATCAGTGATTTTAACTACCCCTCCTTAAACTGGGAAAAATACACGACCACTAACATGCAGGTCAGAGATTCCTGGACTTTGTCAATGCAAATGTTCTAGAACAGCTGGTCTTCACTCCCACTAGAGGCTCAAATATTCTTGACAAGGCACTCACAAAACATGGGGGAGAGTTGCACCCCCACTGGTGTAATGTCCTCATTGGTAAGATCAGATCATAAATCAGTCTCCTTTGAAATAAATGTAATGGTAGAACCTCCATCAAACTTTAAACCCTAAAGAATTTTTCCAAAGCAAACTACCTTCTACTAAGCGATAGCATAGGTAATTTTAAAGTTCCTCCAACCCCAAAAATAAGGAGGCCTATGCAGAAGTATACATGAATGCCCTGTACAACTACTTAAACTGCATAGAAATGCCAGTACCAGACTGAACTAAATCTAGATCTAGCCAGAAAAACAAGTCACCCTGGTGGACCCCTGGTATACACTGACTATATAACAGAAGGAAAAAACTCCAGTCTAGAAGTAAGTGGGAGGGTTGCACAACAGAGAAAAAAAAACTCCTCATCAATCTCAACAGGCAAATCAGGAAACTAGTCAAGTCTTCACAAGTTAAATACGAGATTAAAATAGCCTCCCAAGCAAAGGATAACCACAAAATATTTTGTTATGTCCGAATCTTAAGGGAACCACTCAACAATGTGCTGAGATGGCCTGTAGACAGCACTAACTATACTTAGCCAGAAGAAATAGCAAACTTGTTAGACAAGAAATTCAGCTCAAATTTCACCCTCTCATCACCTCCAGTCACTTCCCATGAAATAACCCCCATCATTACTTTGCATGTAATTACAAAAGAACAGGTCATCACTGCGCTCTCTAAAAATAGAAACACTGCATTAATGGGCCCTGACAGAATCCTAGGGGGCCTATCAACCAGCTTGAAACATGACCTAGCAGACCTACTCAGAGCTCTATTTAATCGCAGTCTCCAGACAGGCTTTGCCCCAAGTAGGGTGGAGGACAGCAACAATCATTCCTCTGCACAAGGGTGGAAGCCATCAATGGACCCAGGAAAACTTTCAAACAATAACTCTGACTAGCCTTTTTTACAAGGCTATGGAAAGGATAATCGTGGATCTGATTAACAATGACACAGGAAATCTCCAGACTCTAGACCCAACCCAGTTCGGCTTTGTCAAGGGCAGGTCTTGCCTGGTCAACCTGGTGGACTTCTTTGAGAAGGTCACCAAGGTCATGGATGAGGGTGAGACGATGCATACTGCCTACTTTGACCTGGTCAAGGCATTTGACACAATACTCCACTTGGGTACTACTGATAAACTCACAAAATTGGGCATAAACCTCTATATCACCAAATGAATAGCCAAATGGCTCACAAATAGGACACATGTTAGAGTGGGGGAATCCACATCCAGCAAGAGGCCAGTCACCACCAGAGTACCACAGAGCTCAGTCCTGGGTCCTCTCCTCTTTAGGATATACTTTTCAGATGTCAAGGCAAATGCAGATGGCCTTTGGCTGACCAAGTGTATTGATGACTGCAAGTGGGAGGCAATCAATGACTCCCCAAATGGTGTTGATACCCTAAAGAATGGTCTGACACAGACTAAAGATTGGTGTTAGAGCCATGGCCTCAAGCTAAATGTGAAGAAGTGCATAATAATAGCCCTTGGGAAATCACACACCCCTGCAAATTATGACACTGATAGCATCCCCCAAACAGTGGATCCAGTGGTGACAGATCTGAGTTCTCAGACAGTAATCTGAACTTTGACCACCACATGCCCAAGGTGGTGAGGACATCTTTCTATGTGACTCAGCTTTTAAGTAAGGCATGGCATCCATATCTAAGGATGTCACAGTACCACTGTAATTGGCCCTAATCAGGCTAATAATAGAGTACAATGTATCCTTTGTCAGGTACCTAGCAAGTCACCTTCAACAGCTGAGGCATTCTCAGAAAAAAAGATGATAAAAACATTTGGTATAACCAATATGTCACATGCAAACCAATTAAAAGCCCTATCACTGTATTCAGTTTCCTTCTGATTACTGAGGGGTGATCTATACCTGGCCTACAAGGCAGTCTCAAAACCAGCCCTGATGGAAATGTTGCATGTTCGCAAAGCTAACTACACGAGGGTTACCTGATCCAAAGGTCTAAATCTGATCTTTGACATAAATAGATCATGCTGGAAAGACAGATAAGTGTCCCAGAGATTGCACTCTCCTCTGGAATAGGCTTCCTTTTCACGTGAAGAGCAGCCCTTCCCAGATGATTTTCAAGCGCAATCTGGACCAATAGGTGGGAAATCGCAAATTCACTCCTGGGATGACACCCATGTCCCTTATAGACAGAGGCTGTCTGTACAAAATTGTTAAAACCCCACTTGCTGACCCTTTTTAACTCTCCCCAGGAAAAGAAAATTGGGGGGAAATCTAGGTAAAACTGGCTAGGCTTGTAAGGGCCCCCTGAACTGTTAGCCTAATGATCTCTTATTAACCTATATCAGTAGTTGCTCCTTGTAAAAATCCACTTTGTTCAGAGAAAGAAAGGTCACCATGATAGTATGTATCTAGAAAACAGCCTAGAAACACTATCCTGTGAGATGGAAAGAGGAATGTTTTTTCTAGGTTCATTTGAAAACCCAGATTGAGAAGAAGGTTCAAAAGACTCTTGATAGCCTAGAAAGAGAAAATGTAAAAATAATCCAGTCAACTAAATACGGAAAACGGAACTGCTAACAACCCAAGAGTAAAGCAGAGAACTGAAAATGTGAAACAATTGCAGAAGATCTTTAAAAGCATCTGAAGTCTTTGCAAACTGGAATGTTATGAAGGACGTCTTTTTAAGTCTAGAGTTACTAGGAAACTAAAAAGAGGAATGAGAGGAAACAGACTGTAGAAAAAAAGCATTCTGAATTTTGGAATCTTGACGTGGAGGTTTACAAATTAGAGGTGCAGCATGGGTCTACAGGGTTCTTTTTTTTGGTACCAGAAAAATCTTGGAGTACAGTCCTGTTTCTATTTGGTGGGACAGGCTCTATTACTCCCTGAGACAGCATTTGATCCATAATAGGAAGAAATGGGGAGGTCTGAATGTTTGGATGAAGAGGAATCCCTTGAAATGAGGGCAAAGAACCCCACTGACATTTGTAGCACTTCTGAATAATTCTTAGGACCCAAGTGTTTGAATGCAATCTGGTGCCAAAGATGGAAGTGGAGTAGGCTTTGAGACAGTTTTAAGGTTTGTCAGGATGGGGAAGAAGGCTGAAGGAAGTCATAGTTAATCTGCATTTTTAGATTGTCCCAGGGTTTGGGAAGGCTCTTCTTTCTTTTTGAAACCTCCCTACCACTGTTTCTTGAAAGCTTGTTTTGCTGAGATCATTTGAAATATTTCCTATAAAAGGATGCTGGGCTAGAAGGAAAGTTCCTACAACATCTGTGGATAGGGGTCTGAAAAAAAAGTCTGAGAAACTCCTAGGATTAACTTTCCCCTTTCAACAAACTACTGAGAACCTCAGCAGAGGAAGATTCAAATTCCACATTTTTACCCAGATGTACATTCAAAAGTTCTGCTTTAACAAACCTGGTAAACTCTTAAGAGTGTAGCCAAGTAAATCTCATAACTGACCCCATGGTAACTACAGTGGAAACAGCATCAGCATTGTCATACGAACACTTACGAGATAGTCTGGTAAGCATAAAGAGTGATGAAAATAAAGAATTTAGAGAGACCTTATAGGGTCAGAAGAGAGGAAAGATTAGCAATCAATATTTTCATATAGTCAAATGAAGGCAGAAGAAAATCTGACATATTTGCCTAACAATCTACTACTGCCACCTTAGCCTTCCAAGCAGCATACTCCTTTCCCAACCTATCAAAAGCTCTTCCATCCCTGTCCAAAGAACAGGGTTAGAAGCCATGAGATGCTTGAAAGAAGATTTTGAAGGGGGAACAACTGCAGGATATACCTAGGAATTCCTAAAGAGAAATCTGTGGGATTTTGGAACTTTGTATTTAGTTTATCAGATTTGCTAGGGTCTGATAGCTGACTATCAGAACTGCTGGTTGTACTGCAAGCATCCTCAAAGTCTTTTAAAACTAGGGGAATTAGCCACTGGTTGTGGAAAACTACTTGTAATAACTCACAGCATCGTTGCTGGATCTCAGACATTTCTTTTTGTTCTCACTTAAATAATTTCTTCACTTTGCCAATGGTGTCAGAAAAGGATAGCTCTTAAGCTATGGAATTTGAGGGTTGTATTTCACTACATTGCCAAATCTCTAAAATCAGCGCAAACAATCAAGTCAATTAATTAAAAAAAAAAAAGACATTGTTTTATGCAGGGGAACAAGCACCCACACCCCCTGCTAATTATTTACAACTCTGAGATCACAAAACAGTGGGGAAAGGGCAAAGCCCTACTCCTCACTGTGTATCAATCCCATAAAACAAATTCTGGCAACCAGGGATGAACCAGCAACGTGACAAAATAACCTTCCTAACTAAGCATTTGCTGTAACAAATGTACAAGCGAACACACTGAGCCCATCTGAAGATGTGTTTTCCTTTGACTAAGACTTTCAATTATCTGGTGAGGAAACCTGGGAGGCATAATCCAAGCCTACTTCCTGCATATTAGACTCAGAATCAGAATCTGAAAGGGAAAGGTACCATTTCCTTTAAGACTGATCAGAAGATTCAGATTGCAATAATTGAAAGGCTTTAAATAAGTCTTTGGTAACGGCGAAGCATTCTTCCTTCACTCCCTTAGCTAAAAGAGTTGAAGGACTGGATATATGTCTACATTTATGCATCCTCTTATAGGAAGTTTCTGTAGAAAAGCAGTGTTTTGATGTATGGTCATTTCCCCAGGAATTTGACTGCTCTGTATAGGTATGACATCTGCTGCCTCCTCCAGTCTGGTCAAGAATGGTTCTCATCTGCTTAAAGCAGGTGTACGAGTTGGTTTGGAGGACATGCGCTTGGCTCGCAGCTCTTAGTGGCTTTAAAAACAGAAATGCAAGAGGAGTTGAGAGAAGCTGATGGACAGTCTGTGAGCACAGACATGGCCCCAGTGGAACTGCCTGACCAAGGCAAAGGGAAGCCAGAACAGAAACCTCTCTGGAAACTTTTTTCTTCTGGGGGACCAGAGGGGGAATTGTCTAAGGAGCCAGTATCCTGCAATATTACTTTGAACATCAAAGCCTTCAATTTTTCTAAATGTAAGAGAAGAGAACTACACTGATTTCTAAAGGTTTTAGGGGTAAAGAATGTACAAATTAAAAAGTTCCGCATGCTGTGCTCCTCCCCAAACCAAACAAAGGACATGGGGGGATCATTACAGGGAATATGGAAACTCCATGAACACATATGCTTTGACAAACAAAACAGTTAGAATTTTTCTCACAAAAAAAATGGAAGCAGCAGAGTACTTATCTTCCCACTTGACAAAAACTTTCGAGCTTGAGAAGTAACAGCTGAGAGAAACTTGCTGGTAGCTTCAATGGCAAAAAAGTTCTAATTGTCTGGTGCCCATACATCAGCTTTTATACTGGCTTCCCCTCAAGTGCTAATGGTCATACAGGCACTTTGCAGTAACACCTTCCATGTGCACCACACATCTGAGAAGTATGAAGGAGTGCTGGTACAAAGGACGATGTATGGGCGTGAAAATTCAGAGCCACAGAGTCCAAATATAGATACTTATATGCTAGAAGAAAAAAGAATAAATGGGTATGAGGAATCCCACCCTGGTCAAAAGACAGACAAGAAAATAAGATGCAGTAGAAGATTAAAAAAAGGCAACAAAAAAGAAGGGAGAAGGTTGCGAGGAGGAAGGGTGTTTTTGTACAACAATAATCTATCTGAACATATACTGCCATGTAAGTTTATGTACACAGCTGTACTGTGTTCATCATTAGACAAGTGTTGGAGTAGCCTAAGCTATACAACATGATAACCAAAGCTTAGACAGTTATGGAGGAAAAAGAAAGGTCAGAGTCCAGGATCCCCTACAGAATGGTCTTAGCAAATCCTGCTTTTGCCATGGAGAAGGAATCTATCTTATCTCCAATCTTTAGTGAAGATGTGCAAAGATGACCAAGCTGCTGCTTTTAGAACATTTAAGAGTCTACCGCTTTCCAAAAAGCTTTAGAAGTAGCCAAAGCTCTGGAAGCGTGAGCTTTGACCTTCAGAAGGAGGGACTTACCATGGTCAGAATAATAAAACTGAATGGCATGAGATAGCCATTTGGAAATTGTTTTGACAGTAGTGGCCCTTCCTTTTTATCATCAAAAAATGAAGAGCTGACCAGATACTGTATATAAAGTTTTTTGTCTCGTCAATGTAGTTTCAGAGTTGCCAGTGGACATCCAGAGTATGTAGGATTATCTCCCCCTTACCTTTTGGTTCAGGAAAAAAACACAGGGAGATCAATAGACTGACACTGAATTGTGAAACTACCTTTCGCATAAAGGATGGGTTATTTCTTAAGGTTACCCTGAACCCCAAACACCAGAGACCATCCAAGGAGACCTCTGCATCACCCAGTCCACTACCTGAAGTAGCCCACCCAAACACAGGTTTGGGCAACACAGATATGCAATTTCCAAATGTTTCCATAACCAGGATGGTACATAATTGGCATCCTGAAACAATGTAGAACTATCTCATGTTCGCAAACAGCCATTTAATCCTTAAAAAAGAATTTCCCTGGAAGCAAAATTCTCAAATATAAACAAGGCTGTCAAGAACAAACACTATATCCACCACACACACAAAGACCAACCTATGCTGAGGCACTAAAAAGCAATCCTCTCAAACTTCAAAGAATCTGAAATCTATGAACAGCAATGCCTATCTCCCCAGCAATCTCCAAAGCACTCACTAAAAGCAAAACCAAACACTAAACTTATCCCTACACCCAATGGAGCCTCAAGAGCAAATCCCATAAGGTAAGCCCACACATTACACCCTGGACTCTTGTCAAAAGGGACTCTACTGTACGACTCACAGATGCTGCACTCACTCACCTGAGCAAGAGCCTAGCCATAACAATTCCCTGGATATTTCTTCCCACAATATTTACT
Source organism: Protopterus annectens (assembly GCF_019279795.1). Lineage (NCBI taxonomy): Eukaryota > Metazoa > Chordata > Ceratodontiformes > Protopteridae > Protopterus > Protopterus annectens. The sequence goes on from NC_056741.1 coordinate 1,029,728,913, forward strand.
TCCCTGGACCCCCGTCTAGCAGGGCGACTGACGTGATCCCCGGGTTGAATTTCCTATCTCCCATCCAATCGTCAAGGTTCCTTCTGAAGAGGACCAAGGAGGTGCTCTGCATGACATGTATGGGCAGTCTATTCCAGAGTATGGGGAGTCTCTGGGTCAGGGACCTATCCATCCCAATATGTTTTGTTTATTGTGATGACAAAGTTTAGATCCCTGGAGCGTGTGGCTCTGAGGGATTGGGATTTCTTTAAGTGGAGCATGTCCAACAATTCAGGGTTTGACATGGCCTTGTATGTTAAGCAGAGATCGCCTCTGAGTAGACGATATGCCACAGACTATAGCTGGAGTTTTTTTAGATGGTCAGCATACGGCATCTGCTTTAGGCCTGTGATTCTTTTAGTGAGGTATTTCTGTGGCTTTTCAAGCTGTTGCAGATGTCTTGTGAGGTACATACCAAATGGGGCGTTGTACTCTATAATGGATCTAATGAGGGATTAATACAGTGGGACAATGACCTCCTTTTTTCTGGATGAAAAACCCTTAGTGATGAGGTGTGCCACATAGGATTTCCTGACTGTTGTGGCGATGTGGTTATTGAAGGTGAGGCCACTGTCCACCTGTGTCCCTAAGTCTTTCGTCACATTTTCGGTGTTTAGTGTATTTCCACCTATGTGGTAATTCATGGGTACATGTTTTTTTCCCAAAGGGGATAACTATACATTAAGCTTGAGCCCATGGCTCTGGCACCAATCATCTGTTTCTGAAAGGCCCTTTTGTAGAATATCCACATCATTTGGGGATTCAATAAAAGCTCCAATTTGCAGTCATCTGTGAACTTTGTTAGCCAGAGTCTGTTAGTGTTGGCCTGTACTTCAGAGAAGTAGATGCTTAACAAGAGTGGTCCCAGGACTGAACCCTGAGGTACTCCACTTGTTAGCCGCTTATTGGGAGCCCAGATCCACCAAGTTAGGCATGGATTCAAGTCAGTGCACCACAGGTACGAGTATGAATCTATCATAGTCCACATGGGCATTAACGACCAGAGACATACTTTGGACTATATAAGGAGAAACATTGGTGATCTCTCTGAACATGTCTCAGGCAGGTATGTGCAATGAACTGAGCAGCATTTTACCTTCACCAAGGATGATGCCACAGTACAAACAAAAGATGAATGACTTCAATAATTGGCTTAGTTTCTGTTGTCTTTCTAGGGGGATTCAATATTTGTCAGCATGGGGGACATAGTTAGCAAACCACATTGCTTTGCAAGGATGGTCTGCACCCATCTCCACAGGACTTCTGAATATTGGCTAAATTTTATCTACCCCATTAGAGTCTTTTTTAGGCAATGCCACACTAACAAACCTATTGAAATAACAAAACTGACAGAAATCTGAAGGTGTTACTGCTCAATGCTAGGAGCATAAAGAAGAAACTCCACACCCTACAAGCTTTCCTTACTCTGGAGAATATGGACACCTGTGCAGTTACTGCAACATGGTTTAAATCCACAGAAAGTACTCTAGAAGTTCAAGGCTTCAGTGCCTTCCACACATTTAGACCATCGGCTGGACAGACAGGGACAAAAATGGAAGAGTCTCAATCTATACTAGCACAGGTCACCCTTTATAGCCATAAAATCCCATAGCTCATACAAACTTACTGAAGACACTCACCATTCAACCAAATACCCTATTCACGGGAGACTGACTACCCCTCTACAGACTGGGAAACGTACACTGCCTCATACTTGCAGGCACAGCGATTCCTGGACTTTAACAAAAATACCATTGATCAAACTGGTGGCTGTGTGCAAAGAGGTTCAAACATACTTGACCTAGTACTCACCAATATATGACAGGTTGCTGTACCTACTAGAAGCAAGCACAACACAAACTCTAAAAACAAACCATACTGGCAGAAATCCTAACCTTAATAGGGTATAAAACAAAAGGAAAAATGTCATGGCTAAATTCAGGAAGAATAACTCCCACAATGATAGAAGTTCTATAATTCAAGTAAGAGGATTAATCAAGTCCAACCAGTCCAATTACAAGGTCAAGATAGAAACACAGGCTAAAGGTTACCACAAGGCCTTCTACAGCTATGTCCAAAACTTCAAAGGCAGCACACACCAGTGTGGCAAACTGATGGTCAATGCTGCCGCCTTCACTGAGCAGAGACACATAGCGAATTTGTTGACTGACAAATTCAGCTCAAACTTCAACTTCCCGCCTCCCTCCCTGAAATACCTACTAGCATAATCACAAACAATCAACAGACAGCAGGTCCTGGTAGTGCCCACCAAGGCTAAAAATACAGCCTCAATAGGCCCCAATAATATCCCGGGATGCTTCCTAAGCAGCTTGAAAAATTACCTATCAGGACCACTGGAGTAACTTTTCAACTATTGCCTTGTGGCTATGTACCACGAGAATGGAAGATGACAACTGTTATCCCACTTTACAATGGTGGACCAACAGACTTCAGAAACTACAAACCTACTAGTCCAAGATGCAAAGTCATGGAACAAATCATCGTGGAAATGATGAACAAAGTCATAGAAAACCTTCAGACATTGCACCCAGCCTAGTATAGCTTTGTCAATGGAAGGTCATGCCTACTAAACCTAGTGGACATCACTGAGAAGTTCACCAAGGCAATGGACAAAGGGAAAATGCTGCATATCGCCTACTTGGACCTGGCTAAAGTGTTTTATACAATACCCCACTCTGGTATCATTGGCAAACTCATTGAACTGGGCATAAATCTTTACATAACTCACGGGATTGCCAGCTGGCTCAAGACAGGACCCAGGAAATCAGGACTGGTGATACCACTTCCATTATGAGACTGGTTACTAACGAGATACCTCAGGACTCCATGCTAGGAATGCTATTTGGCATCTACTTCTCAGATGTAAAGGCTAATGTCAAGGGCCTTTAACTGACTAAGTTCACAGATCACTACAAGCTGGGAGCTGTAGTACATCCCCCCCATGACACAAAACATTTTTACAAGAGAGAGTACAACAGACAAATTACTGGTGCAAAAGTCGTGGACTAAAACTCAGTGTCAACAAATGTGTTATAGTTCCTTTTGGGAAAACTGCCACCTAAGCTAATTACTCCATCAATAAGACATGGTAGTCAAGGATCTGGGAACATATGTAGAAGTAATATGGGTTTCGATCAATATGTGGTCAAGGTAATAAGTAAATCATTCTATATTGCCCATCTTCTAAGTAAGGACATGACATCCATGTCCAAGGAAGTTATCTCTCTCCCCCTCTAGGTGCCATCAACTTGGGTGAGTCCTAGTGACTTTATGAACTGAAGATCCAAAAAGTCGGTTCCGTGCTAGTCCAGCAAGGTCCTCCAGTGTCATCCCTATGGTTGTCATCAACATGTCCAGCCATCTGGTTGCAGGTCACCCTCTTCGTCTGTCTCCTTCGATCTTTCCAAACATAATGTCCCTCTCTCCAGTGATCTCTCTCTTCTGATGGCATGACCAAACTAAGACAGTCGTAATTTCATCATTTGCACTTTGAGTGACATACCAAGTTTGATCTCTTCCAAAATCAATTTGTTAGCTCTTCTGGTAGTCCACGGCACCCACAGAATCCTTCTCCAGCACCAAAGTTCTGTCTCGTTTCTGCAGTGTCCAGCTTTCGCAACCATAACTGACCACTGAGCAAACGAGTGCGTGGGCAAGTCTGATCTTCATTTTCAGTGTTATTTTCTTGCTTTTGAATAACTTTGTCGGCAGCCTAAATTGCAGAGCAATCCAGTGCTATTCTGTGAAATATTTCTTCCCTGCTAGTTGCTTCCATGTTTACAAAAGAGCCCAGAAGATTAAAATTCTTTACAGCTTCTATTCTATTGTCTTCAAGCTCAAAATCTTCATTTTCTGCATTCATAATCTTTGTGTTATGTTCAATTCTAATCCCATGTAATGACTTTCTGCTTTAACTTTTCTCAATAGAGACAGCATGTCTTCTTTGTTGCTGGTGATGAGTGTTGCGTAATCTGCATGGTGTAGGTTGTTTATATTTCAGCCGCCAACTTTAAAACAGATTCCTTCTTCTTCCAAATTTGCTTTCTTGAAGATGGCTTCACCACAAAGGTTAAACAGGTAAGGTGACAAGATGCATCCTTGCCTGGCAACACGTTTTACTGAAAACCAATCAGTGTTGCCATATTCAGTTCTCACTACAGCTTCTTGATTTTCATAAAGGCTCTATCAGCTGCGTTGTGTTTGGGTATTCCCATTTGTGCTAGAGGTCTCCATAACTTATTATGATCCACACAGTCAAAAGCTTTGCTGTAGGCGATGAAACAAAAGTATACAGGTTTTTGGTATTCTTTGTTCTTCTCCAATATCCATCTAACATTGGCAATAACATCTCTTGTTCCTCGATCTTTTTTGAAACCGGCCTAAACTTTGAGTAGTTCTTGGTCAATGTATAATTGTATGATGCGTTTGTTGGAATGTATGATTGTAGCTTTTGTTGCATTTTCAGCAGCATTTTGCTGGTGTGTGGAATAAATGCAATCATTCTATAAGTGTTACAATCCTTAGCATCACATTTCTTAGGTATAGGTATGAAGAATGATCTTCTCCATTTGGTTAACCATGTTTTTCCTTTTCAAATCTGTTGATACAGTCAAGTTAGGGACAGGACAGCACTTTGAATCTTTGATTAATTCAAGTGGAATACAGGCGATGCCAGGTGACTTCTTCGATAAAGCTGTAACTGCTGCTATGACTTCTTTTAAAATATCTGGCTCTTCCTCAATGTCTATTTCTGGTTCAATTTCCCCAATGTTATCCACGTTGCCTTTTTTGTGCAAAACTTCCAAATATTCTTTCCATCTCTTTTTAATGCATTCTGGGTAGTTTGATATAATTTCATTGGTGTCATTAAGCATCCCAAATCGAGGTTGGAATTTCTGCCGCAATATCTTAATATCCTGACAAGCTAGTCTGTTTTTTTCTGTTTACGTGCTCCAATTCAATTTTCGGACAGATATCCTTGAAATACCATTCCTTGTCTTTCCGAATTTGATGTTGAAACTCTCGGTTCATTTGTGACACTTTTTCCTCTATCACCGTAAAACTTTGCTTGTCTTCTTTGTTCTGCTACTTTTCTAGTTTCTTCTGTTTTCTAAGGTGATTTTTTATGGCTTTCTTTCTCTTCTGGAGTGTTTTTTTCAGCTTTATCACTAATTACAGTTTTAATGTCATTCCATAACTCTTCAGGCTCTCCATCTTGTGTATCAAGAATGGCAAATAAAGAAATTATGTACTCACCATAATGCTCTGTGTGTGTTGCCCATCGTCGCCTTCGTTCGTACCAGGTTGGGTTGGGTTCAGATCCGATCCTCGGATCTGATTCGGCCTTTATATGCAAGCTTGAGGTCTTCCACTAGCTCGTGCCTAAACCCTATCCCAGCATGCACTAGGTAAACTCCCCAGATCTTGTTTGCAGTTATAAAAACAGTAAGAGAATTAAACAGAGTTTAATAATTCCAGAGTGCAATAAAGAGGGTTGGGGAATGATAATATCCAATTGTACCAACTCAGTCTCCCAGGAGTAAAAAACGGCAGGGGGAAGGAGGGTGGGATGTAAGAATGAAGGCGACGGTGGAAAACACACATGGAATGTTATGGTGAGTACATAACTTCTTTATATGTTGTTGTCCTATTTCATCTTCATTCTTACCAGGTTGGCACAGCATCCCAAGCAGCATCTTTCTTGGGTGGTTCAAGGATATTTTTCAGAATCATGGAAACAAAAGAGGCCCTGTTCCTGGAGGCCAAACAAAGTTTGTAATGAGTGATAAAGGTATGTGGTCATGCCCATGTTGCCGCAGCACAAATGGTATCACTTGGTAGTTTGGTCAGAAAGGCAGAAGTTTTTGCAATAGCTCTTGTAGAGTGGGTTTTAACTCTTTGGGGAAGATCTCTGTTCTGAGACTTACAGATGAAGGTTATGAAATCTGAACGCCATTTTGAAAGTGTGACCTTAGAGACTGAAGTACCTTAGTTTCTTTGAAGCCGAAACAGATATAAAAAGCTGGTCAGATTTTCTGAAGTTCTTAGTCCTGTGTAAATAGAAGCATAATTGTCTATGCACATATAGTTGATGTAAAAATAAGTTATGTAGTCACCTTGTCCTTCTCGCCTTCATTCTTGCTGGTTGGGTGTGGAACTGAGTATCGGTTCAGACTCTGCCTATACTAAAGCTCGGGAGCTTCCACTGGCTTGAGGCAATACCTTATTCCATTGATCCCAAGAGAGATTACCCAGATCTTGTTTGCAAATACTGTAAAGAGTAACAGTTATATACATCACATAATACATATATAAACATGTGTGACCTAGAAGTAAGAAGGAAATCAGAGAACATAAGTTCCAAATTGATAGAAGCCTCTCGATCCTCCAGGAGAGGAAGGTTGCGGGAAGGAGGGTGGGATGCAAGAATGAAGGCGAGAAGGACAACAAACATGGAACGTTACGGTGAGTACATAACTTCTTTATGTTATGTTGTCCTATCTCACCTTCATTCTTGCTGGTTGGGAGAGCGTCCCCAGCACCTTCTTTCTTAGGTGGCTCAAGGGAACAAAATCTTCAGAACAGTGGATCCAAATGAAGTCCTGTTCCGGGAGCCCAAATACACTTTGTAATGAGTGATAACGGTATGAGGTTTTACCCACATAGCTGTAGCACAAATTGCATCCATAAGTAGTCTAGCTTGAAAGACAAATGAGGTTGCCATGGCTCTCGCTGAATGACCTTTTATTTTTCCAGGCAGTTGTCTGTTTTGGGAAATATATGAATAGGTAATGGTATCAATAAGCCACTTTGAGAGGGTGACCTTTGAAACTGGGGCACCCTTCTTTTTGTCTGAAAAGGAAACTAATACCTGATCAGATTTCCTGAATCATTTGGTTCTGTCCAATTAGAAGCCTAACTGCTTGTTAACATCTAACTGGTGTAGATTATAGTCTGCCTTGTTGCTACAGTTTGGGAAGAAAACGAGTAGATCAATAGATTGATTCAAATTTGCTTCAGAGCAAACTTTGGGTAAGAATGATGGATTAGTTCTCAGGGAAACTCTGTCTCTATGGAATACCAAGCAAGGGGGACATACAGACAATGCCTGGAGTTCTGATACCCGCCTAGCTGACGTGATAGCCACCAAAAAGACTGTTTTCCATGTTAGAACCTTCAGATGACAGGATGAAGCTGGTTCATTTGGTGGCAGGATTAGAGTAGATGATACCAAATTGAAGTCCCAAGGGACTGGTGGTTCCTTTACTGGAGGACTAACCAAAAAATTGCCTCTCAAAAAGACTTTGCACAATCTATGGGACATAATCTTGAATCCCATTTCTCCAATATAGTAGTTTGATATAGCAGTCAACTGAACTTGTATGGTAGTCGCTGCTGCACCTTCGTTGAACAGTTTAGCTAAAAAGTCCAAAACAGAAGTTACAGGAGCCATGAATGGGATCAATGACATCATCGTGAACCGAAGAAAACCTCTTCCATTTGCTAGCATAAAGCTTTCTAGCTACCGTTTTGTGGGATGAGATCAGAATATGTTTCACAGCAGGGGATATATCCGGAGGCCTGGCTAGGAGTGGAAGTGGAGCAGCCAAGCTGTCAGTTTGAGGGTTTTTGAGTGAGGGATGCATGGTCCCTGATCGATTAGTCAGGAGGTCTGGAACTGGGTCCAGATTCCACAGATCCTCTTGTAGATGGGGCCATAGAAAAGGGAAACAAATTTGTCAAGGCCAGTATAGGGCAATGAGTATTAACCTGCTTCCCAACGTGCTGACTTTCTGAAGGACTTTGGAGATCAAGGGAAATGGAGGGAAGGCATAAAGGAGACCTGGGGGCCAATTGTGTAAAACGCCATCCCTTGGTGACTCCCCCCCCCCCCCTGAGGGGGGGGGGTCAGGAGAGATCAGGGCAAAATAGCTGCTGCATTTGGCTTTCATGGACATGGCAAAAAGTTTGCAGCAAGGCTGGCCCCACTTGCGAAAAATCTGTTTTGCAAGTATCCTGTTTCAGGGACCACTCGTGCGGTATTAGAATAGCCTGCTGAGTTTGTCCGCAATCACGGTGGATCTCCCTGGGATATGAGTTGCTATTAGAAAGTGTTGGGAAGAGACTGCCCATTACCATACTCTTTGAGCCTCTCGACACAGAGGGTAAGATCTGGTTCCTCCTTGTTTGTTTATATACCACATGACTGACATATTGTCTGTCTGGATTGCAATCTTTCCTAGTGGAAGGGAGTCGTGAAATGCCTGCAATGTTAACAGCACCGCTCTCATCTCTAGGACATTGACATGCAAGTGGTTCTCATATTCCTGCCAAACTCCTTGGAACGTCTTTCCCCAGATAATGCCCCCCCCACCCTATCTGGGAAGCGTCCATGGTCACTGTAGCTACTGGATGAGGGAGGATGAACTGTCTGCCCAGAACCACCTGAGAAGAATGAAGCCAACAGCGGAGGTCTCGCTTGCATGATTCCGTTATGATAATCTGGTGGGACAGAGGCAGTTCCTGCACGGACCATTGGGTGAAAAGCAACCATTGGAAAACTCATGTGTAATCATGTGAGCGGTACCAAGAATATTGCAGCAACCCTGGTACCCAAGATCTTTAGAACAACCTTTGCTTGTACTTTCGTCGTTGTGAGGATGCTCTGTACTTGTTGGCGTAGGGTTTTGTATCCTGTTGGCAGAAAGCCTGGCTACCATTTCTCTTGTGTTTAAGTCTGCTCCTATAAATACAACATGTTGTGATGTCAACAAGGCAGACTTTTTGAAATTTACTGTAATGCCTAGCTGAGAACAAAGGTGAATAGTAGTGTTTCTTGCTCTAGTAAGTAGATACTCAGTTGTGGCAGTCAGAAGCCCGTTGTCCAAGTATGGAAACACCCGGAATCCGAGACGCCTCAAGTGAGCCATGACTACTGCCATGCATTTGGTGAACACTCTGGGGACTGTCGTGAGACCAAAGAGCAGAGCTCGAAATTGGTAATGACTGGCTCCCAGCCGAAAGTGTGACTCCAGGACTGCCTGTCCATCTTTATATGGTAGCACGCATCCTGGAGATCTATCGAGCACATCCAATTATCTTTCCCCAGAAAGGGGAATACAGACTGCAGTGTCACCATCAGGAACTTTGATTTTTTTTACAGACTTGTTTAGTCTGCCGAGATCCAAAATGGGCCTCCAGTCCTCTGTCTTTTTGGGAAATTAAAAGAACCTTGAGTAAATTCCGGATCTGATTTGGTCTGTGGGGACTTCTTGGATGACTATTTCTAGCAACCTTTGAGTTTCTAAGGTTGCCTGGTCCCTCTAATTGGGTGGAACATCTGGGACTTGCTTTTTTTTCTGAAGGGGAAAAGGAAAAGGGTATACACAGTTGCCTCTGGATATGATTGTTTGTACCCATTTGTCGTTTGTTATGCTTAGCCAGGTGTTTGGATACAGTGACAAGCGACCCCAGACTGTCTCCAGAAGTGGACAAGCAGGCCTTCTTTCTGGAGTGGTGGAAGGGCCTATCAGGGAATATATACCGGTCGCCCTGATTTTGCGGACCCCCCTCTGCTGCGAGGTAAGCATCTTCCATTACCGTTTCCACCTCTGTCCCTGGGGGAAGAATAGTAAAGTTGTGTACCTACCATAAATGTAGATGTTCGAGTGTATTCACTGTTGCAGTCAATACTCTTGGGTTATCCTGCTGGTAGGCTACCCTCAGTCGTCCAGAATTCCAAAGTCTAAGTACGGTGTCGGTTGCTGTCGCCTCTTCCCTGATGTCAGTGCGCCAGGGGTATAAAAGATGCAGCTGACGCCATTTTCTTCAGTTTTTCTTGCCCCAGATGTCAGGTGCCCCAAATAGGTAGGCTGAAAAATATACCAATAAGAAATGCATGCACAAAAATAACATTTCCTTCATCTACAAGCAAATACACCAAAAAGGTTGTATAGGATAGAGAAGTGTAGATAAGTCCCAGCAAAGAGAAGGGGGTGGTGGGTGGGTAACCTGGGATGCAACAGTGAATACACTCGAACATCTACATTTATGGTAGGCGCACAACTGTACTATGTTCATCGTGTTTCACTGTTGCAGTCATTACTCTTGGGTAAAATCCCAAAGCTGAGGATGGGTGGCTGGGCTAAATAGGATTAGGAGAGGCTATGAGGCTCTGCAGAAAGTACAGTTTTGTACCTACCATAAATGTAGATGTTCGAGTGCTAATACAGCTGCAGTCCTCACATATGGGTTCTCCTGCCATCAGGCGGGTCCTCGGTCGGCCGAATTCCAAAGTCTAGGTCCGGCGTCGGTTGTCGTCGCTTCTTCCCTGACGTCAGTGCGACAGGGGTATAAAAGAACCAGCCGACGCCATTTTCTTCAGTTTTTCTTGCCTCAGATGTCAGGTGCCCCCAGAAGGAAGGCAATACATAAAATTAGGTAATAATGCAATGCAATATAATCAAAAAACAGTAGTTGCAAGCAAATACACCATGAAAGAATACCCCTAGAGGGGAAGGAGGGAGGGAAACCTGGACTGCAGCTGTATTAGCACTCGAACATCTACATTTATGGTAGGTACAAAACTGTACTATGTTCATCGTGCATACAGCTGCAGTCCTCACAGATGGGTAGAATCCCAAAGCTAAGAAAGGGGTGGTAGGCACTAGGTGTAACTAGGAGGAGCCAAAATGCCCTGCAAGACTGCAGTGGCAAAGCCTGCTCTAGATTTGGAGAATAATGGTAAGTTGTAGTGCTTGGAGAAGGTATGCACAGAACTCCAAGTGGCTGCTTCCAAGATATCCTTGGTAGGATCTCCTCTGAGGAAGTCTGTAGAGGTGGCTGTGGCCCTGGTGGAATGAGTTCTAATGCCTGTAGGTACAGTTTTGCCATGAAATGAATAGCAAAAGCGTATGCAGTGGGCTATCCATTTTGAAATTGTCTGTTTGGAAAATGGCTTTCCTTGAGCTCCTACTGCATAGGCCACAAAGAGCTGTTCTGATTTTCTGAAAGGCTTTGTTCTGTCCAAATAATAACGCAGTTGTCTGTGGATGTCCAAGAAATGTAGCAATCTCTCCCCTTTGTTATGAGGATTAGGATAAAAAGTAGGTAAGTGTATGGCCTGATTTAAAGCTACCCTGGATACCACTTTAGGCATAAAGGCCGGGTTGGTTCATAAGGAAACTCTGTCCTGATGGAAGATTATAAAAGGCTGGACAGCCATGACAGCCTGTAATTCTGAAACTCTACGAGCTGAGGTGATTCATAGATTTTCATAAATTCATAGATTAGTACTAAGCTAACTGCCCTTGTGAGCCATTTTAAGCTTAGCTAATTATCCCTTGTGAGACTCAAACCCTGCACCTTGTGTTTGTAAGGGAAACACCTTAACCATTAGGCCACCCTCCCAACCCCTATAGCCAGAAGGAAAGCTGTTTTCCAGGACAAGTATTGCAAATCTGCTGAAGCAGCTGGCTCAAAAGGAGGCAGGGTCAGTTTTTCCAGAATGTAATTAAGCTCCCAAGCAGGTACTGGTTGTTTCCTTGGAGGTCTCAAATTCTTAGCCCCTCTGAGGAACTGTCTTAAGAGAGGGTGAGAGAATAAAGGTGGATCGGTGTTGTATTCTGCAGAAATGGCTGAGGCATGGCTTTTGATGGAGGAGAAAGAAAGTCCACTGCTTAGCAGTTCAGGCAAATATTGTAGTATTTGTGGTAAATTCAGTTTTCCAGGGTCCTGGCCCTTTTTCTTATTCCAGGTACAAAAACGTTTCCATTTTGCGGAGTAAGCTTTTCTAGTTGATGGCCTTCTGGCCTCCAAAATGACATCCTGCACCTCCTTGGAGAGTAGGGCCTGCTGTGATGCTAAGGAATCTTCCATGTGGCTAGATTGAGTGTTTTTAGTTGACTGTGAAGAGTTTTGAAGCTGTGTTGAGTCAGAAGAAGAGGCATTAGAGGCAGGGTCCATGGTGGGGAATGCGTCAGGCTCCTCAGGAGTGGGTACCAGTGTTGTCTTGGCCAGTCCGGAGCAATGAGGATCATCTTTGGTCTGTCTGCTCTGGTCTTCAATAGCACTTTGGGCAGCAGAGGAAGAGGTGGGAAGGCATAAACTGTCATTGATGCCCAACTGAAAGAGAGAGCGTCCACTCTCCAGGCCTTTGGATGGAAGGCCCTTGAGCAGAATTTTTTCAATTGATGATTTTTATGGGAGGCAAATAGATATATGTCTGGCCTTCCCCATTTTTGGATTATTTCTGTAAAAACTTTTGGATGCAACTTCCATTCGTAAGGATCTGTCATATTTCTGCTTAGGTTGTCTGCCAGCGTGTTTTCCTTGCCTGGCAAGTACTGTGCTTGTAGTTCCATTTGTAAGTCCATGGCCATGTTCCAAAGTGACATGGCTAGTCTGCATAGGGGGTAAGAATGTGTTCCTCCCTGCTTGTTTATGTACCACATAACTGTGGTGTTGTCCGTTCTTATCAAAAGTTGACCTGGTTGTAGAAAGTTCTTGAAAGCTATAATAGCATTTATTACTGCTAGCATTTCTTTTTGATTGATGTGAAGGTGCTTTTCTTTTGGGGACCATTTGCCCTGAATGCACCGTTCTGTCATGTGCGCCCACCAGGCGTAGTCCGAGGCGTCTGTTGTGATGACTTGATTTGCTTGAGGCTTGCTGAAAGGAAGACCTGTGTTTGTTTGGCATGCTTGAGCCCACCATAGAAATTCCTTTTGCAGACATGGAATTAGTGGTGTTATTGTTTCCAAACTGTGGCTGTGTTGAGACCATATGTTTTTCAGGTACCATTGTAGTTTCCTCACATGCAGCTTTGCACATGGGATTAGTAAGATGCAAGATGCCATGAATCCCAGAGCCTGCAGGATTTTCCTTGCAGTAAGCCTGGTGCAATTTGCTAGTGTTCTGAAGTATTGGATTAGTTGCCCCTGCTTTTCTGGCGTGAGGTAGGCCATCTGGGTGTTTGTGTCCAAGTTGGCACCAAGGAAAATTATCTTCCGAGAGGGTATTAGTCTTGATTTCTTTTTGTTGACTGTGTATCCCAGAGAGTTCAATAACATTATTACGTAAGCCAGATGTTTCTGAAGGATGTGTTTGCTGTCCACTTGGATCAGGCAGTCATCCAAATAAGGATATATTTGTATCCCTTGAAGTCTGCAGTAGGCAATTACTGATGCCAGGCATTTCGTGAATACTCTGGGTGCAGTAGATAAGCCAAAGGGCAATGCAGATAATTGATGAGTTGAACCTGCATGAAATCTGAGGTATCTTCTGCAATTTTGTCTGATTGGGACATGCAGGTATGCCTCCTTGAGGTCCAATGTTACCAGCCAAGACTCCTTGCCCAGCATGGGAAGAAGCTGCTGTAGAGTGAGCATCTTGAATTTTGGTACGAGTAGGAATGTGTTTAGGATGGATAGATCCAGAATAGGTCTCCAAACTTTTCCCTTCCTTGGCACCAGAAATAGCCTGGAATAAAACCCTTGACCTTGTTCGTGCGTAGGTACCTCTTGAATAGCTTTCATGTTTATGAGATCTGCAATTAGCCTTTGTGCCTCTGCCCTTTGTGTGGCAGGTTTGGCATGCCTCTCATTTTTGGAAGGATCTGAAAATGGAATTTGTAGCCTCTGTTTATAATGTCCAGGATCCATTTGTCCTTTGTGACAGTATGCCAATTTTTTGAAAATAATGCCAGCTTTCCTCCCAAGGGGGCTGCCATTTGAGATCTGGTTGGCATGCAAAGTGGAAAGTCATTGGGCTTGCTTTCTGATAGATTGCGAGTTGTCCTCACCACCTCTTTGTGTAGGAGCTTGCCATTGTCTGCCTCTGTACGATCCTTGGAATTGTCCTCTGCCCCTTGGGCGCCTGTATCTGCCTCTTTGGGGTCTGTCTGTGGCAGGAAAGGACCAGTTTTAGGAAGGCCAATTTCTACTAAAACGTGGGGGTTGAACCTGTAGAAATTCTTTCATAGTTTGCATTGATTTAGCCTTTTCCTCCATTTTCTTTAATACCTCCTCAGCATTAGCACCAAATAGTACATCCTTTTGAAGAGGAGTGTCTAGTAATTTAGCTTTGACATGATCAGGTAAGGCTTGTTCCTTAAGCCAGGCATGCCTACGTATGATTGATCCTGTAACAGCAGCTCTGCATGAGGCCTCTAGAGCATCAAAACCACATTGCAATGTATGCTTACCCACTTGTTCTGCACTATGCATCAAGTCCTGCAACACCTTCAAGTCTGGTTGTTCAGGTTGTGACATTTTACTTTTCAATTGTGATAACATAAACTGTTGGTATTTTAGCATATGAAACTGACAGTTTAAGGCCCTCATGGGTAAGGTAGCCGAGGTATATACCTTTTTTCCCCACCTTTCTAAGGATCTGGAATCTCTCTCGGAAGGCAAAGGATTTTTAGCAATGGAGGCCTTAACTCCCTTGGGGCCCTGTGAGATGGTTTCTGGGTCAGCAGCATGGCTCTTGTATAGAAATTGGTGCAAGTCAGGGACCCTGTAGTACCTGTCTGGCTTAACTGGAGCTGGAGGTAGAGAGTCCGGGTTAAGGCAGGCCTCCGAGTAAACATCATCTAGAATGTCCAAGACAGGAGGTATAGTCAAAGGCCTGTGCTGAGGAAGCAAGAGAAATTCCCTGAGTCTTTTCTTAGAATCAGAATAATCCTGGCCTTCCCAGTGGAAGTGTTCCCTTAAGGTATGCAAAGTTTCCCCAAATGAGTAATCCTCAGGGGGGGATACCGAAGGGATGGACTCCTCCGCATCAGAGTCTTCAAAAGGGGAGTAAGAATGTTCCTGATCATCAGAGTGCTCTGAAATAATGGAGCCCTGATCAGAGGAGGGGGAATCTTCCTCCACTCTAGGCCTTTTGTCTGGATGGGGCTGAGAACCTCTGATAAGAGTAATTAAATCCTCAGCCATTTTAAGCATCAGTTTCTTAGGCATGGAGCCTGGAGATGGGCCCTGTGCAGCTGGTCTCAGAGTGCATGGTTGCTTTAGACTTAGTGAAAGCCTTGATAGAAAAAGAAGAGGAAGGTCTGAAGACACCTTGAGTGGAGGTGGACCTGTCCACATTCTGAGTTTCAACTCCGACAGTGGCCTCGGTATCTGTAGTCGTGGTGTGGGCCGAGGAGCCTGCGACCTCGGGTACAGGAGACACCATCAAAGGCAGGTCCGTCGGTAGGCAAGGACTGCAAAGGCGCCTCACTGAGAACCGGACCACGTGTAGCCGGCTTTGGCGTGGTGTCGGTAGAGGCCGCGGACCTCGCGTGTCGGTCCTTGTATTTTCGTTTTTTAGACAAAACCGGAGTCGGAGTATCCGACGACATAGTATAGTTAAATGCTTTTCCAAAATAATGCTGGGCGAACTCCGCCCGACGCTTAATAGTGCATTTGTTGAATGTAGCACAAAAGCGGCAGACCGAAACCTCGTGGTCAGGGCCTAAACAAGGTATACAGAGGGAATGGAAATCCTTATGCGGTATTTGCTTCCCACAAGAAATACAATTATTAACTTTGTCTGACATCGGTCTGAGGCAAGAAAAGGTTCCCCAATGGGGTACTTAGCTTTTAAGAAGACTTTGGTTTCCAAATTTTCGTAATCTCAGGAGCTGGCCGACCGGCACTTGCGAACTGCTTCTGCTTCGGGCACCGCGCGGCAAGAAAGACTGAAGAAAATGGCGTCAGCTGGTTCTTTTATACCCCTGTCGCACTAACGTCAGGGAAGAAGCGACAACAACCGACGCCGGACCTAGACTTTGGAATTCGGCCAACCGCGGACCCGCCTGACGGCAGGAGAGCCCATATGTGAGGACTGCAGCTGTATGCACGATGAACATCTGCAGTGGCGAAGCCTGCTCTGAACTTAGAGTAGAGAGGCAAGTGGTAGTGCTTTGTAAAGGTGTGCACTGAACTCCAAGTTGCAGCCTCTAAGATTTCTTTGGTTGGTACTCCTCTGAGGAAGGCTGCTGAAGTGGCTACTGCTCTGGTGGAATGAGGCCTAATGCCCTTAGGCACTGATTTGCCATGCTGAAAATAGCAGAAACGGATGCAATCGCCTATCCATTTAGAAATATATAGTCTGTTTTGAGATGGCCTTTCCTTGTGATCCTGCAGCATATGACACTAAAAGTTGTTCAATCTTTCTGAAAGCTTTAGTTCTGTCCAAGTAGAAGTGCAACTGCTTGTGTATGTCCAAAGAATGCAGAATTTTCCCACCCTTGTTCTGTGGATTTGGGTAAAAGGTAGGCAAGTGAATGGTTTGGTTGAGAGCCACACTGGACACCACCTTAGGCATAAATGTAGGGTTTTGTCCTCAGAGAAACCCTGTCTGGATGAAAAATGTTGAAAGGTTCCACAGCCATGACTGCTTGTAACTCGGAGACTCACCTTGCAGAGGTTATGGCTAGGAGCAGAGCTGTTTTCCAGAATAAGAATTTTATATCTGCTGTTGATGCCGGCTCGAAAGGAGGCAGTGTGAGTTTTTCCAAAACATAATTGAGGCCCCAGGCCAGAATTGGTGCTCTCCTTGGAGGCCTAATGTTTTTGGCCCCTCTGAGGTACTGCCTTATTAAAGGATGAGAAAAGATAGGTGGTTCCGTATTGTAATGTGCTGAAATGGCAGAGGCATGAATCTTAATTGATGAGAAAGAAAGGCCTTTGTTCAGCATCACTTAGGTATTTTAAAATCTGAGGAATATTTGGTACAGACGTGTCAATGCCTTGTTCCTGGTTCCAAGCACAGAATCTCTTCCATTTTTCTGCATAAGATTTTCTGGTACTGGGCCTCCTGGCCTACAAGATAACATCCATAACAGATTTTGAAAGAGGAGTGTTCTGAATGGCTACATTATCCGCCATGCTGCCAGATTTAAGGTCCTGAGTTGGCTGTGCAGGATCTGATTGTTTTGTTGGGTTAGCAAGTGAGAAGTTTGAGGCAATATCCATGCTGGACCTTGAGACAAGCTCTTTAGGATTGGGTACCAGTACTGGCGTGTCCAGTCTGGTGCAATCAGAATCATGTTTGGCTTCTGTTGTCTGACCTTTAGGAGTACTCTGGGAAGGAGAGGCAGTGGGGGAATAGCATATACTGTTAGATTTTTCTAGCTGAATGAGAGGGCATCCACTTTCCATGCTTGCTTGTGATAAATCCTTGTGCAAAATCTCTGCAAGTGACAGTTGTGAGGGGAGACAAATAGATCTATGTCTGGGCATCCCCATTTCCTTATCATGCTGAAGACTTGTGGATCCAGTTTCCATTCGTGGGGATCCATGAGGTTTCTGCTTAGTTAGTCTGCCAGAGTATTTGTTTTTCCTGGCAGGAACTGTGCTTGCAGGTGAACTTGAAAAGCCAAAGCTGTGTCCCATAAGGTCATTGCTTGTCTGCAGAGGGGGTAGGAATGTGGACCTCCCTGCTTGTTTATGTACCACATGACCGTAGTGTTGTCTGTCTTTATCAGTAACTGTCCTGGATGAAGCAGGTCCTTAAAAGCTGTCAGGGCATTTTGAACAGCTAGCATCTCTTTTTGATTGATGTGAAGATGCATCTGGTTGCAGGCCATGTGTCCTGAATACATTTTCCTGCCATATGGGCCCCCCCAGGCATAATCTGCTGCATCCGTTGTCAGCGTCTGTCTGGCTGTGGGTAAACTGAATGGCAGACCCTTGTTGTGGCGACAGGCTTCTGCCCACCATCAAAACTCCTGTTGTAGGCAGGGAATGAGTGCAATTACAGTCTCCAGGCTGTGGCAATGCTGAGTCCAAACACTTTTCCGATACCATAGTAGTTTCCTCATATGCAGTCTGGCATATGGAATTAGTAGAATGCAGGATGCCATGAAACCCAAGGCCTGCAGGATTTTCCTTGCAGATAAGTGGGTTTTTGTTGCCAATTTCTTGAAGTAAGTAGTCAGTTGTTTTTGCTTATCTGGCGTGAGATAAGCCATCTGGGCAGTTGTATTTAAGCTTGCACCCAGGAATATTATCTCTTGAGAGGGCACTAGTTTTGATTTCTTTTCGTTTACTGTGTACCCTAGGTCAATTAGTAATCTTTTTACAAACGCCAGATGCTTTAGAAGAGTGTCTTTGTTCTCTGCTTGAATTAGGCAGTCGTCCAAGTAGGGATATATTTGAATTCATTTTTGTCTGCAAAACACAATTACTGGTGCCAGGCATTTTGTGAAGACCCTGGGCACAGTAGATAAGCCAAAGGGCAGTGCAGAGAATTGGTAATGCATTGAGCCAGCTATGAATCTGAGGTATCTTCTGCAAGATTGTCTGATTGGGACATGCAGGTATGCCTCTTTTAGGTCCAAAGGTACGAGCTAAGCCCTCTTGCCCAGCATGGGCTGTAGCTGCTGTAGGGTCAACATCTTGAATTTTGGAACTTCCAGAAACATATTTAGTATAAACAGGTCCAGAACTGGTCTCCAGGTTTTGTCCTTCCTGGGTACTAGGAAAAGTCTGGAGTAAAATCCTTGCCCCTGCTCTTGTTGTGGTACTTGCTGAATGGCCCTCATGTCCATGAGGGCTGTAATTTGTTTTTGTGCCTCTGCCCATTGGTTGAGTGGCAAGTCTGGCATGCCCTTTGACCTTGGTAGAGTGTGAAAATGGAACCTGTAGCCTTGGGATACTATATTTGTCTTGGGTAACCATTTGCCAATTTGATGAAAAAAGTGCTAGTTTTCCCCCTAAGGGGGTTGTCAAAAGAAAACTGCTTGGAACTGGTAGAGGAAAGTCATTGGGACTGTTTCCTGTAAGGATGTGATTTGTCTTCTCCGCTTTTGGAGGTAGGAGCACCCCATTGTTTAGACCTTTATGAGCCTTGGGGCTGAGATCTGCCTCTGGGACGCCTGTATCTGCCTCTTTGTGGTCTGTCTGAGACTGGAAATGACCAATTTTTAGAAGGCCAGTTCCTGCTACACCTGGGTGGCTGTACCTGTAAGAAACCCTTGACTGTCTGCATGGATTTTGCTTTATCCTCCATTTTTTCAACACCTCTCCTGCTTTAGTACCAAACAAAGTATCATGCTGTAATGGTGTATCTAATAATTTTGCTTTAACATGATCAGGCAGATGCTGTTCCTTTAACCAAGCATGCCTTCTAATAACAGAAAGTACAGTTTTGTACCTACCATAAATGTAGATGACCGATAGGTATGCATCTGCAGTCAGGACATATGGGTTTGTCCTGCCTCAGGCAGCCCTTCGGTCGGCCGGATTCCAAAGTCTGGGTCTGGCCTCGGCTGATGTCGCACCTTCCCCGACGTCAGAGCGTCTGGGGTATAAAAGCATCAGCCGACGCCATTTTCCTCAGTTTTTCTTGCCCCAGATGCCAGGTGCCCTCTAGGAAGGCTAAATTTGGATAAATGCAATAGAATTCCAAACATTTGCAAAATTATATATATATATATATATATATATATATATATATATATATATATATATATATATATACACACACACACACACACACACACACATGTATATACAAACAAATACACCATAATAGATTCCCCCAGCTAGCTAAAAGAGGGGTAAACACCCTAGGAATACCACAGAGGGGTAGGAGGGAGGGAAAACCTGACTACAGATGCATACCTATCTGACATCTACATTTATGGTAGGTGCAAAACTGTACTATGTCCTTCAAGGATGCATCTGCAGTCATAACATATGGGTAGAATACCATAGCCAATCTGGGGGAGGAGGTACTAAGAAAAAGATGGTGTAGTTAGGATCCCCTGCAGGACTGCAGTAGCAAAGCCTGCTCTGGATCTGGAGTATAAAGGTAGATTGTAATGTTTGGTAAATGTATGCACGGAACTCCAAGTAGCAGCTTCTAAAATGTCCTTGGTAGCCACCCCTCGTAGGAAAGGCTGTAGTGGTGGCCGTGGCCCTTGTGGAATGAGGCCTGATGCTTGCAGGAACTGACTTTCCATGAAAGGAGTAACAAAATCGAATGCAATTTCCTATCCATTTTGAAATTGTCTGTTTGGAAATTGCTTTTCCTTGCATCCCAGGAGCATGTGCTACAAATAGCTGGTCAGTTCTGTCCAAGTAGTAGCGTAGTTGTCTGTGTATATCCAGGGTGTGCAGAAGTTTTTCCCCTCTATTCTGTGGATTTGGGAAGAACGTAGGCAAGTGAATAGCTTGGTTCAAGGATACCCTAGATACCACCTTTGGCATAAAAGTAGGATTAGTTCTTAGTGTAACTGTCCTGATGGAAGATAAGAAATGGCTGTACTGCCATTAATGCTTGTAACTCAGATACTGTTCTTGCTGAAGTTATTGCCAGAAGGAATGCAGTTTTCCAAGACAGAAACTGAAGATCTGCTGTTGCTGCTGGTTCAAAGGGAGAAAGTGTTAGTTTCTCCAAGACAAAGTTGAGATCCCAAGCAGGTAAAGGGGGTTTTCTTGGAGGTTTGATATTTTTGATCCCTCTCAGAAATTGCTTGAGGAGAGGGTGTGAGAAGATAGGTGGATCCACATTGTATTCTGCTGAAACTGCTGAGGCATGAATCTTAATGGAAGAATAGGAAAGGCCATTGTGGAACAGTTCTGCTAAGTATTCCAGAATATGTGTCATGCTTGCCACTGTCACATCTAAGCCTTTTGATGTGTTCCAAATGAAAAATCTTTTCCATTTAGCTGAGTATGTCTTCCTTGTGGAAGGCGTGAGCTTCCATGATAATGTCCTTCACTCTCTGTGATAAAACATTTTGTTTTGGATTTAAGGGATTTTCCAGGCAGTTAGCTGCAATGTTTTTAAGTTGGGATGCATGATCTTGAAATTGTTCTGCGTCAGAAGAAGAGGCCATAGGGGAGAGGCCATGGTTTTGCCTGTGACATGCTCCTCAATAGTGGATACCAGTGTTGCCTTGGCCAGTCTGGAGCTATCAGAATCACTCTTGGCTGTTCCTCCCTGATCTTCAGTAGAACCTTGTACATTAAAGGGAGAGGTAGGAAGGCATATACTTTTAGAGCTTTCCAGCTGAAAGAGAGAGAGTCCACCCTCCATGCTTGTGGGTGGTATGTCCTTGAGCAGAATGTCCTCAGTTGATGGTTGAGGGGGGAGGCGAACAGATCTGTCTCCGGCGTTCCCCATGCCTTTGTTATGAGTTGGAAGATGTCTGGGTGCAGCATCCATTCGTGTGCATCCATGGTAGTTATGCTTAAGCTGTCTGCCAGTGTATTTTCCTTTACTGGCACGAACTGGGACTGCAGTTGGATATTGAGATTAAGGCATAGCTCCCATAGATTCATAGCCAGCCAGTATAGAGGGTAGGAGTGTGTGCCTCCCTGCTTGTTTATGTACCACATGACCATGGTGTTGTCTGTCCTTATTAACAGGTGGCCTTGATGGAGGAAGGGTTTGAAAGCCTCGATTGCATGCATCACTGCCAGCATTTCCTTTTGGTTTATGTGCATGTGTAGCTGTCCTTGAGACCATAGGCCTTGTATACATTTGCCCTCCATGTGTGCTCCCCATCCTCGGTCTGAAGCGTCC
Organism: Protopterus annectens; assembly: GCF_019279795.1. NCBI lineage: Eukaryota > Metazoa > Chordata > Ceratodontiformes > Protopteridae > Protopterus > Protopterus annectens. The sequence continues at coordinate 1,029,750,498 of NC_056741.1, forward strand.
GTGGTGATGGTTTGTTTTGTTTTTGGTTTGTTGAAAGGCAACCCTCTGTTGGACTGGCAGGCCTGAGTCCACCACAGGAATTCCTTTTGAAGGCAAGGAATGATTGGTATCCAAATTTCCAAACTGTGACTGCGTTGAGACCATACACTCCTTAGATACCATTGTAATTTTCTCATATGAAGCCTGGCCTGTGGTATCAGAATTATGCAGGATGCCATGTAACCCAGGGCCTGCAGGATTTTCCTTGCAGTAAGCTGAGCTTGTCTTGTCAGATTCATGAAGTAATCCAGAAGTTGTTTTTGTTTTTCTTCTGTGAGAAAGGCCAATTGGGTGGTTGTGTCTAGATCCGCACCCAGAAAGGTTATCCTTTGGGATGGAACCAGTCTTGATTTTTGGATGTTGACTGTGTATCCCAATGCCTGTAGTAGGTGGATGGCATAGGCCAAGTCTTTTATCAAATTTACCTTGTTGTCCGCTTGTATAAGGCAGTCGTCCAGATAAGGGTAGATTTGAATCCCCTGAAGTCTGCAGTGTGCAATTACTGATGCCAGGCATTTCGTAAATACTCTGGGTGCAGTAGATAAGCCAAAGGGCAATGCTGAGAATTGATAATGCTCTGATCCTGCAAGAAATCTGAGGTGTCTTCTGCAGTTTGGTCGAATAGGGACGTGCAGGTATGCCTCCTTGAGATCTAGAGTCACCAGCCAAGATTCCTTGCCCAACATGGGAAGAAGTTGCTGTAGGGTCAGCATCTTGAATTTTGGCACAATGAGGTAAGTGTTCAGTGTGGACAGGTCGAGAATAGGCCTCCATTGATTTTCTTTTCTTGGTACAAGGAATAGTCTGGAGTAAAATCCCTGGCCTTGCTCTGAAAGTGGTACCTTTTCTATAGCTTTCATTTGAAGCAAGTTGTTGATCTGCTTTAAAGCCTCTGCCCTCTGATTTGGTGGTAGGTTTGGCATTCCGTTTCTTTTTGGCAAAGTGTGGAAGTGGAACCTGTATCTTTTGTCTATTATTTGCAGTGTCCATGTGTCCCTTGTAATATAATGCCAATTTTCCAAGAATAAAGCAAGCTTTCCATCCAAGGGTGCTTCCAGTTGAGCCCTGGTGGGCGGAATCAGAGTAAAGTCATTGAGCCTGTCCTGGTGTAGTAGTTGTTGTTGCTGCTGTTGCACTACCTCTCTGGTTGGCAGGCTGCCACTGACTGCCTCTGTAAGAGCCCCTAGATTGGCCTCTGCCTCTGGGGCGTCTGTTCCTGCCTCTCTGGGCTCTGTCCGAGTCTGGAAAAGACCAATTCTTAGTAGGCCAGTTTCTGCTGAATCTCGGTGGTTGTACTTGCAGGAAATCCTTAACTGTTTGCACAGATTTTGCCTTTTCTTCATACTTTTTTAAGACCTCCTGAGCAGAGGAGCCAAATACATTTTGTTTCTCCATTGGAGCATCCAGGAGTTTAGCTTTAACATGGTCTGGCAAAGATTGTTCCTTCAGCCAGGCATGCCTACGAATAACTGCCCCAGTCATAGCTGACCTAAATGAAGCCTCCAATTCATCATAACCACACTAAGAAATGATTACTAACCTGCTGTGAGTTGTGTACCAAATCCTGAAGGGATTCACGGTCAAGGGACTCAGGAGAAGAAAGCTTCTTGTTCAGTTCATCTAACAAATACTCTTGGTACTGTATCATATGAAATTGACAATTTAGTGCCCTGACGGACAGAGTTGCAGAAGTATATACCTTCTTTCCCCATCTCTCTAAAGCTCTAGACTCTCTTTCAGAAGGTAGAGGATTTTTGGCAGTGGCAGCCGCAACCCCTTTAGGGCCCAGAGTAATAGTTTCTGGGTCTGCGGAATGGGCTTTATACAGATGGAAATGAGAATCCGGGACCCTGTAGTATCTATCAGGTTTGGCAGGGGCCGGGGGGAGAGTATCAGGGGCTGTACTGACATCATTGTACACATCATCAATTACATTCAAAACAGGAGGTATAGCTAAGGGCCTATGCTGAGCCAAATGTAAAAAGGTCCTTAATCTTTTTCTAGAATCAGAGAAATCCTGACCTTGCCATTGAAAATGCTCTCTCATGGAGTGTAGAGTCTCACCAAAGGAAAACTCTTCAGGAGGGGAGGCCGAAGGGATAGATTCTTCTGCAGACCCAAAAAAGAAAAACTGCCAGCACCAAGGAGGATCCAAAATAAGTTTTATTAGAACTGAAACTAGACCGGTTTCAGCGGCAAGGCTTTCATCAGTAGTGCATCAGAATCCTCATAGGGTGAATAAAGCCTCCTCCTGGTGGTCTGACAACTCAGAACCATCCGAGGACTCATCTGAAGAGTGTGGGTCAGAAGGCTCAGTCCTGGGCCTTTTGTCTGGTGGAGGGTGAGAGGCCCTGTCCAGGTGAGGTTGTGAACCTCTAAATTAAAGAAATAAGGTCCTCTGCAAGGCTGAGGAACTGAGAACTAGAGGAAGGCCTCTGGGATGTAGTTTTGGGAGGCAAAGCTTTAGAAAGTTTAGCAGCTTTAGCCCTAGAAAAGGCCTTAATGGACATGGAAGCAGGAGGCCTAGCTGCCCCACGTGCAGGAGTAGATATGTCCAAAGGTATGGTGTCGGACATATCCTGGGTACTGGTTTCGGTAGGTAGCTCGGTAGCCGACTCAGCCGGGGCCTCCCGGGCCGCGGTGGTCGGTTGAGTGGATTCGGATGAAGTAATCTCAGAGGACTCGATTTCGGCCGAAACCGAGACACCCGCGGTAGGCCTTACAGTGGTTTCAGCCAAAACCGCGGGTCGCGAGTGTTGGTCCTTGTCCTTCCGTTTTTTCACCAAATGTGATGTCGGAGTCTCCGACGGCATTTTATATGCAAAACTAGACCCAAAAAATTCCTCTGCAAACTCCGACCGACGTCTAAGAGTTCGTCGGTTGAAGGAAGCACAGGCTGAACAGGACGATACATCGTGGTCTGGGCCTAAGCAAGGAAGGCAGTAGGAATGGAAATCCTTACGAGGTATTTGTTTCCCACAAGTTAAACAATTATTTACTTTATCTGACATCGGCTGAGGCAAGAAAGAGTCCCCAACGGGGTACTTAGCTTTTTCGAAGTTTTCGGTAGCTGAAATCACTGGATCTGACCGACCGGCACTTGCGAACAGCTTCTGCTTCGGGCACCGCGCGGCAAGAAAGACTGAGGAAAATGGCGTCGGCTGATGCTTTTATACCCCAGACGCTCTGACGTCGGGGAAGGTGCGACATCAGCCGAGGCCAGACCCAGACTTTGGAATCCGGCCGACCGAAGGGCTGCCTGAGGCAGGACAACCCATATGTTATGACTGCAGATGCATCCTTGAAGGACATCCTGTAATAGCGGCCCTGCAAGAGGCCTCCAGTGAATCATAACCACATTGCAAAGTATGCTTTCCCACTTGTTCAATTGCATGCAATAAATCCTGCAATTCCTTATTCTCTGAACATTCAGTATTTGTCAACATTTTCTGTTTAAGTAGTGACATTAAATATTGCTGATATTTAAGCATATGAAATTGACAACTTAAAGCCCTTACAGCCAGGGTGGCAGAAGTGTAAACTTTTTCCCCCCATCTGTCTAGAGCCCTAGAATCCCTATCAGAGGGGACAGGGTTTTTTGCAGTGGAAGCTATAACCCCCTTGGGACCCTGAGATATAGTTTCTGGGTCAGCAGCGGGGTTTTTATATAGGAATTTATGAGAATCTGGGACCCTGTAGTATCTGTCTGGCTTAGCAGGTGCAGGGGGTAGAGAGTCAAAGGACAGACTGGACTCTGAAAATACATCATCTACAATGTCTAGAAGAGGTGGAATAGCAAGGGGTCTTTGTTGAGGAAGAAGCAGAAAGTCTCCGAGCCTTTTCTTAGATTCAGAATAATCTTGGCTCTCCCAGTGGAAATGCTCCCTCGTAGTATGCAGTGTTTCCCCAAAAGAATAGTCCTCAGGAAGAGAGGCTGAAGGAATGGATTCTTCAGAATCAGAATCCTCATAGGGAAGCATGGAGTAATCCTGTTCAGAAGAGGAATCAGAGGAAATAGATACCTGATCAGAAGAATCATACTCTGTCTCTTGCCTAGGCCTCTTATCAGGAGGGGGATGGGAGCCCCTGATCAAAGTAATTAGGTCTTCGGCCATTTTGAGCATCTGTTTTTTAGGCATGGAAGTCTGAGTAGGAGAATGCTGTACTTGTTTCTTTGATTTTAGAGCTGCTTTAGTCTTTGTCTTTGAAGCTGAAGATGACTTAATATATAGTTGTGTAGGTCTGAAGACACCCTCAGAAGCCGATGCCTGCTCAGCGGCTCTGGACCCATCTGAGGGAATGATTTCCGAGTGTCCAATACCTTGAGTTTCCATAGGCCCAGTCAGCTCCACATGGGAGTCGGTAGCAGCCTGTGGCTCTGAGGCAGTGGGCGCCAGGGGCTGCAAAAGCACCTCACTGAAAACCGGCGACTGGCCTAGAAGAGGCTTCGTCGGTTTTGGACCTCTGATGCCTATCATTGTCCTTGTGTTTTTTGTAAACTCCAGTTGTCGGCTGTTCAGACGGCATTATATAATTAAATCTTCGGCCAAAGTAATGAAATGTAAAATCGAACTGACGCTTGACAGTGCGTTGGTTAAATCTAGCACAAAACCGACAGCTAGCAACGTTGTGATCAGGGCCTAGGCAAGGAATACAGTAAGAGTGAAAATCCTTATGAGGTATTTGCTTCCCACAAGAAATACAATTGTTAACTTTTTCTGACATCGGTCTGGAGCAAGAAAAAAGTTTCCCCAACGGAGTACTTAGCTTTAATGAAGACTTCGGTTCTGAAATTCGGATTTGAAAATCTCAGGAGTCGGCCGACCGGCACTTGCGAACTGCTTTTGCTTCGGGCACCGCACGGCAAGAAAGACTGAAGAAAATGGCATCGGCTGCATCTTTTATATCCCTGGCGCACTGATGTCAAGGAAGAGGCGACAGCAACCGATGCCGGACCAAGACTTTGGAATTCTGGCCGACTGAGGGTAGCCTGCCAGCAGGATAACCCAAGAGTAATGACTGTAACAGTGAAACACAATGATCACCACCACATGCGTCCAGAAAGGCTCTTTGTGACTTACGGAACCACATCTTTCCCCCCTACTGTCCTCTGGGATAAGGCCTGCTAGGGAGAGAAAAACGGACTCCCACAGCAGAAAGAGTCTTTCCCTCTTGCTTGCACCTGGTCAGAGTCTTTCACTTTTGGCCCAAACAAGGATGAGCCATCAAATGGGGCGTTGATAAAGGAAAACCTGAAGGGCTCTGCAAACTCGCATAAGCACATCCAGGAATGCCTCCTTAGGGAGATTCCTGTACCCACCGTCCTACTCGCTCCATCAGCCGCACAAGAGATAAGCCGCATGGAGAAGTTTACCACAGAATGTAAGGTAGACAGCTGAGCGGTCACCTTGTCTGAAACCTCCGTAGCTGTAGGGCCTTGGAGGGTATCTCCCAACTCCTTTATGAGATTCCTCTTAAGTCAGGTAAAATGGATCAAGTAGTTGAGCAACCTGAGAGCAAAGACTGCTGCCTGAGACATCTTCATCTGTCCATCACCACTGCATCTATCAGGATACCTTTTGTGAGGAATTCTTTGTCAAAGGGCGCTGAAATAAACTTATATGGCCTCCTCGGAACAGGTTCCACAGACTCTGGAGGGCCCACGCAGTCCGAACGACATTCAGGAGCTGGTCGAAAGGCGGAGTCAACCAAGAGGTGGAAGGGTGAGACCCAAAAGTCTCCAGGTACACGGACTTATCCTCAGAAGGGTTGATGGACTTCCAGCCATCTCTCAACTTAAGGATCTCTAGGATGTCTGTAAAGGAGACATCCCCAGAGGGTGACCGTGGGGACCCTTCCAAATCGAAGTCCATGTCTGAAGTGATAGACTCCTCAGGGGAGTCTAGAGGTTTCCTCTTGCATGTTCTCTTCCAAGGGACCTTCTCCGAGGGGCACTCCGGGGAGGTTTCGGAAGAGATGGATGCACCCAGTGGGGCATCCTGGAACTTCGGGTCTCCACACTCGGGAGGGAGAGGTGGTACAGAGGCTCTGCTACTTTTGGGGGAAGAGTGTTTGGATCGGAGAGCGGAGCCCTCTGAGGTGACAGGACTCTCATGATCTTGAAAGCACCATGGCACTGCTCTGAGAGAGCTCCCAGCTCCGAAGAACCCGGAGACTCCACCTGAACCAAGGCTGTGGACTCAGAGGCTGATGTAGGCGCAGAGCTCACCTGTGCTGAAGTCCCGAGAGAGAGAATCGGTTTGGATAACTGTCCAACTTGGCTCTCCTCCCCAGACCCAAAGGGCAAGCGTCAGCCCCTAGACGCCTCAATGGATGAAAGTATCGAGGAGGTTGGAGCAGATATTGGGGGTGATAAAACTGAAGCGGATCTCGGCCCCGATGGTTCCACTACGATCAAATTCAAACACTCCAGCCCCAAAGCCATCACGTGGGTCAGAGAAGGAACTGAAGAAGGGAAAGTGCCTGCTGTCGGACCCGAATCCTTCTGGGCTGGGCTTGACAGAATTTTGGCCAGCGCCAGAGTCTGACACCCTCTTGACCACCTGTTCCACATGGTCATCAGAGAGACTTCTGGAGGACCAAGAGGATGGGGTCGATGATTTAATGGACTGCAAAATGCGTGAGTGTAAGGCTGAGGAGACCAGTTCCAGGACTGGGGACCGACTCTGTATGCAATACTCTGTCGGTTCCAAAATAACCAAAGGAGCCAAAGAGGTAGCCTTTTCGGACCGAAAGCCTTTGGATCCAATGGTGTATCCTTAGCCTGCTTCTTTGAAGGTCAGATTCCGGAGCTGTGGAAGCAGGTCTCTAGAGGATTTGTCAGATCTAGGGGACTTTGACTGGTGAGGAGATTTGGAGGAACTCTGTTTTCTTTCTATAGCTTCAGAAAAAGGAACCTTCAAACAAACCCCTAACAATCAATTTATTGTTTTTTCTTTAACACAACTCTGAAAGCGTGGCAGAAACAGCAGGACTCCTGCAGATGGACCACACCTAACCAGTACACACAACTGGTGTGTCCATCTGTCAGGGACATTTATTGACTGCAACGGTCACACACAAGCCCGAAGGCTTCCCTTCTTTAGAATCTTTGGACATGACTAACCTAATAGTCTACAAAACACGTAGAACAAACTTCGGCAAAACCAGCAAACTGTTGAAAACGGAAACTCCAAGGAAAAACCAACAGCAAATATCGGAAACCAGAGCTTTAATGAAAGTAAATGTGAAGCGCTTTTCGTCGCTCTTAGTAGAGCAACTTCTTCAGACACAAATAAAAACCAAAGTACATCATTTATAGTAAAAATGTCATTTCCTTGTTTAAAATCAACTACTTGTGAAACTAAAAGCTAATAAAAATAAAAAGATGGCGCGTGACCGAGCTTCATATGACAATGGGTCAGCATATCCTAACCCCCCTTTGTCACAAAATGGATTGGCTACTACTATTATTACAAATGCTACCACTAATTCTTCCAACTCATATGAAACCGGACTAGATTCTAATCATGGTACAGTAAATACAAATTACAATGACCATGATTCTCACCTAGATGAAAACACATGGGCAGGACGGCTCAGAAATGGTAAATTCAAAAACACCTATGGGGGATATGCAAATAAATCTCACCCAAGTGACTTTGTTACTAATGAGGAACAGTCTAATTCCAGATTAGGCGCTATACCAAAGCGACCTTACAACAACAATCAAAGGTACCAGAATCAAAAAAACAAGTATCACCCACAGAACCAAGCGATGAGGTGAACGACCCTACTAGTGGACCAGCCATTGTCCAGAACAAAGCAAGAGACTTTAATATCTACAATTTTTCATGTGTCAACATCGACCAAGATCTGGTAGAACTTTTAGCAAAAGGGCAAACGTTTGTCCCTAGCAGACACATGAATTTAGTACAAAACATCAAAGATTTAAAGTTTTTTGTTAGAAAACTTAATCTCAACTTGTTACTTGGTGACTCCACCAGTTCTAAGAGTGATTACAAAGTAGCAAGTGAATATAATCCACCCTTACACCCTACGCTTAGTACCTTTGAATCTGTTATGGAATTAGACTTACGTCACTTACATAATAGAACTAGTAAACTATTCAGTAGAGATATGAGATTTAGTAACACCACCAGAGACGAATCAATAGCACTCTCTTCTTTTCAGTCTTTAGGAATCAGAACCATCAAACCTGATAAAGGTGGCGGTTTAGTGGTTTTTGACAATTATGACTACATTAATAGAGTTGAATGTATCTTAGATAATGATACTTATGTTGAGGCTTCAATAAATGAAGTTAATGTTGCGTATGGCAGGATCAGAGGCTATTTTAGTGACTTATTCATAGACGGATTTATTGATATTGATACTTACCACTATATATCCACTAGCTGGCCAAAGATCCCTATACTATTCGCAACACCTAAAATTCACAAAGACATATTCAACCCGCCATTGAGAGCACTGATCGATGGACGAGCCTCTATCACTTACGCTGCTGCAAAAGTAGTAGATAATATTCTGAAAAAATATCTAACAGAAATACAAGTCTGTAAAGACTCGTGGACATTTTTGGCTAATATTAATGATATAAAATACGAAGAAGGCACCAACTTTTTAACAATAGATGTAATTGACCTATATACATCTATACCTCACACAGAAGGAATCGAGTGGGTCAATCTCTTTTTGATTAGTAAGGGAGCATCACCCAATGAGATGTTTACTGTTACCACCTTACTTGATATCATTCTAACGAATAATTACTTTACTTTCAACAAGAAATTATACTTGCAAAAATGTGGTGTTGCGATGGGCTCACCATGCGGAGCCAGTTTCGCAAATACAGTAATGGTCTATTGGGAATCTAATTTCATCTTTAAAAATAAAGAATTGACCAAATATATTAAATATTACACTCGATTCCTTGATGATATATTCATTCTATATAATGGGTCTCAAGATTTAGCCATAAAATTCCTACAGTATCTGAATAATACCACTAATTTTTTCAAATTTACTTCAGACTTCCAAGAGCTGTCTATTAATTATTTGGATGTAAACTTATTTAAGGATGTAATCAACAAACAATATATCGCTAAAATTCATAGAAAGGATACATTTTTTAATTATTTGCATTACACAAGTTCACATCCTCATATACAAAAGAAATCTATAATAAAAGGACAGTTAATCAGAGCAGCACGTATGTCTACTCTATATAGTGACTTCTTAACTGAATGCCAACTATTAGCCACTTTATTTTCAGAGAGAGGATACCCTTCTGACTTCATCACAGACATTGTCAACGAAGTCAGATTTAAAAGAGAGAATTGTATTATAGAACCTCTTTTAGTAGCAAAAAATATTATACCCGAAGACTCAACAAGATTTCAAACATCTGATGAAGAGAGTTTCTCCAACAACTTGGAGAATAGTATTATTTCTAATATCACTAATATAAACAATGACATTATACTTAGTAACAGCAACAGCATTAACAACAATAACAGTAAGAAATATCAACTTAGTTACATTACAACATTTAATATGGATAGTAATGTCTTTAAGAATATATTACACAAAAACTGGACACTAATCCAACAAGATAGAAACATCAATTTTAAATTTTCTGAACTTCCTATAGTTCTGTTCAGAAAAGGTCAAAGTATCAAGAACATTCTTGAAACAAGAAAAATAAGTAATTATAACTATCGTGTAGGCATGTCCTCTTGTAGTAGTTGTAATATGTGTAAACACATGCTAGGCGGCGAATATGTTACTATAAACAATAATAAATACAAGATAAAATTCAAATTAAACTGTAATTCAAAACTAATAGTCTATGTAGCAACCTGTACCTTGTGTCCTGCGTTCTACATAGGAAAAACTGAACGCCGCCTAAAAAATTTAGAGTTTACGAACATATATATGCTATTGCTAACAAAAAAATGGAAAATGCACTAGCAAAACACATAAATTCAAACTTTGGACATAAGTTTAAATATACAGCGATCGACCAAGTTGTAACTGACATTAGAGGGGGAGCATATAACTTATTGTTGGAAGAATATGAACTAACTTGGCAATGGTTAACTAATGCCTTCACAAAACCAGGGTTGAACGAACACTGTAACATTGCATGTTTGTTAAAATTGAGAAGTTTACTTAGATGATAACATTTTTTATGTATAATAATTTTTGTTGTTTAAGAATAATACCTTGATGAAAACATTTATTTGCCATGATCTTTAGTTTATATAGCTTCTATTCCAACTTTTTAATGGTACTGTTACATGTTTTCTCTCAAACACATTTTCTATCTATAAAATGGAATTCTCTTATAAAGAACTTCCATATAACATGTTTTTTACATTTTCTTAGTCAGTTATTACTATAATAATATACATCTACGTCCGCTGTAGTAATATTGGGTTTACATACTTAGTATATTTGAAGGTTCTTATGGTTATATATATATATATATATACATACTCATCAGTACATATATGAGTACTGGTAAATGCATATGTTGGTCTCTTTAATATACACTGGTTAAGCACATAAAATGTATATTTTTGTTTGCAGCAACATACATATATATTTATTTATAAGCACAGTTTTTAATGTATTATACACTTTTTAATGTACCTATAAGGAAATATATATGATTACCGCTAAGTTCATAATTGATTTTAAACAAGGAAATGACGTTTTTACTATAAATGATGTACTTTGGGTTTTATTTGTGTCTGAAGAAGTTGCTCTACTAAGAGCGACGAAAAGCGCTTCACATTTACTTTCATTAAAGCTCTGGTTTCCGATATTTGCTGTTGTTCTTTCCTTGGAATTTCCGTTTTTAATAGTCTACAAAAAACAAATAGGAAGACAGCAAACCCCTTTTTTTTTTCTTTAAAAACAGAACACAAGGAAAAAAGGAGACCAACTGGGGAGACTAGAGGAGAAGTCTCTAGCTCAAATGACGGTCTCCGACAGCCAGAGGAGAAGTCTCTAACTTACACGGCTACTCCTCTAAGAGAAAAGTACAGTTTTGTACCTACCATAAATGTAGATGTCCGATAGGTATGCATCTGCAGTCATCACATATGGGTTGTCCTGCCTCAGGCAGCCCTTCGGTCGTCTGGATTCCAAAGTCTGGGTCCGACGTCGCCCCTTCCCCGACATCAGAGCGCCTGGGGTATAAAAGCGTCAGCCGACGCCATCTTCCTCAGTGTTTCTAGCCCCAGATGCCAGGTGCCCTCAAGGGGAAAAGTACCCAATAAATACCAAAGATGGGAAGGAGGGAGGGTAAACCTGACTGCAGATGCATACCTATCGGACATCTACATTTATGGTAGGTACAAAACTGTACTATGTCCTTCAAGGATGCATCTGCAGTCATCACATATGGGTAGAATACCATAGCCAATCTGGGGGTGGAGGATCTATGTAAAGGATGGTGTAGCTAAAATGCCCTGCAGGACTGTCGTAGAAAAGCCTGCTCTGGATCTGGAATATAAAGGTAAATTGTAATGCTTGGAAAATGTATGCACGGAGCTCCATGTAGCAGCTTCTAAAATGTCCTTGGTAGCCACCCCTCTTAAGAAGGCTGTGGAGGTGGCTGTGGCTATGGTGGAATGAGGTCTAATGTTAGCTGGCACAGTTTTTCCATGGAAGGAATAACAGAAACGAATGCAATTCCCTATCCATTTTGAAATTGTCTGTTTGGAAATTGCTTTTCCTTGTGCACCAGCAGCATATGCTACCAACAGCTGGTCAGTTTTTCTGTAGCTTTTCGTTCTGTCCAAGTAGTAGCGGAACTGTCTGTGTATGTCCAGGGTGTGCAGAAGTTTTTCCCCTTTGTTTTGTGGATTTGGAAAGAAGGTAGGCAGGTGAATAGCTTGGTTTAATGAGACCCTGGATACCACCTTTGGCATAAATGAAGGATTGGTTCTCAATGAGACTCTGTCCTGATGAAAAATAAGAAATGGCTGTACTGCCATGAGGGCCTGTAACTCAGATACTCTTCTTGCTGAGGTTACGGCCAGAAGGAAGGCAGTCTTCCAAGACAGGAACTGTAGTTCTGCAGATGCTGCTGGTTCAAAGGGAGGCAGACTTAGTTTTTCCAACACGAAGTTAAGGTCCCAAGTAGGCACTGGAGGTTTCCTTGGAGGACTGATGTTTTTAATTCCTCTTAGAAACTGTCTTAGGAGAGGATGAGAAAAAACAGGTGGATCAGTATTGTACTCTGCTGAAATTGCTGAAGCATGAATTTTAATGGAAGAGTAAGACAGGCCATTGTGAAGCATTTCTGCCAAGTATTCCAGGATATGTGGCATGTTCATCACTGTCGCATCTAGGCCCTTTGTGGTGTTCCAAATGTGAAATCTTTTCCATATTTCTGAATATGCCTTTCTTGTGGAAGGCCTGTGAGTTCCATGATGATATCCTTCACTCTCTTGGATAGCTTATCCTGAGGAGTCGTCAAGGTATTTTCCAGGCTGTTAGTCGCAAGGTTTACAGGTTGGAATGCAGAGTTTTGTAATTGTGCTGTGTCAGGAGAAGTGGCCATTGAGGAAGGGGCCATGGTTTCGTGTGTGACATGCTCTTTAACAGTGGGTACCAGTGCTGTCTTGGCCAGTCCGGAGCTATCAGAATCGCTTTTGGCTGCTCTGTCCTGATCTTCAGTAAGACCTTGGTCATTAATGGAAGAGGTGGAAATGCATAAACTGTTAGGGTTCTCCAGCTGAAAGATAGGGCGTCCACTTTCCATGCTTGTGGGTGGTATGTACTTGAGGAGAATTTCTTCAGCTGATGATTGTGGGGGGAAGCAAAAAGATCTATGTCTGGCCTTCCCCATGATTGTGTTATCTGTAGGAAGATGTCTGGGTGCAACATCCATTCGTGTGCATCCATGATATTTCTGCTTAAGCTGTCCGCCAGTATATTGTCTTTTCCTGGCACAAACTGGGATTGCAGGTCTATATTGACTTTCAAGGAAAGTTCCCATAGATTCATTGCCAGTCTGCAAAGAGGGTAGGAATGGGTGCCTCCTTGCTTGTTTATGTACCACATAACTGTGGTGTTGTCTGTCCTTATTAGCAGGTGGCCTTGATGCAGAAAGAGTTTGAAGGCCTTGATTGCATGTATCACTGCCAGCATTTCCTTTTGGTTTATGTGCATGCGTAGCTCCTTTTGTGACTATAGTCCTTGAATACATCTGCCCTCCATGTGTGCTCCCCAACCGTGGTCTGAAGCGTCCGTTGTAATAGTTTGGCTGGCTATTGGCTTGCTGAAGGGCAGACCCCGGTTTGATTGGCTTGCTTGAGCCCACCACAGAAATTCCTTTTGGAGACATGGAATGAGTGGGATCAAAGTTTCTAAGCTGTGGCTGTGCTGAGTCCATAAACTCCTTAGGTACCACTGTAGTTTCCTCATATGCAGCCTTGCTTGGGGAATGAGAAGAATGCAAGATGCCATGTAACCCAGGGCCTGCAGGATTTTCCTTGCAGTCAGCTGAGTTTGTCTTGTCAGATTCTTGAAGTAATCCGGTAGTTGTCTTTTGTTTTTCTTCTGTGAGAAAAGCCATTTGGGTGGTTGTGTCTAAATCCGCACCCAGAAAAGTTATTCTTTGGGATGGGACAAGTCTTGATTTTTGAAAGTTGACTGTATATCCCAATGCCTGCAGTAGGTGGATGGCATAACCCAAGTCCTTTACCAAAGTTTGTTGGCTGTCCGCTTGTATAATGCAGTCGTCCAGATATGGGTATATTTGAATCCCCTGAAGTCTGCAGTGTGCAATTACTGATGCCAGGCATTTCGTGAATACTCTGGGCGCAGTAGATAAGCCAAAGGGCAATGCTGAGAATTGATAATGCTCTGAGCCTGTAAGAAATCTGAGGTGTCTTCTGCAACTTTGTCTGATAGGGACATGCAGGTATGCCTCCTTGAGGTCTAGAGTCACCAGCCAAGACCCCTTGCCCAGCATGGGAAGGAGTTGCTGTAGAGTCAGCATTTTGAATTTTGGCACAATGAGATAAGTATTCAGTGCGGACAAGTCGAGAACAGGCCTCCATTGATTTTCTTTTCTTGGAACAAGGAATAGTTTGGAGTAAAATCCTTGGCCTTGTTCTGAAAGAGGAACCTTTTCTATAGCTTTCATTTGCATTAAGTTGGAGATTTGTTTTCAAAGCCTCTGCCCTTTGATTTGGCGACAGGTCTGGCATGCCTTTTCTTTTTGGCAATGTGTGAAAATGGAACCTGTATCCTCTGTCTATTATTTGCAGTGTCCATTTGTCTCTTGTAATAGTGTGCCAATTGTCTGAGAATAAAGAAAGCTTTCCGCCCAAAGGTGCTTCTAATTGAGCCCTGGTTGGCGGAGTCAAAGCAAAGTCATTGAGTCTGTCCTTGTGCAGCAGTTGTAGGTCCTGCACTACCTCTCTGGTTGGGAGGCTGCCATTGACGCCCTCTGTAGGAGCCTCTAGCATGCCCTCTACCTCTGGCACGCCTGTTCCTGCCTCTCTGAAATCTTTCTGTGTCCGGAAAAGACCAATTCTTGGTAGGCCAATTTCTGCTGAATCTTGGTGGTTGGACTTGTAGAAAATCTTTAACTGTTTGTACAGATTTTGCCTTTTCCTCAACCTTCTTTAAGACCTCCTGAGCAGTGGAGCCAAATAACTTTTACTTTTCCAGGGGAGCATCCAGAAGCTTAGCTTTAACATGGTCTGGCAGAGATTGTTCCTTCAGCCAAGCATGCCTACGTATGACTGCACCTGTCATAGCTGACCTACATGAAGCTTCCAGTGCATCATAACCACATTGTAAGAAATGGTTACTAACCTGCTGGGAGTTATGTACCAGATCCTGTAGTGATTTGCGATCTAGGGGTTCAGGTGAAGACAGTTTCTTATGCAATTCATCTAACAAATACTCTTGGTACTGTATCATATGAAATTGACAATTTAATGCCCTCATAGAAAGAGTAGCAGAAGTATACACTTTTTTACCCCATCTCTCTAAAGCCCTGGACTCCCTTTCAGAGGGGAGTGGATTTTTAGAGGTGGCAGCTGCAACCCCTTTAGGGCCCTGGGAAATAGTTTCTGGATCAGCAGAGTGGGCTTTCCGTTTCTTTATTAAATGTGAAGTCGGAGTCTCAGACGGCATTTTGTATGAAAAACTAGCCCCAAAAATTCCTCTGCAAACTCCGCCCGACGTCTAAGAGTGCATCGGTTGAAGGAAGCACAGGCTGAACAGGCAGAGACGTCGTGGTCTGGGCCTAGGCAGGGGAGGCAGTAAAAGTGGAAATCCTTATGAGGTATTTGTTTCCCACAAGTTAAACAATTATTAACTTTATCTGACATCGGCTGAGGCAAGAAAGAGTCCTCAACGGGGTACTTAGCTTTTGAAGTTTTCGGTAGCTGAATTACAGGAGCTGGCCGACTGGCACTTGCGAACTGCTTCTGCTTCGGGCACCACGCGGCAAGAAAGACTGGGGAAGATGGCGTCGGCTGACGCTTTTATACCCCAGGCGCTCTGACGTAGGGGAAGGGGCGACGTCAGCTGACGCCGGACCCTGGAATCTGGCCGACAGAAGGGCTGCCTGAGGCAGGACAACCCATATGTGATGACTGCAGATGCATCCTTGAAGGACATCGACAGGGAAAGGGGAAAAGCCCTCTAATTTAAATGGGTGGAAAAAGAGTTCTCTAACTTAAATGAACTCTTTATGCTATAAAATGGGGTGACAGGATAGCTTAATATAAGAAAACCAACAATAATTCTTTCAAGAACAAGGAGCCGGGATAGGGAGAGGGTAATGGCCTAATGAAAGTACGATGGACAACCACAACAGTAACACCTACAATGCGAGAAAGTCACAAATATCAAAGTAAATCCTAACAGAAGTACAGATTAACCAAATACTCTAAGAATTTGACAAAAAAACTAGCAGTAATGAAGGAAAAAAAGGGACGTGATGATTAGTGAACAGCAGTATGGTTTCATGCTGGGAAAGAGCACTACAGATGCAATGTTTGCTCTGAGAGTGTTGATGGAGAAGTACAGAGAATGTCAGGAGGAGTTGCATTGTGTTTTTGTAGACTTAGAGAAAGCATATGACAGGGTGCCTAAAGAGGAGTTGTGGTACTGTATGAGGAAGTCAGGAGTGTCAGAGAAGTATGTAAGAGTGGTACAGGATATGTATAAGGGTAGTGTGACAGCGGTGAGGTCTGCGGTGGGAGTGACGGATGCGTTTAAGGTTGAGGTGGGGTTACATCAAGGATCAGCTCTGAGCCCTTTCTTATTTGCAATGGTGATGGACAGGTTGACAGACGAGATCAGACAGGAGTCCCCATGGACTATGATGTTTGCAGATGACATTGTGATCTGTAGTGAGAGTAGGGAACAGGTGGAGGAGACCCTGGAGAGATGGAGATATGCTCGAGAGAGAAGAGGAATGAAGGTCAGTAGGACTAAGACAGAATATGTGTGCGTGAATGAGAGGGAAGATAGAAGAATGGTGAGGATGCAAGGAGTAGAGGTGGCGAAGATGGAGGAGTTTAAATACTTGGGGTCAATAGTTCAGAGTAATTGTGAGTGTGGAAGAGAGGTGAAGAAGAGAGTACAGGGAGGATGGAGTGGGTGGAGAAGAGAGTGTCAGGAGTGATTTGTGACAGACGAGTACCCAAGAGTGAAAGGGAAGGTCTACAAGAGGGTAGTGAGACCAGCTATGTTATATGGGTTGGAGACAGTGGCATTGACAAAAAGGCAAGAGTTTGAGCTGGATGTGGCAGAGTTAAAGATGTTAAGATTTGCACTGGGTGTGACGAGGGTGGACAGGATTAGGAATAAGTATATTAGAGGGTCAGTCCAGGTTGGAAGGTTTGGAGACTAAGCCAGAGAGGGAAGATTACGTTGGTTTGGACATGTGCTGAGGAGGGATGCTGAGTACATTGGGAAAAAGATGCTAAGGATGAAGGTAACAGGGGAAAAGAGGAAGGCCTAATATAAGGTTTATGGATGTGGTGAGAGAGGACAATCAGGTGGGTTGATGTAACAGAGGAAATGCAGAAGACAAGAAGAAATGGAAACAGGTGATCTGCTGTGGCAACCCCTAACGGAAACAGCCGAAAGAAGATGATGATGATGAATGAAAAAGATTCCATTTATTTATTTTTATTTATTTGCAGTTGGTGTGCCAGGATGGTCCACTGGGCCAAGAAGAACCCGTTTTCAATGGAGTCCTGGGGAGAAAAGCTCCACAAAGACAACACACATGAGCAAAATTATAGGTTTCATAGTAATACAGAAGTACATATAAAACATCACATAAACACACAATTCTTACAATCCAACGAATGAAAGTTATAAAACATAACTGAATATTTACAATATATTTACAAGTATATTTTTCAAACTTGTGTAAATATAGCAGCAGGGCACTGACTGCGTGGGATACCCGAAGGTGTAAGTAGGGATGAGAGATGAGGAGAAATGATACAGAGAGGGGAAGAGGTAGGAGAAAATGGAGAGAAGGAAGGAGGTGGGTGGGAGGTGGAATTGGGGAGACAGAGGAACAAGAATACGAGTTGGGAGAAGATGTTATTTGGGGTGGGAGCAGGAGCAGTTAGCCTGAGCCTAGTAAGAAGCACACGATCTGTTTAGTGGCAAACAAGATCTGGGTAATCTCCCTAGGCATCATGGGATAGGGTAATGTCTCAAGCCAGTGGAAGCTCTCGAGCTTTAGTATAGGCAGAGTCAGAACAGATTCTCGGTTCCGAACCCAACCAGCAAGAATGAAGGTGAGATAGGACAACATAACATCATGTATTTTACCTTATTCCCATAATTTAGGTAAAAGACTGGCAGCTCTATAGATTGGTTCAAATTAGACTCAACATACTTTTGACAAAAAGGGAAGGGTTCATTCGTAATGATACCCTTGTCTCTGTGGAAAATAAAGTAGGAGGGGGCTTGATTGAAGAGGCTTACAGCTCTGACACCCTCCTAGCAGAGGTAATTGCTATCACAAGAATAGTTTTCCATGTCAAAAACTTGAGTTCGCAAGATGATGCTGGTTCAAAAAGGGGGGAATATTAAACGAGATGGGAAGACATTTAAGTCCCATGGTGCTGGGGGTCTCTGATAGGTGTTCGTAGTAATAAAGTACCTTTAAGAAATGCCTTGCATAGCCTATGAGACATAACAGTGAGGACAGACTCACCTATATGAAAACTAAATATCGCTGCTAGTTGAAATCTAATGGTAGCCGCAGCTGCATCCTCACTGAATAATTTTGCTAGGAATTCTACAATGGAATTGACTGGGGTGGTAAAGGGATCAATCTGGTTACGAGAACGCCATAATGAAAATCTTTTCCATTTGCTTCTATACAGTATATCTTTCTTGTAGAAGCCTTATGAAAAGAAATTCGGATGTGTTTAACTGATGGAGAGGTTAGGAAACCTGGTATGGTCGGAATTGGAGCAGCCAAGCTGTCAAATTGAGGGTCTGAAGGGAAGGATGGAGCGTTCCTGACGCATGAGTCAAAAGGTCTGGAACTGGTTCCACATTCCAAGGCTCCTCCTGAAGATGAGGCCACAGGAAGAACAACTAGATTTGATAAGGCCAGTATGGGGCGATGAGTATCAAGTTCCTTCCCAAGCAATTGGCTTTCTGAAGAACTCAGGGTATTAATGGAAAGGGGGGAAAAACAGAGGAAACCAGAGGGCCAATCATGGACAAGTGCATCCCTTGGTGACTCTCCATGGGTGGGGGGGGGGGGTTAAGGGCACAGTAGCTGCTGCATTTGGCATTCATGGATATCGCAAAAAGGTCACAGCAAGGCTGGCCTCATTTGCAGAAAATCTTTTCCGCTACCTCCTGTTTTAGGGACCACTCATGAGGCATCAGAATCACTCTGCTGAGTCTGCCTGCTATCACGCTGGATTTCCACGGGATGTGCATTGCTATCAAAAAGCGTTGTGGAGGTTGCAGTGGGCCATACTCTCAAGGCCTCTCTAAAAAAGGGGGTAAGATCTGATTCCTCCTTGTTTATGTACCATATAACTGACATGTCTGTCTGCACTGCAATCATTTCCAGCGGAAGAGAGTCCTGGAATGCTTGCAATGTCAGAAGCACCACTCTCATTTCTAGGACAATGATGTACAAATGGGCCTCGTAATCCTGCCAGGTGCCTTGGAACATCTTTCCCAGATAATGACCCCCATCCTGAGAGGCGTCCGTGGTCACTGTGGCCAATGGTTGAGGAAGTACAAATGGCTGCCCTAGCATCACATGAGTGAAGTAAAGTCATCAACGAAGATCTTTTTTGCAAGTTTCTGTTATTTTGTGGGACATAGTCAATTCCTATATCGACCACCGAGTGGACAGTAGCGACTGGAGAATTCTCATGTGTAGATGTGCTAAGGGGATTAAGGTTATTGCTGCTGCCATGTTCCCCAAAACTTTTAGGACTATCCTTGCTTGTGCTTTTTTCTTTGTGAGAAGATTTAGAGCCTGACGTCGTAGAACTTGAACTCCTTCTGGAGGAGGTTTGGTCATCAGATTTGTTGAATCCAATTCTGCTCCTATAAATACGACATGCTGAGAAGGCAGCAAGGCAGATTTCTCATAGTTTATTGCAACTCCCTGGTGACAGCAGAAATGCAAGGTGGTGTCTTTTGCTTTTATTAGTAGATGCTCAGTGGTGGCAGTTAGAAGCCAGTCGTCTAAGTATGGAAACACCTGGAATCCTGGGCACCTCAAGTGAGCTGTGACTACTGCCATACATTTGGTAAACACTCTGGGGGCTGTAGTGAAGCCAAAGGGTAGAGCTGAAAACTGGTAGTGACTGGCTCACAGATTAAATCGCAGGTGTCTCCTGCTTCGCCTGTTCATTCTTATATGGTAGTATGCATCCTGGAGATCTGTCGAGCACATCCAATCATCTTGTCCCAGAAAAGAGAGTATCGACTGCAGTGTTACCATCTGGAACTTGGACTTTCTTACTGATTTGTTTGGATTGCAGAGATGCAGAATTAGTCTCCAGTCCCGTTTTCTTTGGAACTAAAAAGAATCTTGAGTAAGTTCCGGATCCTATTTGGTCTGCAGGGACTGTTTGGATGACTATCACCTAGCAACTTTTGAATTTCTAACGTTGCCTTTTCCCTTTGACTGGCTAGAACTTCTGGAATCTTTGCTTGGGACAGGGAAGGAAAAAGGTATGGAGTAACCTCTGGATATGATGCTTTTTGCCCACTTATCTTTTATTTTTATCCAGGCTTCTAAGTACAAAGATAAGCAGCCCCAAACTGCCTCCAGAGATGGACAGGTGGGCCTCCTTTCAGGACCACTGGAAGGGCTTACCAAAGAAATATCCTCTGCCGACCTGATTCTGGGGACCCTCTCTGCCACATGGTTGGTGTCTTCCATTACTACCCCCCCCCCTCTGTCCCTGGGGGAAGATTCACCATGTGTGTCCTGTAAAGCTCTCAGATTTTCGAAACCACATTTTTCCACTTCCTTTCTGACCTTAGGGATATGGTCTGGTAGGTAGGGAAAAATGGACTCCTACAGCAGACAGAGTCTTTCCTTCTTGCTCACACCTGGTTAGTGTGTCCTTGACGTTGGGCCCGAACAGAGACGACCCATAAAAAGTACAGTTTTGTACCTACCATAAATGTAGATGTCCGATAGGCATGCATCTGCAGTCCTTACAAATGGGTTGTCCTGTCGTCAGGCAGCCCTTCGGTCGGCCGGATTCCAAAGTCTGGGTCTGGCCTCGGCTGATGTCGCACTTCACCCGACGTCATAGCTGCAGTTATTCGGGTATAAAGGCATCAGCCGACGCCATCTTCCTCAGTGTTTCTTGCCCCAGATGCCAGGTGCCCTCTAGGAAGGCCAATTTGGATAATTGCAAAAGTTTCCAAATAAGAGAGAGCAAAATAAAAATAAACATGTATATACATATATACAAACAAATACACCATAACAGATTCCCCCAGCTAGCTAAAAGAGGGATAAATACCCTAGGAGTACCTCAGAGGGGAAGGAGGGAGGGTAATCCTGACTGCAGATGCATGCCTATCGGACATCTACATTTATGGTAGGTACAAAACTGTACTATGTCCTTCAAGGATGCATCTGCAGTCCTTACAAATGGGTAGAATACCATAGCCAAACTGGGGGAGGAGGAGTAATAAGATTATGGTGTAGTTAAGATCCCTTGCAAAACAGCAGTGACAAAACTTGCTCGGGATCTGGAGTATAAGGGTAAATTATAATGCTTGGCAAATGTATGCACGGAGCTCCAAGTAGCAGCCTCTAAAATGTCTTTGGTAGCCACTCCTCGTAAAAAGGCTGTGGTAGTGGCTGTAGCCCTTGTAGAGTGAGGTCTGATGTCTTCTGGAGTTTTCTTTCCATGGTAAGAGTAACAAAATCTAATGCAATTCCCTATCCACTTAGAGATTGTCTGTTTCGAAATTGCTTTTCCTTCCATTCCTGTTGCATATGCTACCAGTAGCTGGTCAGTTTTTCTATTATTCTTGGTCCTGTCCAGGTAGTAGCGTAATTGTCTATGTACATCCAAGGTATGCAACAGTCTTTCTCCCCTGTTCTGTGGGTTGGGGAAGAATGTAGGCAGGTGGATAGCTTGGTTCAAAGATACCCTGGAGACCACCTTTGGCATAAAAGTAGGATTAGTTCTCATGGACACTCTATCTTGATGGAAAATCAGGAAGGGCTGTACTGCCATTAATGCCTGTAGTTCAGAAACCCTTCGTGCTGAAGTGATTGCAAGCAGGAAAGCAGTTTTCCATGATAAGTACTGCAATTCTGCTGTTGCTGCTGGCTCGAAAGGAGGTAGTGTCAACTTTTCTAGCACAAAGTTCAAGTCCCATGTTGGCAATGGTGGCTTTCTTGGTGGTTTTACATTTTTAATTCCTCTTAGAAACTGCCTGAGCAGAGGATGTGAGAAGACTGGAGGATCCAAGTTGTATTCTGCTGAAATAGCCGATGCATGAATCTTAATGGAAGAATAGGACAGGCCATTATGGAAGAGCTCTGCCAAGTATTCCAGGATGTTAGCTATGTTTACCAGTGACACATTCTCTCCTTTTGCAGTACACCAAGTAAGATATCTTTTCCATTTTGCTGAATAATTTTTTCTTGTTGAGGGTCTGCGAGCCTCCAAGATTATGTCTTTAACTCTTTGAGATAATTCTGGATTATTTGTTCTTAAGCAATGTTCCAGGCAGCCAGCTTCAGTGTTTTCAGGTTTGGATGCAGGGTTTTGAAGTTGTTCTGTGTCAGCAGCATGGGAACTAGGGGCAGAGGCCATATTTGTTCCCGAGACATACTCCTCAGTAATGGGTACCAATGTTGCCTTGGCCAGTCTGGAGCTATCAGGATGATCCTTGGATGGTTTCTTTGATCTTCAGTAGCACCTTGTGCATCAAAGGAAGAGGTGGGAATGCATATGCTGTCAGGTTTTTCCAACTGAAAGATAGGGAGTCCACTTTCCAAGCAAGGGGGTGGTACGTCCTCGTGCAGAATTTCTTCAGTTGGTGATTGTGTGGGGATGCAAATAAGTCTATTTCTGGTAGTCCCCATTTTCCTGTAATGGTTTTGAAGATGTCCGGATGCAGCATCCATTCGTGGGCATCCGTGGTAGTTCTGCTTAGGATGTCTGCTAGAATATTTTCTTTTCCTGGCACAAAAATTGCTTGTAACTGAATGTTGAAGCTCAGGGCCACGTTCCATAGGTCCATTGCCATCCGGCATAGAGGGTATGAATGTGTGCCTCCCTGCTTGTTGATGTACCACATAACTGTGGTGTTGTCCATCCTCATCAACAGTTGACCCTGTTGAAGGAATGGTCTGAATGCCTGGATTGCCAGTTTTACTGCCAGCATTTCCTTTTGATTTATGTGTAGGTGCAGCTGGTCTTGAGTCCATAAGCCTTGTATGCACTTGTCCAGCATGTGCGCCCCCCAACCGAGGTCTGAGGCGTCCGTTGTTATGGTCTGGCTTGGTTGAGTGCTGTGGAAGGGCAGCCCTTTGTTTGATTGACAGGCCTGAGCCCACCATTGGAATTCTTGCTTCAGGCATGGAATTATTGGAATTTGGGTTTCTAGGCTGTGCTTGTGCTGAGACCATAAATTCCTCAGGTACCACTGTAGTTTTCTCATGTGTAGTCTGGCATGTGGAATCAATATTATGCAGGATGCCATGTAACCCAGGGCTTGCAGGACTTTTCTTGCTGTTAGCTGGTTCTGCTTTGTTAATGCCATGAAGTAGAGAGGGAGTTGCTCCTGTTTTTCTACTGTTAGGAATGCCATCTGCTTTGATGTGTCCAGCTCTGCACCCAAAAAGGTTATCCTTTGGGATGGTATCAGCCTTGACTTTTTTATATTGACTGTGTATCCCAGGGCTTGCAGTAGATGAATGACCCTTTCCAAGTCTTTTGTTAATTTGTTTTTGTTGTCCGCTTGTAACAGGCAGTCGTTCAGGTAAGGGTAAATTTGAATTCCCTGAAGCCTGCAATGAGCAATTACTGATGCCAGGCATTTTGTGAATACTCTGGGCGCAGTAGATAAGCCAAAGGGCAATGCTGAGAATTGATAATGCTCTGATCCTGCAAGAAATCTGAGGTATCTTCTGCAATTTGGTCGTATGGGGACGTGCAGGTATGTCTCCTTGAGATCTAGAGTTACCAGCCAAGACTCCTTGCCCAGCATGGGAAGAAGTTGCTGTAAGGTCAGCATTTTGAATTTTGGTACAATGAGGTATGTGTTTAAAGCGGACAGGTCGAGAATAGGTCTCCATTGGTTTTCTTTTCTTGGTACCAGGAAGAGTCTGGAGCAAAATCCTTGTCCTTGTTCCATAGATGGCACCCTTTCTACAGCTCTCATCCTTAGTAAGTGAGTTATTTGTTGTAGAGCTTCTGTCTTCTGATTTGGAGGTAGGTTTGGCATTCCTCTCTTCCTTGGTAGAGTATGGAAGTGAAACCTGTAACCTTGGTCTATTGTTTGTAAAATCCATTTGTCTCCTGTGATGTAATGCCAGTTTACTGAAAATAAGGCTAGCTTCCCGCCTAAGGGTGCTTCTAGTTGTTCCCTGGTAGGCGGTGCCAGAGCCAAGTCACTGTGATTGTCCTGTGGTGGTGGCAGGATCTGTGGCTGTACCTCGCTGGTTGTTAGCCTGCCACTGACGTCCCCTGTAGGCACCTCTGGATTGACCCCTGCCTCTTGAGCGTCTATTCTTGCCTCTCTGAGCTCTGTGGGTGTCTGGAAAGGACCAATTCTTGGAAGGCCAGTTCCTGCTAAACCTTGGAGGTTGGACCTGCAAGAAATCTTTGACTGTCTGGACAGATTTCGCTTTCTCTTCCACCTTCTTGAGCACCTGTTGTGCAGGGGAGCCAAACAAATTGAGCTTATCCATGGGAGCATCTAGGAGCTTTGATTTGACATGGTCTGGTAAGGACTGCTCTTTTAACCATGCATGTCTTCTGATCACTGTACCGGTCATGGCTAATCTAAAGGAAGTCTCCAGTGCATCATAGCCGCATTTTAAAGAATGATTACTGACCTGCTGAATGTTATGTACCATTTCCTGAACAGATTTTTTGTCTAATGGTTCATCAGAGGACAGATTTTTAGTTAACTGATCTAACATAAATTCCTGATACTGAATCATGTGGAATTGAGAGTTCAAGGCTCCAGCTGAAAGAGTAGCAGAAGTGTAAACTTTTTTACCCCATCTCTCTAAGGCCCTAGATTCCCTTTCAGAGGGGAGGGGGTTTTTGGCAGAGGTAGCTGCTACAGCCTTGGGTCCCTGGAGATAGTTTCGAGATCTGCAAGAGGAGCCTTATACAAATGATAATGTGTGACCGGAACCCTGTAGTATCTATCGGGCTTAGCAGGGGCCGGAGGAAGAGAATCAGGAGCAGTACAAGCATCATTAAATGCATCATCCACAACAGTAAGTACTGGAGGAATGGCTAAAGGCCTATGCTGTGGCAAATGCAGAAAGGTTTTAAGCCTTTTCCTAGAGTCTGTAAAATCCTGGCCCTGCCATTGAAATTGTTCCCTCATAGCATGCAAGGTTTCCCCAAAGGAAAATTCCTCAGGCGGAGAGGCAGAAGGAATGGACTCTTCTGCATCAGAGTCCTTATAAGGAGAAAAAGGGCCCTCTGGAGGGTTAGAATTATCTGATTCATCAGAGGAGTCATCTGTAGAAACTGTCTCAGGGGGCTCTGCTCTAGGCCTCTTCTCTGGAGGAGGGTGAGAGGCCCTGTCTGGGTGAGGTTGGGATCCCCGGATCAAAGAAATGAGATCTTCTGCAAGACTAAGCATTTGTGAACTAGAGCTAGGCCTGTGAGAGGGGGTCTTAGCAGGCACAGTTTTGGTAGATTTTGCTGCTTTAGCCCTGGCAAAGGCCTTAATTGACATGGATGCAGGTGGCCTAGCAGCTCCACGTGCAGGGGTAGAAATATCCAAGGGGATAGTATCAGATAAATCCTGTGAACCTGCAAGAGCGGGTGGTATTTCAGAAGCAGATTCCACCATGCTGGATGAGGCCTCGGTAGGAGGAATGCTTTCAGCCAAAGGAAGAACCGTGGACTCGGTTTCAGCCGAAACCGAGACACTTGCGGTTGGCTTAACCGCGGTTTCGGCCGAAACCGCGGACCGCGAGTGTCGGTCCTTTTCCTTGCGCTTTTTAGAAATTTGCGTAGTCGGAGGATCCGACGGCATAATGTAAGCAAAATCGGAGCCGTAAAACTCCTCAGCAAATTCCGACCGGCGTCTAAGCATCCGCCGAAGCACAGGCTAGACAAGCTGCTACGTCGTGGTCTGGGCCTAGACAAGGTAAGCAGTAAGAGTGGAAATCTTTATGAGGTATTTGTTTCCCACAAGTTAAACAGTTATTCACTTTTTCTGACATCGGCTGAGGCAAGAAAGAGTCCCCAACGGGGTACTTAGCTTTTTTGAAGTCTTCGGTAGCTTTTTTGAAGTCTTCGGTAGTAGTAATCTCTGGTTCTGACCGACCGGCACTTGCGAACAGCTTCTGCTTCAGGCGCCACGCGGCAAGAAAGACTGAGGAAGATGGCGTCGGCTGATGCCTTTATACCCGAATAACTGCAGCTATGACGTCGGGTGAAGTGTGACATCAGCCGAGGCCAGACCCAGACTTTGGAATCCGGCCGACCGAAGGGCTGCCTGACGACAGGACAACCCATTTGTAAGGACTGCAGATGCATCCTTGAAGGACATCGGGGCGTTCACAAAGGAAGATTTAAAGAGCTCAGTGAAATCACACAAGCACGCATCCAAGAATGTCTTCTTAGGGAAATTCCTGAACCCACTGCTCTACTCGCTCCATCGGCTGCATAAGAAATTAGTGTCATAGAGGAGTTCACAACTGAATTTAAGATAGAAAGATGAGAGGAAACTTTATCTGAAATACCTTCAGCTACTGAGCCTTGGACAGTATCTCCTAACTCCTTCAGAAGATCTCTCTCTAATCTTGTAAAATGGGTCAGGTAATTCAGTGATCCAAGAGAAAAAGTCACTGTAGAAAAAATGCGCTTTCCATATCGGTCTACTGTACGAGACTCCTTGTTCAGTGGATGAACAGAAGATGATGTCTCAGAGTTCCTTCCTGGTGGCTGCTGCTACCACCATAGCATCTACTGGGACTTTCTTGGTTAAAAGATTTTGTCTGAGGGGGGCATGATTAACTTATTTGGCCTCCAAGGAACAGGTTCCACAGAATCTGAAGACTCCCACATCTTCCAAGAAACTACATCCAAAAGTTCATCGAAAGTTGGAAACACCCAAGTGGAGGAAGGGTGAGATCCAAAGGCATTCAGGTACATGGACTCCTCTGCTGAAGGGTTGGTGGACTTCCAGCCACCTCTCTGCTTAAGTATTTCTAAGATCTCTCCAAAGGAGACATCATCAGGAGGTGACCATAGGAACCTTTCAGCTTCATCGAGGTTCACATCAGAAATGGACTCCTCTGGGGAGTCTAAACGCTTCCTGTTACATAACCTCTTCCAAGGGACCTCCGCAAAGTGGCACTCTGGAGAGGTTTCATAAGAGTGGGGGATACCCTGTGGGACATCCTGAGGCCTAGGATATCAAGTTCCCTATGGATGCAAGGATACAGAGGCAGTCACCAGTGCTTTTGGGGGAAGAACATCTGGAGATGACAGCAGAACTGCCTGTGGAGAAGCTAGTCTCCTCATCACCTCAAAAGCTCACCGCCCATGATCAGAGGATATCCCTGGATCCGAAGAAGTCGAGGAACCCCCGGAATCAAGGAAGACGGATCTGGGGCTGAGGTAGGAGCCGAGCTCACCCGAGCCGATGCCCCAAGAGACAAGGTCAGATCTGACAACTGTCAGATCTGACTCACCTTCCCAGACCCGACTGGAGAGCAACGTCTCCTAGACTCCTCTAGCTCCGATGGAGCTGAGGATGTCAGTGCAATGATCGTATCAGAAGATCCTGTAACAGGTTTCAGGTCCGATGGCTCCACTAATATCTGCTCAGGACATTCAGACTCTGAAGTTGGATCGGAGGAGAAATCGGAGCAGAAGGGGAGGATGTGGTTGGATCCGATAGCTTGGCCAGCGCTGGTGTCCTTAATAGCCTATGTACCACTTGATCCACGTCATCGTCGGAGAGTCTCCTGGAAGATCGAGTGTAAGGTGCTGGACACTTGGAAGGTTGAAGTATTGGTGATCTTAAGAGTAGGGGAGAACGGCTCCAAGACAGGGGGCTGGCTCTGCAACTCAAACTCTACCGGCACCGAGACTGATGGTGCCGGAGCTGTAGATTTTTTGGATCCGACAGACTTAGGATCTGGTGTCGAAATTGTGGCAACTTTTTTTAAGGCTCCGATAGAGCACTACAACAGGAAGATCTCTTCCCAGACTTGTCAGATTTTGAAGATGAAGACTGGTCAGTCTTTGATAAACCAGGACCTTCTTGTATTGCTTCTGAGAAGTGGGGCTTTAAGTGACCTCTCAGTATCAGTTTGTTTTTCTTCTCCAGGAGACCCTTGTAATTAAAAGAATGACAAATGGAGCAAGACTCCTACAGATGGACAGCTCCTACACAATAGACACAAATTGTGTGTCTATCAGTTAGGAACATTTTCTGTCCACATTTTTCACATTTTTTGAAACCTGACAGTTTCGAATCTTTAGAAGACATCCTGAAAAAAGGTATAGTAACAAAGCAATTAGCTAGAGAAGTTATTTATTTATTTTTTAAAACAATAGTTTAACAGTAAACTTAACTATGGAAAATGGATACAGTGGATGAAAGGAGGGCACAGCCCTCTAACTTAAACAGGCTATGCCTGGGAAACTGAAAGGAAAAGAGATGGCCCTTTAACTTAAATGAGCAAAGCATAAGGCAGTTCTCCAACTTAAACGAACTGACCTTAACAAGATTCCTGAAAGAGAAAAACAAGAGGAAGAAGAGCCCTCTAACTTAAACGGGCTATTAAAAGTCTTAAAGTGGAAGCCGGGATAGGCACAATAAGGCCTAGGTGGAAGACAGCGGCCA
Source organism: Protopterus annectens (assembly GCF_019279795.1). Taxonomy (NCBI): domain Eukaryota; kingdom Metazoa; phylum Chordata; order Ceratodontiformes; family Protopteridae; genus Protopterus; species Protopterus annectens. The sequence continues at coordinate 1,029,779,142 of NC_056741.1, forward strand.
ACAGCAGAAAATCAGCCACAACAAAGTGGAAATAATTGACTAGCACAATAACTAGCTATCTAGATCAATAATAAAGAAGAATAGGCAATTTCCAAGAATAGTGATTATAATAAAGAGTATACTTAGCCAGAGCCAGTAGAATGAGCACCCGATCTTTAGTGGCAAATGAGATTGGGGGAGTTTATCTAGTGCATGCTGGGATAGGGTTTAGCCACAAGCTAGTAGAAGACCTCGAGCTTGCATATAAAGCAGAGTCGGATCCGAACCCAACCCAATCTGGTAAGAATGAAGGCAAGATAGGACAACAACACATCTGTTATTTAATTTTATCCAATAGTGTTGTTAAATATTTTCAATGTAATATTCTGGGAAGTCTTTAATGAACTTCTTACAAAGCTTTACCTTCATCTTGCATGTCAAAACCTCGTGGTCACTTCCACAATCAACTCCTGATTAATCCTTGCCGTCAATACTGCAGATTTCCATCTCTGTCCTACGCAAATGTAGTTAATTTGATTTCAGTATGACCCTAGCCCTGAGCAGCATCCTACCATCACCCACAATGATACCACAGTACAAGCAGAAAACGATTGATTTCAACAACTGGCTAAGCTTCTGGTGTTATTCTAAGGGGATCCAGTATCTGTCTGCCTGGGATGACATGACTGACAGACCTCGATGCTTTGCCAGAGATGGCCTGCATCTGTCACCCCTGGGCTTCCGGATACTGGCCAAGGCTCTTGCCACTCCTACAGTGCCTTTTTTAGGCAGTGTTCCAAAGACCAAATTACCACTGTAACAGCTACAAACAAATGCAATCTGAGGGTCATGCTGGTCAACATTAGAAGTCTAAATCTCAAAATGCACTCACTCAAAGCACTCCTTAAAATGGAGACCATCAACATTTGTGCTGCAACAGAGACCTGGTTCAAGGCAGCAGAAAGCACCCCTGCACTACCAGTCTATAACTCGTTCCACACCTTTCAGCCCCAGAACGTGGACCAAAGCTCCAAAGGTGGTGGTGTTTCCATATTCATAAAGGATGCGCACACCTCCAGACTGGTAGCCAACATAACGCAAGAGATACTTCATGTGCAGCTAACACTGGGTAAGACAGTGGATTCAGGTTGTAGCCTGCTATAGGTCCCCAACCATGTCCCAAGACTCGAACTCCATGTTCCAAAGCACCCTGGAGAATATTAGGGTCCAACCTAACACTCTCTTACTAGGCGACTTCAACTACCCCTCCATTAATTGGGTAAACTATTCATGTACCAATACACTTGCCCAACGTTTCCTGGAGTTCATTAATTCCAATGCCCTGGACCAGCACATTCTTACCCCCACTAGAGGTAGCAACATCATTAACCTGGTCATTACTAACATGGGCGACCATTGCACTACACCAATAGTCAGCTCCTCCCTGGTTAGAGCCAACCACAAACGAATCACCTTAGAAATTCACCCCCCCCCCCCATACACACAAAGGTAACCACCATGAAAAACTTCTCCAAAGCTAACTTTGGACTCCGAAAAACGGAGGTGGCTAACTTCTCGGCACCCATGCAAATGGAGAACAGTTGCATGATCGCAGAATCATACACCGATGCAATGCACGAACATGTACACAAATGCATGGATCTCGCCATACCCAATAAAACCAAGACGCTCTCCTCCAAAAAAAGAAAGCCAATCTGGTGGTCCCCTGCCAAAAACAAACTACAGCAGAAGGAGAAAACTGATGTGGAATAAGGTGAAGTCCCAAGACTGGAAAAACTCCCTTATCATCCTCAACAAAAAGTTGAGATCCCTCATCAAATCCTCTAAAGCTAGCTATGAGAACAGAATTGCAGCAGATAGTAAAGACAACCACAAGGCTTTCTACAGTTATGCAAGATAGTAAAGACAACCACAAGGCCTTCTACAGTTATGCAAAGAATCTCCATGGCAATACTCAGATTTGCTCTGAGCTACTGCACAATAGTACCTCCTATACCTAGCTAACACATATTGCCAGTATACTGGCTGACAGATTCAGTGCCACCTTTACCCCCTCCCCCAAGGACCAATCACAATACCAGTAGATTGCCAGGAACCCAGTATTACTGCTGCACAGGTTAAAACAGCACTGTCCAAGGCCAAGAATACAGCTTCTATGGGACATGACAATATCCCTGGTTGTGTTTTACATGAACTAGAGAGTGAACTGGCACCTCATCTGTGTGCCCTGTTAAATCACAGCCTCACCTCAGGCTTTGTCCCTACAGAATGGCGCACTGCTACAGTCATCCCTCTCCACAAAGGAGGAGCGACTATAGACCCTGGGAACTATCACCCCCATTAGCCGGACGAGTCTGATATGTAGAGCTATGGAACACATCATCATGAACCTAATAAACAATGATATAGGGAATCTCCAAACTCTGGATCCCACACAGTTTGGTTTTATGAAGGGTAGATCATGCCTGCTCAACTTGGTCGACTTCGAGTCAGTCATCACAGCTGTGGATGAAGGCAAGGTGGTTCATACAGCCTACCTTGATCTGGCCAAGGCTTTTAATACCATTTCTCAGGAATCATAGAAAAACTCACTAAGCTTGGCATCAACCCCTGTATCACTAGGTGGGTTGCAAAATGGCTCACAGATAGAACCCACAATGTGAAAGTAGCTGACTCCAAGTCAGACTGCCGACTAGTGATGAGTGGAGTCCCACAGGGTTCAGTCCTGGGTCCTCTCCTGTTTGCTATCTACTTCTCTAAAGTCCAGGCCAACACAAAGGGACTCTGGCTGACAAAGTTCGTGGACAATTGCAAGTTGGGATCTATTAACCCCCCAAGTGATGTTGACATCCTACAGAATGGCCTCACGGAGACCAATGACTGGTATCAGAACCATGGCCTTAAGCTCAATGCCAAAAAATGCGTCATCTCCTCTGGGAAAAATCCGGTTCCCATGAATTACCACATTAATGGTAGTCCACTGAACACAGAAGGCGTTATAAGAGATCTGGGAACACAGGTTGACAGCAACCTCTCTTTTTTTTTTCAAAGAATTTTATTAAATAATTATTAAAATGAACAAATATTTCCATTAAATTGTAACATTTTTTCTTTAAAGTTAAAAAACAAGAAAATAAAAAAAAACCTAATATATAAACCAGTGTAACTAAACTATGTACAAAGACGTTCATCATGCAAAAAAAAAATCCTTAATGTAGCTGTAGGATTAATAAAAATCATCTGTTTACATAAATTAATAAACTATTTTTCTGGAAGTTCATAGATGATATTCCATGAATTATATAATGTAGTATTCCTAGATGATCTAGATTTAATAGTTAACATTTCCAAATTACATGTTTCAAAGAGTATATTTTTAAATTCCAAAAATGTAGGTGCTGTGCTAGATTTCCAATTCTTGGTGATTGTTTTTCTAGCTATAGATAGTATAGTCCAAACCAAAGGGTACTTATTCTCTTGTACACAATCAGGAACAGGAGTATTGAATAAAACAAGTGATTTAGATATAAAGAAATTATCAGTAAAAATTGTTTGCAACAAATTATTGATATCACCCAAAAACATTCTTAAATATATGCAATTATAAAACATATGAGACCAGTCAGCATTCAATTCAATATTACATCTCCAACATGTTATATTCTTTTTAGAAAATATATTATGAGTGATAAATGATCTATTTAAAAATCTCCATGTGAATAATTTCCATTTTAAAGAAGTAGTAGTCATACTTGCTGATTGTAAAATATTCAATTTGTCTTTCTCAGAAGGGGGATTATTAAAGAAAAATATTTCCAATAATTATCTGAATGTGTATCTACATCACATTTAATTGCCCTATAGATGTTTGATAACTTGTTGTTAGCAGGAGATTTATGCAAAACTGATAAAATCATATATTGTATTAACTTGGGAATTTTTTCCCTAATTATAGGAGACATAGAATCCAATTTATTTAATACATAGTCTAGCTTCTTGAAGCTCTAACCATTAACAAGTATCAAGTTTATACTCTTCCAAGAGTAAACTATTGGATTTTATCTCATTATTTATCATTTGTTGCCAAAATATTAAATGCTTTTGCTGAAATATAGACATTTTTGTATAATCTGAAGAGAAAATAGATCTGTGTGTGTAGGCTATAGGGAAGAGTAAAAAAAGCCAATCCTTATAGACATCATATTTAAATATATAATTTTTAATTGATTTTAAGAAAAAAACTATATACTTAAAGAGTTAAAACTCAGAGAAGAAAATTCAGAAATATAATCTTTTAACCTCCAATTAAATGGATTATTAATTATATTTAGCTTATAGGAACTGTTAATATCTTTGGTATTTTGTGACAATACCTCTATAAACTCTTTCCACTTAGCAGTGTATTCCACATCAATGAGATGAGAGATTGTACTGAATACTGATGAAATTGAATACATTTCTAAATTTGGTAGGGCTATACCCCCATTATTCCAATCATATATATGGTATGTTAATGCAATCCTTGGCTTATTTGGTAACCACAAAAAATTCTGAATCGTTGAACTAAATTTTTTAATTTGGTAAGAAGGCGGTATAGATAAAGACTGAATTATATATATAAGATTTTGGGGAGAAGGATCATCTTTATTATTAAAAGTTTATCGTCCATAGAAAAGGGTAATTTAATTTATTTATTAAATTTTCTATTTGTAATAGACTTTTATTATAATTTATTTGAATGGTATCTTTAATATTGTTAGTAATAATTATACCTAAATATGCTATTTGTTGAGACTGAGCTATATATTCATTATATTCATCAGGTATATTGTATTTTTTTGAACCTGTTAAAAGAATTTGTGTTTTATTATTATTAAAAGTAAGGCCGGAATATTTTTGAAAATATTCCATGATTTTAAAAAGTTTTTGTATAGATTCCCTTCTACTCCCAAGAGTAATAAATATGTCATCTGCAAACATTTGTATTGTAGATGATATAGTGGGGTTTAATTTGTATCCTTCAATACCTGTATCATGTCTTATTAAATTTGCCCATGGTTCCATAACTAATGAAAATAAAAGAAGGGATAAAGGACACCCTTGCTTAGTACCTTTTACTATTGGTATATTTTGAGATATACTAGTACCAATTTTATCATAAGCTTGGCCACCTTCATATAACAGAGGGATAAGACTGAAAATTAATGGAGAAATTTAATTCCTTTAATAGAGTGAACAAATATTCCCATGTAACTGAGTCGAAACCACAATTTATATCTAAACTAACTAGGGTTAAATTTGTTTTAAGATTTTTCACCAAATCAATTAAAGTTAATATTCTTTTAATGTTATCATTTGAAGTTCTCTTTATTATAAACCCCATTTGATCACTATCAACTAATTTGGGTAAAAGTGTTTTAAGCCTTTCTGCATAAATTGACATAAATATTTTGTAATCAGTGTTTAATAGGGAGATGGGTCTATAGGAGGTACACTTAGAGGGATCTTTGTTAGATTTTAAAATAGGAGAAATAAAAGTGCATTTCCAAGAAGGTAGAATTATGTTATTGTCCTGAACAAGATTAAATACTTTATAAAGCAATTTTAGAGCATTTATAGGCAGTAATTTGTAAATTTCAGGAATGATGCCGTCACTACCTGGTGCTTTATTTTGCTTTAATTTGGTACTGTGAGTTTGAAGTTCTTTGAAAGATATTTGTTTATCAATAGAAGTCCCTTGGTTCCTCTGAAAGTCTTGTTTTAGTGTATTTATTAATAAATGTTTTTATTTCCTCTTTAGAGTTAATTTCAGTAGTTGTTTGGTTGAGGTTTATAAAAAACTCTCTAAATTCAGTTAATATATTATGAATTTCCGATACCATTTTTCTTTTTTTTAGGGGAGAATATTTCATTAATATGATTAAATCTATTTAATCTTTTCGTTTTATTAGCAAGAATTTTTAAGGATTTAGGGTAAGAAGAGAATTTTATAAACTTGAATTTTTCTATATTGATCATAGTTTTATGTTTTAATATTTCTATATATTTATTATGTAACATATTTCTTTTCTTTTATCGGATATATCTTTATCACCCATATTACTAAGTTTTTAAGTGTCTAATTTACATTGTATATCTTGTAGCTCTTCATCCCAAGCTTTCTTTTTTTGTTGTACCAATTCAATATCCTACCATATAGATAAGCTTTTAGGGCATCACATATGTAAAGTTCTGATATATCATTAGTATTGTTAAGTTCTAAAAGAATTCTGTACTTCTGTAGAAATGAAATCATTAAAATATTTTAATTCTGTAATATAAGCTGGGATCCTTTTTATATGAATATTAAAATTTGGATTGACTACCACTTCAAAAATTATAGAATTATGATCTGATAAAGGACATGAAATTCACTGCTGATTTGTTTAAGGAATCTGTTAAATTATTATAAATAAAAACTATCTATCCTCAGTTATGTCTATGAAAAAAAAAGGTGTAAAACAATGGAGTAGTATCTGCAAAATAATTTATATCTTTCAAAAAATAAGTATCTGAAAAGTCTTTTAATAATTTAAATGATGTAGATATTCTTCTCTTCCCATTAGTACTAGAGTCTTTGTAATCTAGAATACAATTGAAATATCCTGCCAAAATAATTTTCCCTTTAGAGAATAGTACAATTTGATCTAGATGTTGTTTCACTGTGTTTATCCCTATCCCTGGGATCCAATATATGTTAATCAATGTGAAAATTTTACTGTTTATTTCTATAGTGACTGCACAAAACATTCCTTTATTATCCTTATATGTATCTATTATTTTAGGAAAAGGCATTATGCTGTTCCATAGGATAGCTACTCCTCTCTTTTTCTTAGTATGTTTAGAACATACTAAAATCTTATAGGTTTTAGATTCAAGTCTGAATATATCCCTCTGTTATTAAGTGAGTTTCTTGTAAAAATACTATCTGGTATTTATGTAACTAAGATATCTAGTTAAATTCCTTCTTTTATTACGATTATTTAAACCATTAATGTTAACTGATATACCTTTTAGTGTAGTCATTGAAAATTAAATGATGTAAATATAAACATACTGATCTAAGAAATACACAATAATATATCTAATAGGAATACTATTATGATCATTAGAACAAACGTAGTGTAAGATCATATTCTTAAAATGAAGGTTGTTTCCTATTACATAAGATATGAATGTCTGAAAAGTTATTAGAAAATATTTATAACAAATTATAACAAACATGAAACAAAATAACCAACCCGAACCCCTCTGGAGTTTAAAACTCCTAACTCGAATGACATCACTCACTTGAATCGACCTCCTATCAAAAGCAGCATCCAATCAGCACCTGCATAAATGTCTATAGTCATAACTATAAAAATAAGGCTTCTCATCAATATCATAAACAATTTTTTGTATGAACCAAATATACAGATATAATTTTGTGTCAATTAGTAAATTGATGACAGCTACATCTTAGGAATAAAGTACAGAGTTTTCTTACATTAGTTAGTAGGTTATTAAGAACTACTATGAACTATTAGTTCACTCTTCTGTTTTAAAGTAATCACATTTGATAAGAACCTTAAAAAGAGACTATGTCATTCTTTTATTACCGAAATATGGCTAATAAAGGCTGAAGTGTGACATATAGTACTGCCATAGGTGATCAGCTAAATGAAACATAGTTGTAAATGAATCACCTAAGGGCCTTCAATAACCATTAACATTGGCAGCTAATAAATAAGATGCTAATAAAAGTGATTTTACTAACAATCAACTAACATACTGATTGTTCTGAAAGAAATGAACACTGCATTTCTTTGCCAGAAACAAAATATAGTGATTACTCATCAAGAAGTAAAACCAACAACATCCTGTTAGTTTTCTTACAACCAAACACCCCGGTGCAGTCTCTCATAGAAGAGTGACCAATAAACCTTAAAAGTCTGATCTTCCATTCATTGCATTATTCTGAGTTACCTCAAAGGGTCCATCACCATACTGAAAACTAGTGAAAAGGTCATATTAGTTCAAAGAAGCAAGGTGCTTAAATAGCTCCTGTAAACTATATAAACGCCTTATTTAAATATAATGAGCTTTTTATTTTTCAATTATAAAAAATTATATAATTTCTTTAAAAGTTTGTTTGGCATTTTTCGTTTAGTGTTCAGTATGGCCAACGTTGGAAGTTGTCCTTCGCAGGAACTATTATTCTCCCGAGATCAAGCGGGAGGTAACAACACCATAGACGTGATCGGAGGAGCCGAGGAGGCGAACGCTGACGGCAACCTAACCACGTTGATACAGCTGCTATTGGGCAGGATGGACGCTTTAACGCAGCGTTTTGATGAACTTGACAACAGGAATGGAACGCCTAAAGCACCGGAGGAACGTAGGCAACACACGGAGACAGTGGGCAACACTAGTCACGATGTTGCCAGTGCCACGGATTTAAACAAAGTTTTAGGACTTGCAGGATCCGATAAAAGTGGTAAAACAGCAGTGAATGGGGAAACGAACAGCTCGAATATTACCCCAAATAGCGAGTATTTCATCCCACCAGGACAAGGACATTTGCCCTTGCACAGTTCTGGGCAAGTACAAGGTACTGTAACACAAAACAAGTTACATGACTCGGCACCTAGTGTGGACTCGTACCTTAATAAGAAAAGCTTTTTTAATGACTTTAATGACTGTTATAACAATAGAAATGAAAGCGAACCTGGTGTAGAAGTTATTGATTCTGTGTTGGACAATATTAACACACTTATAACCGAGTTCGATGCTAAGCTATTTAAGTGTAAGAAATTACTATTAGAGAATGCCTACTTTGAAGAATGTATTGCTAAGAGGATTGTACCAAAGGGGCTCAGACAATGGCGTTACCCAGTAGGCTTAGTTTTAGGTTCCCCATTTCACATTCAATTAATGGATTTATTTGATAAGCAAAGCTTCGAGTTCATGGGATTGCTCATGCAACATTATAATGAACAAATAAATGTTTTAAGAGGGGAATTAGCAAACCTAGAACAAAAAATTAAAGAACACCAGGATTTTTTAAGGTATAAGTACGACTATGCCCGTATTTTTACAAGCATAGAAGCTACTACCAATAAATTATGGGAAAATAAGAAGAAGAAAATTAGGAGGGACATACAACAATATAAGGCTAAGACAGCCTACCCTGTACCACCAGTTGCGGGTAAAATAAAGAACATAAAACATATAAATAATGCCAAAAGAAATGTAGTAATTACAAAAAAAGATAGGTACGAACATCCCAGTGTGGGACAAGGGGCACAATGCCTTGATGACTTCTCAAATGATGAAGGTACTACTAATCAAAGGAATCATTATCAGGGGGATGATTTTGAAGATGAACTAGAAATTATAATAACACCCGATGACAATGATCGGAGATCTCCATTGCAGCGGGGACCACTCAATCACAGCGAGGTCGACGCACGTGAGGATCAGAACCAGGGTTTTTGGGAGGGCCAGAACACACATCAGATGAATTTGAGGTCGAGGAAGACAGTAGGAACCAATCCAAACATCAGGCAGAACCAGGGGAGGCTATGACACCCGAGGGGGGACACCCTATTATAGTGTACAGTTCAGAAGGGGATTTTAGGATTTTTAATTACACTTCCTTGAACATCACCAAAGAGATGGTGGATTTTTTCTCCAAGGGGCTCGGCTTTGTACCCGATTCTCATATGGATTTGGTAAAAACCATAATAGACATCAAATTATTTGTACGCAAATTAAACCTAAGAACTGTTTTGGGTAAGAGTTCTTCCTTGACTAATCCTTTTAGAATAGCCAGTTTATTTAATCCACCCTTGGTTAATAATTTGAAATCATTTGAGAAAGCGTGTGAGTTGGATTTAAGATATCTAGCAGATAAAAAGGACAGCAAGAAGAAGAACATACTTAACATTTCTAGCGAACAGCGTGACTTTTTAACTCTGATCCAGGACTGTAATATACGCGTGATGAAACCCGATAAGGGTAATGGACTTATTTTTATGAATAACAATCATTATTTGGATGAATTATTAATACATTTGGACAATGGTCCATATGAGTGTATTAGCCTGAATGAAGTAAATAAAGCCCAAACTATATAAAAAATACAATTGAGGATTTATTTTTGGAAGAATTCATTGATCAGGATATACATTCTTACTTATTTATGTTGGCCCCAAAAATGCCGAAGTTTTTCGGAGTCCCGAAAATCCACAAGTCTATTATCAAACCCCCATTTAGACCAATTGTTGATAGTAGGGGGTCCATTTTGGTTGGATGCGCTAAATATGTTGACACAATCCTTAAACCATTGATTAAAACAGAAAAACAAATTTGTAAGGACTCGTGGCATTTTTTGGAAAACATCAATCAAATAGCATTCGATCCAAATTTTATCTTCTTGACAGTAGACATAAAAGATTTATATACGGTGATTCCACAACAGCTAGGTCTGGAATGGCTAAGACTATTCATGGAGAATAAAAAAGTACCTCAGAATATAGTTTACATCACAGAAACATTATTGGAGTTAATTTTAAAGTACAGTTTTTTTAATTTCAATGGGCTGACGTACAAGCAAACTACAGGGGTGGCCATGGGGTCCCCGTGTGGAGGAGCATTCGCAAATTGTGTTATTGCACAATGGGAAAACTCTTTTTTGTTCTCCAATGAAGCCTTTAAAAAGCATGTCGCCTGGTATACTAGATACCAGGACGACATGTTTTTTTTGTGGAAGGGCCCTAGGGAGGATATAGAGGTTTTTATAGAAACCATCAAGACATTCACATGCTTTTTGGATTTCACATTTGAAGTGAATGCTAATGAAATTAGTTATCTGGATGTATGGCTTGTAAAGGATTACGAGGAATCTAGGTTTATAAGTAGGATTTATCGTAAACCCACTTACTCAAACGGGTTTCTACACTTCAGTAGTTGCCACCCTTACCATCAAAAGAAGGCGGTCGTAAAAGGACAGATGGTAAGGGCTGCACGCATGACAACTAGAGAGGTGGATTTCAATGCTGAATGCGATAAATTACATCATATGTTTTTAAATAGAGGCTATCCCCCTGTCCTTCTTATTGAAATCAAAAAAGAAGTAGAGTCTAAGAGATCTGGTGGTCATTTTAAGCCCATTTTGAATTCAGGCTTTATTGAGAATCACACAAACCAAGATAGTATGGAAACTGTAACAGCTAATAATAGTAAGGGAGAGTTAGGAATCAAATTATTGTGTACGTTCTCCGTAGACCATCTCTACATTAGGGATATCTTACAAAAGAATTGGTCAATCATTAAGGAGGATAAACAGTTAACGGATACGCTAGGTCCAACTCCGGGATTTACATTTAGGAGAGGGTGCACATTGAAATCACTTTTGGAGAGAAACAAAAGAACATTTACTAATAGGGCCAAAGGCATGACCCAATGTGGGACATGCCGTCAGTGTAAAAATATCCAAGAAGGGACACAACTTCACATTAACAACAAGGTCTACAAAGTTATGGGCAATTTCAATTGTGGGTCTAAAGCAGTAGTTTATGTGGCCCTATGTAAACGGTGTTCGGCCTTCTATGTAGGAAAGACCGAGAGGGCCCTCAAAAAACGTATATATGAACATCTTTACGCTGTATCCAAAGTGGACATAAAGAATGCATTAGCCCGCCATGTGTTGGATTGCCCTAATCATTCTTTCCATTTTACAGTGGTAAAACAAGTAGCGACAGATTCCAATAGTGGCCCCTGGCAGGTTATCCTGGAAAAGGAGGAATTACTCTGGCAGGTTAGAACGGGGGCATACATATATCCTGGACTAAACTATGCCGTTTCGCTATCTTGTATTCTCAAAATTTTAGCCATGAGGAGATAACTCAGTCTGACTTTGGGCTTAGACCAGTTTCTTTCATTTTACATTTTCCCCCCCGGACTTTCTGGTATTTATAGGAATGGGCATCTTTCACCTAGTGTAGTGTGAGTTTGTCCATTTGCTCCTTGTTAGTTTCTGGTTGTGCAGGTTCAGTTAGTAGTAGGCTCCTTCACAATAACTTTATACTAGGTTTAGGTACATATGCCCCTCAGGGAAGTTTGCCCCACTTGAGGGGGAGGGAAGGGTCCTACCCTCCATTTGGGTCAGACCCTGGCACTTTATACACTGTTAGTTTAAAGAAGCATAAATGGTGCCTTGATCTTCAAAGCGGTTTAATTTACTGCATAATGTTTGCTTTATTAATAGCTAAAACCGCTTATTTAATTTGAATGCATTGATTTTAATTTTAATTTTAATTTTTGAAAAGGTTTTATATAATGGTGTTTTTACTACAATTGGTGTTCAAAATATTTTAAAATATTTCTACATGTATCATATACTTTCACTTGTTACATAATGTATTATGACAAGGAGTCCTTTAAATGAAGGTGGTCTATCAATTAAGAGTTTACTAATAGGGAGGTATCACGAGTATTTAAACTCCCTTCTCCTTGCCTTTAAGTTTTTGTCTGAGGAAGGCGGGTTATTTAACCCACCGAAAGTTCTTGTTTAAATAAAGTGCTAACGTTACTGTTTTCACGGCTACAGCTTGTTATTGGATTATTCCATCGTACCTGCATTGGCTTCCTTCGTGGTTTTTTCTTTAAAAATTTTTCAATTATAGCTTATACTATCTTTGAATTTTGAAAAGCTATTTCATTAACAAAACAAAGGATGAAAATTTCACATTTCCTAATGATAAAAAGATCTAACTATTTTTAATGCACCTGTCCTTGCAATATTATTGTTGCCTATGTGGTACATCCCTATCAGCCTTATTACACAAATGCATTCATAAAATAACTGAGATAACCTGTTAAGTACATCTATACACTTAACATTTTGTTAAATGCTTCATGAATATTTTCTCAGTAAGTTAATAGTTATAAAAAATGTACATGTAAACACAAGTATATAAACAGCTTGTAACGTTATTAAATCTTCCAAAAATGCACAAATCACAACTAGTATTTCTCATCAAGATATCGGCACCCTTGTCATACATAAAGCAAATATTTAGAGTACTATTCGTATATGAATACATAAGGCTCAAGAATACCTATGATGATCAGAAAAAGTATTTAGGCTACATGCGTAGTACAATCCCTATTTATTTAAGAAATTATTGCATATAATGTCTTACAATAAGTTGAAAGTAGAATCTAGTTATAGCTTCTTTCCGTATGCTGTATGAGGAAACAAATTCGATTCAGCAGCTTCCAGGTGAGGATCAGAAGATCAATTTACTTCTGACGCCTTCATGATGACGTTTTAAGAAAGCTCCAAGCTTTCCAGCCGCGATGGATTCCACATTCTCGAGCTCATCATGAAGATAAAGCTTTTCAAAGTTCCGGCAGGAAATAGTAAGTAAAACATTACTTAACTACATATAAGGCAAAGTCTCGAGACTCCCTCTATACCAAGAGAGATGAGAAAAGAGAAAAAAAAAACCTCGCATACACAACACGAAGCAATGATAGCTATCAAGCAAAGCTTCACCACACTATCAACCAAACTCTCTGGTTAATCTCTGACCAAAGCACACAGGCACCAAAACATAGAATTAATACAAACACCACCACACATGCATCTACAGTGCTACAGCACCAAACCAGAGCCTCCAAATAAACACATCAACAACTTGGAAACGACAATGAAGCCATACCATTACTCCAGCCACACTGCCACTCGCATCCTGGGTCAGAAGTACCATCACTAGCACAGTAATTCTGCAACTATACATTGGGCCATCATACAAGATTCCCTTATCAAACAATTGACCATAAATCAACTAAAATACAAATACAGCAATTATAACTAAATAAAAGTTTTCCAACCACTGTAAGAATCAAAATCAAGATAAATAAATACACCCCCTAATGATAAGCACCACTACAAGACATCCGGAAGCATAGATATCCGAGACAGGAGAATCACTGCATCCATGGGAATCCAACCAATAAACATTAAGATAATTAATCTTAAACAAATAGTACAAATGAAAAAAAAATCCCAACAAACTACTATTCTACAAAACACAACAAACAACTATTTAGTTAACCAATTTACATTATATTAAATATAACACCAAAAGCTCACCTGGATGTCCGGTTTCATTTCCCCAAGTGAATCAAGTACAAATATGTACTTGTTATGATTCATCTTTTGATTTTTTTTTTTTTTTTTTAGGGTCAAATGTTTATCAAGTGTTGTTCTCAGCATTTCTTTTAAGACTAGGACTGACCCACCATTTCATCTACTTTTTCCAGTATGTTATTAGATTTTATATAAGTTATTGCATTGTTTAGGTCATCAAAAATTTTAAAACCATCTTGATAAAATATTTTCAGTCTTGCAGGAAAAAGCAAATGGGTTTTTATTTTATTCTTTTTTAGTTCTCTGACTAAAGGCAAGAAATGTTTCCTTTTTGATAATACTGAAGGAGAATAGTCATCATCAAAGAGTATAATATTGTCCTTCAGTTTGATTGGGGATTTTGCCCACGCAGTCTTTAGTACCACTTCCTTATCATGGGCTGATAGGAACTTTACAATAACAGATTTAGTATAATTACTCTTAGTGTTTTTAGACGTCACCATTGATCTATGGGCTCTTTCAATACCATATGAAAGAGCCACCAGCAGTTCAAGTACTTCAGGCAACCAGGAATATAAAAAATTTACATATTATTTCCCTCTATGTTATCCGGTAAGCCAAAAATTCTCACAGTATTCCTATGGGACCTGTTCTCAAGGTCATCAACCTTTGCCTGAAGAAGAGAATTTTGCTTTAACAGGAACTCAACATTATGTTCACTCTCCTGAATTCTGTTATCCATATCACTTAATGCAGTTTCCATTCCTGAAATCTGCTTCCTTTGTTGCAATAAATCTTCATGTAGAATGTCCATTTGGTGAGAACACTTTTCTTTGAAATTTTCAATTTTTATATCCATTTTGTCTATTTTGACATGTAGTTCTTGAATAGTAGTTAGTAATGACTGTAGTTCTTTTTTGATAGTTGTCTCTTGATGAGAAGATTTAGTGAAGCTCATCCTGTTTTTTTTACTGTAGTACTTCCAAGTGCAACTTGGACAGGAAAATTTAAAATCTACTTGAAATTTTTTATATACTACCCTAATATATATTTTAAAGAATTAATTAAAATAAAAAAACTATTAGGGAAGTTTATATCAGTATTTCCTGTCAATAAAGTTCTGTAAAGGCAGAACTGATAAGAAAAGCTGCTACTCTGTGCTCATCTTGGCCACGCCCCCCGACCGCAACCTCTCTTTTGATCACCACATTGCCACTATGGTCAGAAAGTCCTTCTATTTCTCATTACTAAGGGTTTTGCATCCAGGAAGAAAGAGGTCACATTCTCCCTCTACTCTTCCCTCATTAGGCCAATCAATAGAGTACAATGCCCCACTTGACATGTACCTCACTAGACACCTGCAACAACTGGAGAGGCCGCAAAAGTACCTCACAAAGAGGATCCTGGGCCTTAAACACTTGTCCTACATAGACAGACTCAAAAAAAAAACAACTATTCTCTGTCTCCTATCGCCTACGTAAAGGCGATCTTTGCTTGACTTACAAAACCATGTCTGACCCAGCTCCATTAGAAATGCTACATCTAAAGAAATCTCAATCCCTCCACACCACATGCTCCAGGGACCTCAACCTCATTATCAAAATTAACAGAACATGCCGGAGGGACAGGTTCATAACCCAGGGACTGCCCATGCTACGGAACAGACTTCCCATACATGTCAAGCAGAGCACCTTGCTGACCCTCTTCAAGAGAAATCTTGATGAGTGGATGGGAAACAGAAAATTCACCCCAGGGATAACTCCATTGGCTCTATGTGACAGAGGCACTGGGAACTAAGATCGGGTGGCACTATGCCAGGGTAATCGTATGGCTAGGCTTGTAAAGGCCCCAAGGCCATTACCCTAGTACACACCTATGAACATATGATACACTCCAGCTGGGAAAGTCCATGTGCACTGGTGATATCTGTGTTGTTGAAAATGTGCACTCATGATTGACGGTTGGTTTTGCAAACCTGCACTAAGTTATCACCGGCTTCATTTCCTTCTCCTATGCTGTGCTTTCCAGCCACTGCATCTTCAGGTGTGCTTTCTACTTCTGTATTGAAGTCCCCCATAATGATCAGTAAATCTTCTTTCAACATTTAATCTATTTTACTTTGAAGATGTTCGTAGAAAATTCTACATCATCATCTTCCGCATCTGTCACTGGAGCATATATTTGGATCAAGACGACACTGATCAGCTTTCTCTGTAGATGGATTGACATGACTATCACTGATAACATTATACTTTAGTGCAGTCTCTTAAAGCCTACTGAGGATGAATGCCGTGCCATTTTTGTCCTGTATGTTTTATGGCCAGAGTAGCAGATCCAGTGCTCATTTGATTGAAAGTGACACTGCCCTGTTCATTTGAGTTTACTAATTCCTAACAAATCGATTCTGGCTTTTTCCATCTGATGTTTAACAACTTCTAATTTTCCTTGGTTCACGCTTTGTACATTCCATGTTCCTATGTTAAAAATATCTTTGCAACTTCTAATCTCCCTTTTCTGTCCAGCAACACCAGCATCAGGATGGCCTGATGGTTTTGATCTGTCAGCTTCACAAACACCAGGCATACTCTGGGCGACCATCAGCTCTTCCCTAGTGGCATGGTGAGTGCCTTCCGACTTAGGGGCTCACCTTGCAGAAGTACACGTCACTTCTTTTTGTTCTCTCCATCAAGTTTTTTTGGCAGAATAAAGAAGTTGATTGCCTGGCCTTTCTTCTGCCCATTATAAATTCAATATTGTTGTCACTGCTGCATCACACATGATCTTCCACCTCCAACACTGCCCATCTGCTGCTGCCCACATGGGTGGCACGTTGTTAATCTGGCATCTCCGATGAAACCTGTCCACCTTGGGAGATCCTGCTGGTAGTAAAACTACCGACGGCATAGCTTTCAGCTTCACAGATGCATGCAAGCCCCAGTGGCATGTCAAGCCCATGTACCATATCCGTATAGGAAGTTATACTGCCACTTTGTTCAGCTCTTGTCAGACCCATCACTGTGTATAATGCCCCCTTTGGCATTGCACCTGACCAGATATATACAACAGTTGGAACACCCACAAAAAGTTCCTTACCAGGAGAATCCAGGGTATAAACACAATGTTCCACACAGATCACCTTAAAGCCCTCTCTGTATACTCATCGCTTACAGGTTACTGAGAGACAATCTATGCCTGGAATACAAGGCATCTTCAGATCCAACTTTGACAGACCTTTTGCACACCCTCAAAACAAACAGGATGCAAGGATTTAAATTTCTCTTGTGATGCAAGTAACACGTGTTGACAAGACAGATAAGTGTCTCAGAGGATCAGCTCAGGAACAGGCTCCCCATCCATGTGAAGCAGAGTCCATCCTTAACCCTATTTAAGTACAACCTTGACCAATGGATGGGGAATTGGAAACTCACCCAGGTTTGGCACCAATGTCTCTGACAGAGACCGACAGTAATGCCCAAGCTACAATGCCCACCCCCAATTCATAAATACACACACACACACACACACACAAAGAAATGTCTTAACATGCCCCTCCTAACAAATGCCCATGACACATAGGGACACAACTGGGTTGGACTGCATGACTAGGCTTATAAAGGCCCTGGTGGTCATTAGCCTACTGTATACCTATAAAAGGTAGCTAGATTTGAGTTCCCATTAGAGCTTGCAACTTAAGACACTCTCCTACGCAAAGTCAGAGAAGTAAAACTGTCTTCCGTGCTAAGAACTGTAAATCAGCTTGATTAGCGGATTCAAAAGGTAAGACAGTAAGAATTTCTAATACAAAGTTAAGATCCCCAAAAGGCCACCTGTTTCTTACATGAATGAAGGTGTAAAAAAAACCTGCTTCAAAAACTGCTTCACAAACAGAAATGGTGGAAAGTTAAATCTCAACAGATGAATAGAATTTGAACAACTAGAGAATCAAGGAAACTTCAGCCATGAGAGGGTCCTGACTCTTCTGCCGTCAACTAGAAAATATCTTCCATTTACCTCAGTAAGACTGTCTAGTAGCAGTTTTCTATGCATCCTTTAATAACTGTCAAATCTTCAGAAAAAAGGTGGTCAAGGGGATCAAAATTTGACCATCCAGGCAGTCAGTTGTTGCATCTGTAGGAAGGGGGGGGTCAAAAAGTCTTTGCCCTGTACAAGCCCATCCTTTGAGAAGTTTGAGGTAACTGCCTTGGTTACAACTAATGCTGTTTAGGCCAAAAGAGTTACCAAGACTACTTCTGGAGAGTCCTATTGGATCTTTAAAAAAACTGTGGCTATTAGAGGAAAAGGGAAAGGTATACAAGAACATTCCCATCCATGGGACGGAAAATGTATGTCTTCCAGACCTTGCATCCTGCAACAGAATTTCTTCAGCTATCTCTTGTGAATGAAGGCAAATAGATCTATCTGGGGAATTTCCCACAGACAGATAACATCCTGAAAGGGTCTACGTCTAAATTTTAAAGTTTCAAAATGTTGACTTTCTTATGGTTGAGACCACAAGATCGAGGTTTTGAAACTTTGACAAAAAAATTTTTTTTTAAGTTTTTTTTGCAGGGGAGCAAGCCCCCCTGCACCTGCTAATTAAATATACCAACTCTGAGATCGTACTACAGCTAAGAAAATGGTCAACACACTGTTATGTGCTGTATGGCAATCTCCATTTAAATGGTTTGAAGTTTCAAAACTTCAATCGTTTGGCCTTGACCATAAGAAAGTTGACATTTTGAAACTTTGAAATTTAGAAGTAGACCCCTTGGAAGACCTGTGTATAACTTCTATTTGTGTGTGTGTGTGTGTGTGTGTGTGTGTGTGTGTGTGTGTGTGTGTGTGTGTGTGTGTGGGGGGTCTGTCTTAATCCTGCTCAGTAGTTGGCTCTGATGGAATGTATGTAGCCTGAACGGGTAGAATGTACTGAACTGCAAGTTCACAGGCTACCACTGCTAGTCTACACGGGGGGGTAAGACCTGATCCCCCTAGTTGGTTTATATATCACATCACAATAGTGTTATCTGTGGTTACCAAAAGAGGACCTGGAGTCCACAAATAGTTCAGAGTCTTTAAAGCATTTATCAGTGCCATCATTTCTTTCATGTTTATGTGCTTTTTCTTGAAATGGCAGTCCTAAATACCCTGTATCTGCATTCACCTTGGATACAGGCCCCAAGCAAAGTCTGGCACATCCGTGGTTACAGACCAGAAAAGATCTGGAGTGAAAGGAAGACCTGGATTCAGAAGCAAATGGCCTATCCACCAACGATGTTCTTTCTTGACAAAGCTCAGCAGTGGGATTTGAAATGACAGTGATGTTTGGTCCACACAATTTGAGAAAACATCAAATGTTTTCTCATGTGTAATAAGGGAAGTGGGATCATAAGGGAAGACCATGTATATTGCCTTGTTGTAGTTACTGATTTCTGAGAAAACTGAAGAAGTTGTGCTTGGTAAAGTTTTTTCTAGAGGAAGATAAGCCATCATTTCAGAAGTTTGTAAGAGGGACCCTAGGAATGTCACTCTGTGAAAAGGGAAGAGAGAATTTCTTCAGACTGAGGGAAATCCTGGGTTTTGAAAAAGGATTTTAATGGAGATGACAGGAGAGATTATTGTCAGTTTTGAATACAGTCTGGAAAAAAATGGGCAGTAGTCTAAGTAGGGAAAAAATACAAATTCCTTGAGGTTTGAAAAAGGCTATCAGTACTGCTAGACACTTTGTGAATACCCTTGGGGCTTTGGACAGACCGAAGGGTAAAGAAATGAAATGAACTTCAAATGTGAACCAGAAACAGAAAACTTAAACAAGAGTCTGGAATTTCTGTGAATGGAAATATGGTAATAAGCATCTTTTAGGCCCAAAGTCACCAGAAAAACTTAAGAGAAGGAATAATAAAGAAAAACTGATTGCAGTGTGAGAATTTTGGGACTTTTACATGCAAGTTTAAGGATAAGTCGAGAACAGGTCTCCAGGTTCTCTCTGTTTTGAGCACTAGAAAAAAATCTTGAATAGAATCCTTTCCCGTTTTGATCTTCTGGTACAAATTCTATTACACAGCATGTGGGAGAAAAGTAGGTGGTTTGATTTTCAAGGTGAAGGAGTACTCCTAGGCAAGAGAGGCCCACAGTGCTATCTGCATCAGTTTTGAATTATTTCTAATACCCAGGATCTTACATGAACGGATATCAAGGGGATTGTAAACAGAGATTCCCCTGAAAGGTTCAGACAGCTGCTCATGGAGATGGGGAGGGGTTTGGAAGACTGTTACAGTCACTTTTCTTAGACTGAGATTGGACCTGAGCTGCCCCACCTTTTTTCTTATAGTTTCCCTGTCATTTGAATTGGTATTTCCCTGACATTTTGTTGGCATTGTTTAAACGGTTTTCTATGAAAAGGCCCAGAGCTGGAAGGCAACTTCTATTCTATTTGGGAAAACGGCATTGAAATATTCACTTAACCTCTTGGACCAGTTTTCCCATCATACCAAACATTTTTAAACCTTCCACTGAAGAGATACCAAATATTTCCTTATCAAGGGGAGCACTCAGAATTTGAGCCTTCACATTCTCAGTGAGATCCTGAGAGCCTAACCATACGTATCTATGTATAACTGACCCAGTTGCAGCAGCTCGACATAATGCATCCACTACACAAGAGCATTTCAAAGAATACTTAGTGATCTGTGACACTGAAGAAATTACAGTGAGTAATGAGGATTCAATGTCATAAGAGGATAACTGTCAGGGAAGAAGCTTGTGTAGCTGACTGTAGTGACTGAAAGGCCTTGAAAGACCTTTGGCAAAAGAAAGCCATTCCTCCCCAGACTCTTTAGATGAATGAGTTATAAGACACAGAGGTTTTGATTTTCTGACATTTCTTTTTAGGATTATCTAAACATAAAATCTCAGTGCGTGCTCAGTTATCCCAACTTAAATCCAAATGAATAGTACCTCTCACATGACTAGTACTGGGCTCCACAGAAATCACCAAGCGAGGTTCTCCTTTCATGGCTGTAATTGTATGTTCAGCTCTGAAGGACACGCAACACTCATAACCCACCCCAATGAACAGCACCAGAAAAGTTAGAACAAGGAGATGGCAGTCCAAGGATTCAGATACTGTCACAGAAGAGTCATCCATTGAGAGAGTGAAGCCAGGGTGTAGCAGACACCATTTTAGGGACCTTTTTTACAATTTTCTTTTTAATGGGGACTGGGGGGGGGGCATATGAGGTATTGGCATATTAAGACAGCTTAGTAGACTTCTGATTGTTTTAATATTAAATGATAAATACTACACATGCCAATATCATGTGACTCCAGTTAGCAAAACAATGTGGGAATATTTATACAGCACCTGTCATCTACACGTTCACATTCTCCTAGATATAAGCAATACCAAAGAGAACTTTTTCACAAAAATGTAAGGAAAAGTCCCAAAATGCGTAACTGCCTACCCAAAAGATCAAACAACTCACTGAAGGTGCAGCAAAGACAGAGGTGGACTAGTATCTTCAACAGCACGAAAGTTCTAACTTTGGTACCAATACATCGGCTTTTATACCAGTACTTCCTCACGCTCGAAATGGAAGGTGCCCAAAAGCTTTTAAATAATGGCTAAATGTTTAATCCTTAGCAAGATGTGTCCCATACAGCACAAGCTATGGCAACAATGACCTAATGGTGAGCACCCTATAATGACTTAATGAAGCTAGTTGTTGCCACTCAATGGCTATTTCTGAAAATTCTACCTTTACCTCAAACATGTAATCTATTTCAAGCAACTTAGGGAATATTTCAAAGCTAAACTATGTACTCTAGCCCACACCTCTAAACCTTTTGTTGCCAGCTACATCACAAATTATTTATGAGCTTCCACAAAAATATATTTATTGGTTTGTTTATTTGACATTTGTTAACCAGGTTAGTCCGTCTCAGCATATGCCCTTTTTCAGCAGAGGTCCGAGGAGAAAATCTCTAAAGAGAAGGATTGTACAAACATTTTTAAAAAATTAGGTTTAAGAACAAGTAATACAAGTAAAACATTTGTGATACAGAAATAAAAATACATAGGTTTACAAAAATAGAAGTTATGTTCTTACCATAACGTTCCATGTTAGTTGTCTTCTTCTCGCCTTCTTTCTTGCTGGATGGGTTCGGAGCCGATCCTCGGCTCCGACTCGGCCACTCTAAAAGCTCGAGAGTTGGTTCCTCCGGCTCGAGGCTCCCCTTATATCCCACAATGCTAGACGGTAATACCTCAGATCTCGTTTGAAGCTAGGCCCAGCCAGGAAACAAAAAATCCAGAAACACTGGAAAGGGGAAACCCACCTCTATAAAATGACAGAAAGAAGGTGACCTACAACCTGATGAGGAAATATATACATAATACAGTATATACATATATACAAATAGAGGTGGCAGGAAAAGAGGTCACAATCAAACTCCTCTAGGTCTGTCCAGGCTAGGGGGAAGGAGGGTGGGACGCAAGAAAGAAGGCGAGAAGAAGACAACTAACATGGAACGTTATGGTAAGAACATAACTTCTATATGTTAAGTTGTCCATCTCGCCTTCATTCTTGCTGGATGGGACCGCGTCCCTAGCACCTTGTCCCGGGTGGCCTATCGGAACAGACTCTTGAGTACAGTGGAACCAAAGTTAGCTCTGTGTCTAGAAGCTAAGTCCAACTTATAATGAGAAATGAAAGTGTGAGGAGTAGCCCATGTAGCTGCCGCAAATCGTATCAATAGGCAGCCTGTCTTGGAAAGCTATAGAAGTAGCCAAAGCTCTAGTTGAATGAGCCTTAGGTTTGTTTGGTAACTTTCGATGCCTAATCTCATACACAAAGGAAATCAAGGATGTAAGCCATCTGGAGAGTGATACTTTCAAACTGGAAGGCCCTTTCTGCCTTCTGCATAAGAAACAAACAGTTGGTCAGCCTTTCTGGTCTGTTTGGTCCTATCCAAATAATACCTTAATTGTCGATGAACATCTAGCCAATGTAATTTTGTTCAGACCTGTTAGAATAGTTAGGAAAAACACAGGAAGGTCAATGTTTTGATTTAGGTTTGCCTGAGAGGCTACTTTGGGTAAGAAGGATGGGTTGGTCCGTATGATACCCTATCCTTATGAAACAAAAGATAAGGGATCGACTGCAGAGTGCATGAAGCTCGAGACTCTTCTAGCAAGTAATGGCTACCAAAAAGAGTGTCTTCCAGGATAGCAATTTCATTGAACACGAAGCTGCAGGTTCAAAAGGGGAAGAATCAAAGATGTGAGAACTAAGTTAAGGTCCCAAGAAGGAGGAGGATTTCTGATAGGAGGCTTGAGAAGAAAATCTCCTTCAAAAAGCTTTGCAAAGCTTGTGAGACATGATGGCAGAATCTGAGATTCCAACATGAAAGTTAGATATAGCTGCCAATTGAACCTTAAGAGTAGAAGGAGACGAACCTGCGTGGAATAGTTCGGCTAAGAAATCAAGGACCGATTGAATGGGAACAGTGAAAGGATCTATGTCCCTTCCTTGTGCCCAATAGGAGAAACGTTTCCACTTACTAAGATAAATCTTCCGAGTGGAGGATTTATGGGAAGCTATTAAAATATCTTGAACTGAGTGAGATATTAGAGGAAGCCTGGCTAGGGTTGGAATTGGAGGAACCAAGCAGTGAGGTTCAGAGAGGGGAGGGAGCGATGTAACTGACCCGACTGATGGGTCAAAAGATCTGGAACTAGGTCCAGATGCCAGGGTTGCTCCAACAGAAAATGGTGCAGAAAGGGGAACCAAACCTGTCGAGGCCAGTAAGGGGCAATGAGGATCAAGGAAGCTTTCTGAGCGATGGCTTTCTGTATCACTTGAGAAATTAGTGGGAAGGCAGGAAATGCATACAGAAGTCCCCGGGGCCAAACTTGGACTAGAGCATCTCTGCTGGGATGGCCTGGTAGAGGAAAGAGGGTGAAATAATCTTTGCACTTGCTGTTTTGGGGAGTAGCAAAAAGGTCGCAGCAAGGCTGGCCCCACTTCAGAAAAACTTTTTCCAAGACTGAATTTTTCAGAGACCACTCGTGAGGCATGAGAATAGCTCTGCTCAATTTGTCCGCAATGACATTGGACTTCCCGGGGATGTGCGTTGCTATCAGAAACCGCTGAGAAGAAATCTCCCATTGCCACAGTCTGAGAGCCTCTCGACATAGGGGATAGGATCTGGTTCCGCCTTGTTTGTTGATATACCACACTACAGACATGTTGTCCGTCTGGATTGCTATTGTTCCCATCGGAAGAGAGTCTTGAAGGGCCTGCAACGCTAAAAGCACTGCTCTCATCTCTAGAACATTTATATGCAAGTGGCGTTCGTAAGGTTGCCATATACCCTGGACTGTCCTGCCCTGATAATGCCCCCCACCCCGATCAGGGAGGCATCCGTTGTCAGAGTAGCAACCGGAGGGGGAGGGACAAAGGTAAGAAGAGCTGGGGGGAAGAAATCCACCAAAGAAGATGATTCCTGCATGCTTGCGTTATCACAATGGTGTGGGACATCGGAAGTTGTTGGTATGACCATTGTGTGAAGAGCATCCATTGTAAGATTCTCATGTGAAATCTGGCTAATAGAAGTAGAGGGATAGCAGCTGCCATAATCCCCAGTACTTTCAGGACTAATCTGACTGATTCTGTTGCTGTGGAAAAGAAGAGAGACTAGTTTGTGTATGTCTGCTATCCTTTGGTCTGTGAGTCTCGCAGACATGCTGACTGTGTCTAGATTTGCGCCTATGAAGGTAATAGCATGACAAGGCGACAAAACAGACTTTTCGCAATTTATTGAGATACCTAGCTTTCGAAATATGCGAAAAGTGTAGTCTCTGGCAAGTAGTAGAAGATGCTTGGTGGGAGCTGTAAGGAGCCAGTCGTCTAAGTATGGAAACACCTGGAATCCTTGACGTCTCAGGTGAGAGGCAACCACTGCCATGCATTTGGTAAACACCCGGGGGGCTGTGGTGAGCCCAAAGGGCAGGGCTCTGAATTGAAAGTGACTGGTTCCCAGCCTGAAGCGGAGGAATCTCCTGGAGCGTCTGTTCATTTTTATATGATAGTACGCATCCTGGAGGTCTATAGAGCACATCCAGTTTTCCTTTCCCAATAGGGGTAGGATGGATTGCAACGTGACCATCCGAAATCTTGTTTTCTTGACAGACTTGTTCAAGATGCTGAGATCCAAAATGGGCCTCCAGTCCCCTGTTTTCTTTGGAACCAAAAAGAATTTGGAGTAGATTCCGGATCCTTGCTGGTCTGCTGGAACTGGCTGAATGGCTCTTTTTGCAAGCAACTTTGATATTTCTAACGCTGCTTGATCCCTTAGAGTGGGTGGAACATCTGGAAGGGACTTTTTTGATTGATTTGGAATGCGAAAGAATGGAATGGAATAGCCTTCGGAAATGATGGACTGTACCCACTTGTCTTGAATTAGAGATCGCCAGGCTTCTGATAACAGTGATAGTCTTCCCCCGACTGCCTCCGAAGGTGGACAGTCGGGCAACACCTCAGGGATGCTGAAAGGGCTTATAGGAAAAAGTTTCTCGATTGCCCTGGTTCTGCGGACCCCCCCTGCCTCTACGGCGGCGTCTACCATTATTGTTCCCCCCTCTGCCTCTAGAGGGGAACCGACTCTGTGCGTCAGGCAAAGCCCCTTGAGATTCCTTGCGGAACCACATCTTTCCACTTTTCTGGCCCTTGGGGTAAGGCCTAGAAGGAGTAGAAAAACGGACTCCGACGGCAGAAAGAGATTTGCCAACCGTCTCGCACCTTGTCAGAGTTTCTTTCACTTGAGGACCAAAAAGGGACGATCCATCAAACGGGGAATTAGTGAAAGACGTCTTAAAGGGGTCCGCAAAATTGCATAGCCGCATCCAGGCATGCCGGCGTAAGGCCATACCTGTACCTGCGGCTCTGCTCGCTCCATCAGCCGCATATGAAAGAAGGCGCATGGAGGAGTTAGCTATCGAACTGAGGGTTGCCAGCTGAGCGTTCATCTTATCCTGAAAACCCTCAGCTGTTGGATCCTTTAACATCTCACTCGCTTCCTTGATCAAGTCTCTTTGAAGACGAGTGAAATGACAGAGGTAGTTCAGCGAACGCATAGAAAAGGTCGCTGACGAAAACATCCGCTTCCTGTACCTGTCCATAGACCTAGATTTCTTGTTAGGGGGATGGACAGGCACTGAAGGATCAGCTAGTTCCTTCTTGGTGGCAGCAGCTACCACCATAGCATCCACAGAAACTCCTTTAGTCAAAAATTGTTTGTCTGCTGGTGCTGTAATAAACTTTGAAGGTCTCCTGGGGGTGGGGTCCACAGAGTCAGGAGCCGTCCAAGCCTTTTTTGCTACCACCTGCATAAGGGAGTCAAAGGTGCGGGCACACCCAGGAGGTGGAAGGGCGAGAGCCGAACGCCTCAAGATACACAGATTCATCCTCCGAAGGGTTATGGGCTGGCCAATTCCCCCTCTGTTTTAAGATCTCCAGGATGTCTGCAAAGGAGACATCTTCAGAGGGGGAACGGGGGGAACCTTCAGAATCCTCTAAATCCGTGTCAGAGGTGACAGACTCAGGTGAGTCTATGTGCTTCCTCTTGCACTTTCTCTTCCTAGGGGGCTCTCCTGCCAATTCAGGAGAGGCCTCGGAAGAGGATGAGATCCCCACAGGGGATTCTTGAGGAGCTGGCTCTCTGCGGTCTGGGATGAGGGAGTGAGTAGAAATTACCTGAGGCACAGAGGAGGGAGGGGCGGACGGAGCCGACTGTGGAGTTGAACCAGGTTCCAACACACTCCGCATGACCTCGAAAGCACCCCCGTCAGGCAGAGCCAGAGGTCTCCGCTCCGAAAAGCTGAAAACCTCCCTCGGCACCGACAGTGATGGCTCCGAGGCCGATGTCGGAGCCGAACTCACCAGCGCTGAAGCACCGAGAGGGACAGCGGGGTCGGACGAGGGTCCGATGCCACTCACCCCCTCGGAGCCGACGAGGAAAGTCCAGCGCCGAGATTCTTCCAATGAAGAAAAACGGAGCAGACGACGGCGCCGAAGACAATTGTATCGGCTCCGACGCTGCCACAGTCTCGGGTCCGAAACGCCCCGGCTCCGAACTCAAAGGAGTCGGAGGAGGAACATTTTGAGAAATAGGATTAAGCATCGACTGCTGAGTCGGGCTCTGAAGCATTTGGGCCAGTGCCTCGGACTTAAGAAGTCGACTCACTACCCTCTGAAGGTCATGGTCCGAAAGTCTCGATGACCTAGAGGAGTGAGATCTATGGCTCCGTTCAGACAGCAAGGGAGATGCTGGAGCCGAATGAACGGAGCCAAGAGACGGTGACCTAGACCTTTTCCTAGCTGTCGGTTCCGATAATCTTATCGGAGCCGACTCAGTGATTTCCAACACCTCTGCTCCGGCCGGAGCCGAGGGAACCGAAGAAATAAGAGTTAGAGTCTCATCGGCTCCAGCCGGAGCCGATGTTGTAGCAGACATCAAAGCCTTGGGTGCCGACTCAGAAGCTGGAGCCGACGACCTAGAAGGCTTGGAGGGTTTGCCCGAAGTCGGGGGACCCTCAGGTTTCAATAAGCCTCGTAATATAAGCTTATTTTTTCTTTCCTGCAGGACTCTAGGGCTGAAGCCATGGCATACAGCACAAGAGTCCTGCAGGTGTAAAGGTCCCAGGCAGTACACGCAAGAAGTGTGACCGTCTGTCAGAGACATTTTCTGACAGCACGAGTCACACTTCTTGAAGCCTGAGACCTTTGAATCCTTAGACATTTCAAGAAAAAAATGTGTAATCACCACACAAACACACCGATTACACTATCCACTAAGGTTTAAACTAAAATTAAACTAATAAGTTTAGTTAGTTTAGTTTTTTTTTTTTTTTTTTAAATCCCTACAAAAAAACACATACACTCCACTATTAAAGGGGATGGAAGGGCCCGAAGGCCTAAGGAAAGAACTTATAAGTTCTCGAGGTAAAAAGGGGATAAAAAGGTAGGAAAGGGTCAAAATCCACTTAACTAAGGGAATAATGAGTAAAAACTAAATTAAAGGGGTCTAAATTAACTATTAGACTGATCTAAATGAACTGACCTGAAGCCGGTAGAAACAACACACCTCGATCGCTGTAGCAGCAAACGAGATCTGAGGTATTACCGCCTAGCATTGTGGGATATAAGGGGAGCCTCGAGCCGGTGGAACCAACTCTCGAGCTTTTAGAGTGGCCGAGTCGGAGCCGAGGATCGGCTCCGAACCCATCCAGCAAGAATGAAGGCGAGATGGACAACTTAACATTAAGAAGTTATGCCTTACCGTAGCGTTCCATCTGTGTTGTCAATCTTCACTAATCCTTGACAGTGGGACTCTGTTCCGAGCCTCTGAACCTACTCAGCCGTTTACTTCAGCTCACGCCTTCCAAATTCTCGAGCTAGGCTCTACCCATAATGCTCCTCTCTAAATTACTCAGATCAAGTTTGCATAACATAGTGACAGACAAAAATATATATCTAAAAAAAAAATAGAGACCAGATCTGTGTTTGTAATATGAAGCCAGCCTTAGGAATATTCAGTCCATTAAGAGTCTCAGGCTGGGGGGGAAAAAGGAGGGGGGATGTCAAGGATTAGTGAAGATCGACAACGCAGATGGAACATTATGGTAAGACAAATTCTTATTCTGATGTTGTCAATCTTCACATCATCCTTGACAGTGGGACATAGTCCCAAGCTACCTGAATCCTGGGAGGTCTCATGGAAGAATACTCCTGAGCACCATCGAACCGAAAGATGCACGTCCCCTAGAGACCTGATCCAATTTGTAATGAGTAATAAAGGTATGAGGAGAAGACCATGTGACTGCTGCACAAATATGCAAAGAAGCTCTTGGGTGAAAAACTGTTGAAGTTGCTACAATTCTAGCTGAGTGTATATAAAGGTAATTTAATGTCTGAGCCACTTTGCTACGGTAACCTTGGTAAGTGGATTACCTTTAATGAAGGAATTAGGAAAGAAGACAGGCAGTTGCAATATTTGGTCGATACTGACTTCTGAAATTACTACTGTCAAAAAGGAGGGGTTAGTTCTGAGGGAAACTGTTTTTGTGATAAATTATGTAGGCAGGTTTACAGGATAAGGCTTGAATATTGGAAACTCTTCTTGCAGAGGTGATCACTACTAAAAATAAAGTGACATAAGTGATGAATCACTGAAACAAGTATGGAAATTTGATATGGCAGCCAGATGGACTGTAATGTTAGAGGCAGAAAAGCCAGTTTGATAAAAGCCAGCTAAAAAATCCAATACCTTATGTACCAGGACTGTATAAGGATCTAGAACATTGGCAAGAGCCCATCTAGCAAACTTTTCCCACTTACTCTGATATAGTTTCCTAGTAGGCTTGTGATGGGCCACAATGACGGGTAGAAAGGAGAGAATGCCTGGCAATCATGGGAACCAGAGAAGCCATGCAGTGAACTTGAGATGTTGGAGATTCAGATGAACCACTCCTTCTGGGTGAGCTAATAGATATTGAGCTGGGTCCAGAATTCAAGGCTTCTGAAGAAGATGAGGCCAAATGAAGGGAAACCAAACGTGCTGAAGCCAGAATGGAACAATGAGGATTATTGTGTTCTTCAACCTCTTGGCTTTCTTTAGAAATTGGGATATCAGGGGAAATGGGGGAAAGGCATACAGAAGACTGGGGGGCCAGTCATGGAGAACGTCTCTCGATGACTCCCCAGGAGGGGGGGGATCAGGGCAAAGTAACTGCTGCCCTTGTTCAGGGGGGAGGCAAACAGATTGAAGCAAGCTTGGTCCCAGTGACGGAAGATACTTTCCAACACCACAAGACTGAGACCACTAGTGAGGCTAAGAATGGATCTGCTCAACCTGTCCGCAATCACGCTGGAACTCCCCGGAATGTGTGCTGCCACTAAAAAGCAGTTGGAAGAAATCACCCATTGCCATAGTCTGAGGGTTTCTTGACACAAAGGGTAAGATTTAGTTCCTCCTTGTTTGCTGATATACCAGACTACTACATGTTGTTCAACTGAATTGCTACTGTCACTAAAGGGAGGGCATCTTGAAATGCTTGCAATGCTAATAGCACTGCCCTCATCTCTAGAATACTGATGCACAAGTTGTCTTCCCATTGGGACCACGTGCCTTAGACTGTCCTTCCAGATAATGGCCTCCCCCCACCTGGGTGGCATTCACGGTCACTATGGCTTGGGGTTGAGGAAGGATGAATGGTCGGCCCGTGAGAATGTCGGACTGTAGCCGCCACGCCAGATCCTGCTTGCAGCAAATGGTAATCAGGATAGGATGTGACATTGGCTGATCTATCAGGGACCACTGGGAAGCTAGTAGCCACTGTAAAATTCGCATGTGATAGCTCGCTAACAGGACCAGAGTGACTGAGGCTGTCATCGAGACTAATACTTGAAGGACTAGTCTGGCTGGAATGGTTTTGCACCTGATGATTTGGCTGACTTGGGATTTGATCCTTTGTAGTCTTTCCCTTGGAAGAGAAAGGATTCCTGCAATTGTGTCTAACATAGCTCCGATGAATTCAAGATGTTGTGATGGATGTAGATTCGACTTTTCGTGATTTACAGTAATGCACAGAGATGCACACAGACAGTCTTTTGCCTGTTCTATCTGACGCCTGGTGGTAGCAGTGAGGAGCCAGTCATTGAAGTATGGAAATAACTTCAAAACCTTGCAGTCTGAGGTGAGCTGCTACCACTGCTATGCATTTGGTGAACACCCTGAGGGCCAAGGTAAGACCAAAGGGCAGAGCCATGAACTGGAAATGACTGGCTCCAAGCTGGAAGCTCAGGACAGTACAGTTGTGTACACTTAACATAAATGTAGATGTTCGAGTGTATTCACTGTTACAGTCATCACATTTGGGATCATCCCTGCCAGAGTTGCCCTCTGCCAGCCCGAATACCAGAGACTTGGTATTCCTGCGTCGGTTGCTGTCGCTTGAGGACTTGCGTCATGTCGTCAGTAGTATAAAGTAAGGCAGCTGACACCATTACATCAGTTTTTCTTACCCTAACCTGTCAGGAGCCCCCAAAGTAGGAGGCCAGGTTCTGGTGGAAGAACCCCAACAGTGGAAAATAAATACCAAAATGTCCCTTGTAAGGAAAGGAGAAAGTACAGTTGTGTACACTTACCATAAATGTAGATGTTAGAGTGTATTCACTGTTGCAGTCATCACACTTGGTTTATCTGCCTGCAGGTAGCCCTCAGTCGGCCCGAATACCATAGCCTTGGGATTTCTGCATTGGATGCTGTCTCCTCTTCCATGATGTCAGGTTGTCAGGGGTATAAAACATGCAGCTGACACCATTACATCAGTTTTTCTTTCCCCAGATGTCAGGAGCCCCCAAAATAGGAAGCAATTACAAGGTGTGAACACCTCCAGTAAAAAGTAAATACCATAGCCATAAGATATGGCCAAAAAGAGGATAGGTAGAAAACATAGAAGAGTCAGGGGGCTGGAGAGAGGATAACCAGGACTGAAACAGTGAATACACTAACATCTACATGTATGGTAAGTGTACACAATGGTGCTATGTTCTTCGTGCTTCGCTGCTGCAGTCATCACACTTGGGTTAATTCCCAAAGCTGAGGAAGGGTGGAGGCAATCAAGTAATAGTAGGGCTGGCTAGCATGCCTTGTAAGACTGCAGTGGCAAATCCAGCTCTGGATTTAGAAAAGACAGGTAAGAGGTAATGCTTGGTGAAGGTGTGTACAGAACTCCTGGTTGCAGCTTCAAGGATGTCCCTGGCAGGGACCCCCCTGAGAAATGCTGTAGAGGTTGAGGTAGCCCTAGTGGAATGAGTTCTGATCCCCTGTGGGGTAGGTTTTCCATGGAGTTTGTAGCAGAAATGAATGCAGTGTGCTATCCATTTGGAAATGGTTTGCTTTGAAATGGCATTGCCCTCTGCCCCAGCAGCAAAGCTGACTAGCAGCTGGTCAGATGTTCTGAAAGGCTAAGTCCTGTCAAGGTAGAACCTGAGTTTTCTGTGTACATCCAAAGAGTGCAGGATCCTTTCCAATTTATTCTGAGAATTATGGAAAAAGGTTGGTGAATGGATGGACTGATTTAGAGCCACATTGGATACCACCTTGAGCATAAAATATGGGTTTAGTCCTGAGGGAAACCCTGTCAGCATGGAAAATAATGAAAGGTTCCACAGCCATTAGTGCCCTGTAATTCAGACACTCTTCTTGCTGAAGTGATGGCTAGAAGTAAGGCTGTTTTCCAAGAGAGGAATTTTAACTGTGCTGTAGCAGCAGGCTCACAAGGGGGAAGGGTGAGCTTCTCTACTACAAAGTTAAGGTCCCAGGCAGGGGTGGGAGCTCTCCTCGGGGGTCAAACTGTTAGCTCCTCTCAGGAACTGTTTGACCAGAGGATGAGAAAAGAGAGGTGGGTCAGTATTATAATGAGCTGAGATGGCCGAGGCATGAATCTTAACAGAAGAGAAGGATAGGCCTTTGTGGAGCAGCTCTGACAGGTAATCTAGGATTTGAGGTAACGTGGGCACGGCTGTGTCCTTTCCTTGAGACTGGCTCCAAGAACAGTATCTTTTCCGTTTTTCTGAATAGGATTTCCTAGTACTAGGCCTTCTGGCCTCAAGGATGAAGTCCAGCACCCGTTTGCTGAGGGTTGCTGGGGGTGTACTCAGGGAATAAGCCAAGCAGCAAGGTTCAGGATTTGCAGCTGAGGATGCAAAATCTGTCCCTCCTGCTGGGACAGCAGGGAGGGGGCCTGATGTAGGTGCCAGGGTGGCACTGCTGCTAGACTGCGTAGGAGTGGGTACCAGTGCCGGGGGGGCCAGTCTGGTGCAATAAAGATTGTCCTTGGTTTGTCCTGTTTGATCCCGAGTAGTACCTTTTGAGAGGAGGGACAGAGGGGGAAAAGAAAAATTGAGAGGTTTCCCCATGTACAGGATAGGGCATCCACTTTCCATGCTTGGTTGTGGGGATTTCTGGTGCAAAATTTGTTCAATTGATGGTTTTGGGGGGAGGCAAAGAGGTCCACCTCTGGTTCCCCCACCTGTGGGTTAGACCTTTAAATGAGTTGGGTTCCAGTTTCCACTTGTGTGGGTCCAGTAGATTTCTGCTCAAGTCATCTGCCAGTGAATTGTGTTTGCCTGGCAGGAATTGAGCTTGCAGGTGCACTTGGTTGCTCAAGGCTGTGTTCCACAGGGCCATGGCTAACCTGCAGGGTGGGTAGGAATGAGTTCCCCCCTGCTTGTTTATGTACCACATAACTGTGGTGTTGTCTGTCTTTATCAAGAGTTGTCCTGGAAGGATAAGGTATTTGAAGGCTGTCAAGAGCATTCCGTACAGCTAACATTTCTTTTTGATTGATATGTAGATTAATTTGTCCTGGGTTCCATTTGCCTTGAATACATTTGCCAGCATAGTCTGATGCATCTGTTGTCAGGGTTTGGGCGGCAAGGGGTTGAGTGAAAGGGAGTCCCTTGTTGTGGTTGCAAGCCTCTGACCACCAAAGGAACTCTGCCATTAGACAAGGAATGATAGGAATAATTGTTTCCAGGTCTTGAGACTGTTGGCACCAGAGACTTTTTAAGTACCACTGAAGTTTCCTCATATGCAATCTTGCATATGGAATTAGTAGAATGAATGAGGCCATGAACCCTAGGGCTTGCAGTACTTTTCTTGCAGATAGCTGGGTTCTGGTGGCCATTCGTTTAAAGTAGTTTGTCAAATAAACCTGCTTTTCTGGAGTAAAGAATGCCATCTGGGAAGTTGTGTTCAAGCTTGCTCCCAGGAATACAATCTTTTAGCTGGGCACCAGATGCGATTTCTTTTCATTGATGGTGTTAGAAGTCTCTTTACAAATGCCAGGTGCTGAAGTAGCAATTCCTGTCTGTCCGCCTGAATCAGGCAATCGTCCAAGTATGGATAAATTTGAATTTTTTGCTGTCTGCAGTATGCAATGGCTGGAGTCAAGAACTTTGTGAATATCCTGGGCACAGAAGATACGCTAAATGTAAGTGCAGAGAACTGATACTGCAATACAGCCTGCCCTGAAACGTAGATATTTCCTGCAAGATTCCCTTATGGGGGATGTGCAGATAAACTTCTTTTAGGTCTAGGGTGACTAGCCAGGAGTCCTTGGCTAGCATAGGAAGCAGATGTTGTAGTGTAAGCATTTTGAATTTTGGGACCATCAGGAAGGTGTTGAGAATGGACAGGTCCAGGACAGGGCGCCAAGAGCACTCCTTTCTGGGCACCAGGAACAGTCTGGAGTAGAAACCTTGTCCTCTTTGCTCTATTGGAACAGACTGAATAGCCATGATACTGAGAAGAGAAAGTACTTGCTTTTCTGCCTCTGCCCACTGGTTTGGAGGAAGGCCTGGCAACCTGCTTGGGGTTGGCAGTGAGTGGAAGTAGAATCTGTATCCCTGGGATACAATGTTTAGGACCAATTGCATGCAAGGTGAGTTTTCCTCCTAAAGGTGCAAGTACCTGGGCATGGCTGGAAGGATGATAGACAAGTCATTGTGAATTTTTTCCATAAGGGGGTGGCTTACCACTCCCTGTTTTTGAGGGGAGAGCACTCCATTGTTTAGATCTGTGTACCCTGAGACTGTTGCCCCTGGGTTTGTGCTGAGAAGACCTGGTAGGGCCTGGAAAGGACTATTTTTTTGAAAGCCCATGCCTACTGAATCTAGGTGGCTGTACCTGTAAGAAATCTTTAACAGTTCGCATAGATTTAGTTTTTTTCTCCATCTTTTTAAGAACCTCTTCTGCTTTTGTGCCAAATGTTCCTGGTTTAATGGAGCATCTAGTAATTTTGCTTTGACATGGTCTGGCAAGATTTGTTCCTTAAGCCAGGCATGCCTTCTCAGTACAGACCCAGTGACAGCAGTCCTGTAAGATGCTTCTAATGCATCAAAACTACACTGTAAAGTACGTTTACTGACTTGGTTTGCAGAATGCATCAACTCTTGTAAATATTTATTTTCTGCAAAATCTGGAAGCAACATTTTTTGTTTACTTAGTTCCATAACATGCTGCTGGTACTTCAACATTTGGGAGGGTGGCCTAATGGTTAAGGTGTTTGCCTTACAAACACAAGGTGCAGGGTTCGAGTCTCACAAGGGCAGTTAGCTTAGTACTAACCTATAAACCTATAAACATGTGAAACTGGCAATTTAAAGCCCTGATGGCAAGAGTTGCAGAGGTATATACCTTCTTGCCCAATCTGTCCAAAGCCCTTGAATCCCTGTCCGAAGGGGTAGGATTTTTGGCTGTAGTAGCCTTAAAACCTTTAAGTCCCTGGGAAATGGTCTCTGGAACCGCAGTGGGATTCTTAAAGAGAAATTTGTGAGAGTCAGGCACCCTGTAGTACCTGTCAGGCTTTCTAGGAGCTGGTGGTAAAGTATCAGAAGTAAGGCTGGATTCCATGAAAACATCATCTACAATATCCAGGACAGGGGGTATAGCTAGAGGCCTCTGCGGAGGCAAGTCTAAAAATTCTCTGAGTCTCTTTTTGGACTGTGGGTAGTCCTGGCATTTCCAGCGGAAATGTGCTCTCTTAAGGTATGCAAGGTTTCACCAAAAGAAAAGTCCTCTGGAGGGGAGGCAGAGGGAATGGAATCCTCTGCATCTGAATCCTCATAGGTAGCTAAGGGTATGTCCTGGTAATCAGAGGGATCACAGCCATATGACTCATGGTCTGTTGAATCAGAAGGGAAATCAATTCTTTGTCTTTTAGAAGGTGAAGGCTGGCTTTCCCTAAATGGTTATAAGGTCTTCAGCCATTCTAAGCATTTGTTTCTGTGGCATGGGAGCTTGAGCATGCACTTTGGTCATCGGTTTTCTAAGCATAGCGTGAACTCTGGGCCTGAGAAACTCGGGTCGTTTTAGTCCGAAACGAAGTAGTCGGTTTAATACGAACATCGGAAGGTTGGAATACAACCTCAGAAGCCGATGCCTGCACAGCGGCTCCAGACCCATCCAAGGTAGAGACATCCGCAGGTTCCATAATCAAAGAATCATCTCGCGGCATACCGGACTCTGAATGGGTTTCAGCAGAAGGCTGCGAACCTGTAGAAGCTGGTATCAGGGGCTGCAAAAGTGCCTCTGAGTCCGGCGGACTAGCGACTAGCTTAATGGAAGTGTCGTTGGCAGTTTTGGACCTTTGTGGTCCGTCTCTGTCTTTATCCTTACGTTTTTTCAGAAGATCGGCAGTTGGATGGCTTATCGAAGCTATTTTGGAATACGGAGAATAAGAGTGAAAGAACTTAGCAACAAAGATAGCCCGACGACGAACAGTTTTGGCATTAAACAAGGCACAAAACCGACAGCGAGGGATGTCGTAGTCTGGGCCTAAACAGGTGACGCAGTAAGAATGAAAATCTCTGTGAGGTATTTGCTTTCCACAGGCAAGACAATTGTTAACGTTTTCTGACATCGGTTAGAGCAAGAAAAAAGAATCCCCAACAGGGTACTTCACTTTAAAACACTTCAGGTTTGAAACTCGAAAAACGAAAAATTTCAGGTAGCGGCCGACCGGCACTTGCAAACTGCTTCTGCTTCGGGCTCCCGCATGGCAAGAAAAGCTGATGTAATGGTGTCGGCTGCATGTTTTATACCCCTGACGACCTGATGTCATGGAAGAGGCGACAGCATCCGACGCAGAAATCCCAAGACTCTGGTATTCGGGCCGACTGAGGGCTACCTGCAGGCAGATAACCAAAGTGTGATGACTGCAACAGTGAAACACGAAGAACATCAACAAGGAAGAATGGTAATAAAAGGAGAAAGAGAAGAAAGGGGGGTGAAGGGAGGGAAACCAGGACTGAAACAGTGAATACACTTGAACATCTACATTTATGGTAAGTGTACACAACTGTACTAGGTTCTTCATGTTTCACTGCTGGTCATCACATTTGGGTCGATTCCCAAAGCTGAGAAAATGGGTGGAGGCAGTGAAGGAAACTAGGGGCTGGCTAGGATGCCCTGCAAGACTGCAGATGCAAAACCTACCCTGGATTTGAAGAAGAGAGGCAAGTGGTAATGCTTGGTAAAAGTGGGAACAGATGTCCAGGTGGCAGCCTCCAGGATTTCCCTGGTGGGGACTCCTCTGAGAAAAGCTGCAGAGGTGGAGGCTGCTCGGGTGGGGTGTGTCCTGACCCCCTTGGGGGGAGGCTTTCCATGCTCTTTGTAGCAGAAATGGATGCAGTGTGCTATCCATTTGGAAAGGGTTTGCTTGGAGATGGCTTTGCCTTCTGACCCTGCAGCAAAGCTAACCAGCAATTAATCAGACTTTCTGAAGGATTTAGTCCTGTCCAGATAGAATCTGAGCTGTCTTTGCACATCTAGAGAGTGAAGAATCCTTTCCCCCTTGCTCTGGGGATTAGAAAAGAAAGGTGGGCAAATGAATGGATTGGTTGAGAGAAACACTGGACACCACCTTGGGTATAAAGGTTGGGTAAGTTCTGAGGAAAGGCATAGACCGAGAGAATGACTCAGGGGAAGGACAGGGCATCCACTTTGCAAGCCATGCAGTGATGCTCCCTGGTGCAGAATTTGCTGAGCTGATTGTTGGTGTGGGAGGCAAATAGGTCGACATTGGCGGTTCCCCATTTCTGAGTTACCAGGGTGAAGGTACTTCTGTTGAGCTGCCACTTGTGTGGGTCCAGGTTTCTGCTTAATTGGTCTGCCCGGGAGTTGAGAGAGCCTGGTAGGAATTGTGCTAACAGTTGCAGTTGCATGGAAGAGGCTGTGAGCCAAAGGGTCATGGCCAGCCTGCATAGAGGGTAGGAGAGGGTCCCTCCCTGCTTGTTGATGTACCACGTAACAGTGGTGTTGTCTGTTTTGATCAGGAGAACCCCTGGAGAGAGAGAAGGGTTTTGAAAGCTATCAAGGTGTGCTGCACAGCCATCATCTCTTTTTGATTGATGTGCAGTGGGATTTGCTGTGGGCTCCATTGGCCCTGTATGCACTTGCTGTCCAGCTGTGCACCCCAAGTGTAGTCTGAAGCATCTGTGGTGAGGGTCTGGGCAGCAGGGGGTGGGGAGAAGGGCAGTCCCTTGTTGTAGGAGCATGCTGTTGCCCACCAAAGAAATTCCTTCCTGAGGCAAGGAATTATTGGTAGAAGAGTTTCCAGGTCTTGAAAGTGTTGACACCAAAGGCTCATTAGGTATCACTGAAGTTTCCTCATATGCAGTCTGGCATACGGAAAGAGTAGTATGCAAGATGCCATATACCCCAGAGATAGCTGGGGCCTGGTGGGCCAGTTGAGAGAAGTAGACTGTCAGGAAAATTTGTTTCTCTGGTGTAAGGTATGCCATCTGGTATGCTGTGCCCAGACGTGCTCCCAGGAAGATTATGCTTTGGGTGGTTCGTTGATTGTGTAGCCTAGGTAGGGCAGTAGGTCTTTACAAAGGCCAGGTGCTTGAGCAGCTTTTCCTGGCTGTCTGCCTGAATAAGGCAGTCTAAGTATGAGTAAATTTGAATATTTCTTTGTCTGCAAAAGGCAATGGCCGGAGACGGACATTTTGTGAAAAGTCTGGGAGCAGTAGATAAGCCAAAGGGAAGCGCAGATAACTGAAAGTGGTGAGATCCTGCCCTGAAGCGGAGATATTTCCTGTATGATTCACTGATAGGAATGTGGAGGTAGGCCTCTTTTAGATCTAGGGTGGCTAGCCAAGCGTCCTTGGAGAGCATGGGTAGCAGCTGCTGGAGGGTGAGCATTTTGAATTTGGGATCACCAGGAAGGTGTTTAGAATGGATAGATCAAGGATGGGGCGCCAGGTGCCCTCTTTTCTGGAGACCAGAAAAAGTCTGGAGTAGAAGCCTTGGCCTATCTGTTCTGCAGGTCACGTGTTCTACTGCCCTCATAGAGAGCAGGGAATGAATTTGCTTTTGAGCCTCTGCCCACTGATTGGGTGGTAGTTCTGGGAACCCTTTTGGGGTTGGAAAGGTGTGCAAGGAGAATTTGTATCCCTGAGAGACAATGTTCAGAACCATTGGTCCTTGGTAATGGTGGCCCAGGTGCTTGAGTGAAAGGAGAGTTTTCCTCCTAGGGCTAAGTGAAGGTGGGCTGAGGGGAGGTCGGGAGGGGGAGAGTCATTGAGTTTTTACCATAAGGGGATGGCTTAGAACTCCCTGGTTTTGAAGTGGAGGTAGTCCACTGCTTAGATCTCTGCATTCCCTGGGGCTGCTGTCTGGGGGGGGGGGTCTGCTTCCTCAGGGCCTAGACTGGGCTTGTTTACTCAAAGCAGGAAAAGACCAGTGTTTGGAGGGGCAAGGTCTGCTGAACCTAGGGGGCTAGACCTGTAAGAAATCTTTAACTGTTTGCATAGAGTTTGCCTTTTCTTCCATCTTTTTTAATATCTCTTCTGCCTTGGTGCCAAATAAGTAATCTTTGTGCAAGGTGGCATCCAACAATTTAGATTTGACATGGTCTGGCATGGGTTGTTCCTTAAGCCATGCAGGTCTTCTAATGACAGATCCTGTGACTGCTGCCCTGCAAGAAGCTTCTAGGGCATCATATTCACAGTGCAAAGTGTGTTTACTTACTTGACCTGCAGAATGCATTAAGTCTCGTAAATCTTTAGATTCTGCCCAAGCAGGAAAGGAAGACATTTTTTAAGGAGTTCCAAGGTATGTTCCTGATATTTCAGCATCTGGAATTGACAATTTAGTGCCCTGATAGCAAGAGTAGCTGAGGTGTACACTTTTGTACCCCATCTGTCCAGTGCTCGGGAATCCCTGTCTGAGGGAGTGGGATTCTTAGCAGAGGTTGCTTTAATCCTTTTTGGCCCTTGATAAATTACCTCAGGGTCAGCTGTTGGATTTTTAAAAAGATATTTGTGAGAGTCAGGGACTCTATAGTACCCGTCTGGTTTTCTGGGAGCAGGAGGTAGGGCATCAGGAGTCCAGCTGGATTCAAGGAAAACATCATCCACAACATCCAGGACTGGGGGGATGGCCAAGGGTCTGTGTTGCAGAAGATCTAGAAATTCCATGAGTCTCTTTTTGGACTGAGAGTAGTCCTGACTCTCCCACTGGAAATGCTC
Source organism: Protopterus annectens (assembly GCF_019279795.1). Lineage (NCBI taxonomy): Eukaryota > Metazoa > Chordata > Ceratodontiformes > Protopteridae > Protopterus > Protopterus annectens. The sequence goes on from NC_056741.1 coordinate 1,029,819,420, forward strand.
CCTTAAAGTATGCAGGGTTTCTCCAGAGGAAAAATCCTCTGGGGGAGAGGCTGAAGGAATGGAGTCATCTGCATCATAATCCTCATAAGTGGAGAGGGGTTGCATGTCTTCATAGTCAGATGCATCAGATTCATCTGACTCTTGTTCAGACAAAACTACAGGGGACAGATCTCTTTTCCTTTTTGAGGGGGTAGCTTGGCTTCCCCCTGATCAGCATGATAATGTCTTCTGCGATTTTAAGCATTTGAGACTGAGGCAAGGTAGCAAGGCACCTGAGAGTGGGTTGGTTTCTTGGCTGTGGTTCGAACCCTAGGCCTAAAAAACTCAGTTTTTGAAAGAACGGCAGTCGTGAAAAAAGACGTCTGTTTGTATCTAGATTCAGTAGTGCGAAGGACTTCCTCGGAAGCTCAGAGGCTCCGGATTCATCCAAGGTAGAGATGACCGCAGGATCCTTAATCGAAGAAGAGTTTTGTGGCATATCAGACTCCGAAAGGGTCTCGGTAGCGGCCTGCAAATCAAATGAAGTGGGTATCAGGGGCTGCAAAAGCACCTGAGTACCAGAAGACTGACGACTAGCTTAATGGAAGCTTCGTCGGTAGGTCTGGACCTGTGCAGTCTGTCTGTCTATCTTTACGTTTTTTCGGAAGATCTGCTGTTGGATGGCCTACTGAAGCCATATCGGAATTAGAGGACTGTAAACAAAAATATCTGGCTACAATAAGAGCCCAATAATGGATAGTTCTGGCATTGAACAAAGCACAAATGCGACAATGGGAGACGTCGTGGTCTGGGCCTAAACAAGTAATGCAGTAAGAGTGGAAGTCTTGGTGTGGTATTTGCTTTCCACAGGCGAGACAATTACTAACTTTTTCTGACATCAGTTAGTGCAAGAAAAAAAGGATCCCCAACGAGGTACTAAGCTTTAGAAGACCAACTTCAATTCGGAAACAAAAACTCAGGTAGCGGCCGACCGGCACTGATGCGAACTGCTTATGCTTCAGGCTCCAAGGCAAGAAAGACAGATGTAACGGCATCGGCTGCCTTACTTTATACTACTGACTACCTGACGTCAGTCCTCAAGCGACAGCAATCAATGCAGAAATACTAAGTCTCTGGTATTTGGTCTGGCCGAGGGCTACCCTGGCAGGGATAACCCCAAATGTGATGACTGCAACAATGAAACACGAAGAACATCCTCCTTGAGTGTTTGTCCATCTTTATGTGGTAATACACATCCTGGAGGTCTACAGAGCACATCCAATAGTCTTTTTCCATAAAAGGAAGAATAGACTGTACCGAGACCATCCGAAATTTGGTTTTCTGTACTGCCTTGTTGAACTGGCTGAGATCCAGAACGTGTCTCCAGTCCCGTTTTTTTGGGTACTAAAAAGAACCCTGAGTAGAACTCGGATCCTATTTGGTCTGGTGGGACTTTTTGGATTACTCTTTTGTCTCGCAGTATTTGAATTTCTGCTAATGCTGCTTCCATGTGATTAGGTGGAAGATCCAGAAACCTTTTTTTTTAATTATTGGGGTTATAGAAAGTGGAATTTTGTAACCTCTGGAAATAATTACCTGCACCCATTAGTCTGAAGTTATCTGCTGCCAGGCAGGTAGGTGCAGGGATCGTCATCCCCCGAATGCCTCCAGAGGAAGGCAATTGGGCCTCCATTCAGAAGCGCTGGTAGGAAGTTCCAGAGTAGGAATCTCTGGACCCCTCGCTCTGCGAGCCACTTCTGCCTCTAGGGCGGCACCTTCTATTACTTCCATCTCTGTCCCAGAGACAGTCCTTGCCACATGAATCCTGGAAAGGCCCTTGGGATTTTTTGAACCATATTCTCCCACTTCTCTGGTTCCTGGAGTAAGGACGCTGAGGAATGGAGAAACGTACATCTACTGCATAAAGAGTCTTCTCATCTTTTTCACATCTAGCTAGAGTCTCTTTACCTTTAGGACCAAAAAGGGAGAATCCATCAAACAGAGTTGATGAATGATGCTTTAAATGGCTCCACAAAGTCACACAAGCACATCCAAGAGTCCCTTCTCATGGCTATGCCTGAACCCGCTTGCTAGTCGTCCCTTTGGCTGCGTATGCAATGAGCCTCATGAACGAATTAGAAACTGCTTCAAGGGTGGAAGCTGCGAGGCTACTTTGTCTCATAGCCCCTCAGCCACTGCTCCTGAGAGGGTAGCTGAAAGCTCTTTGATTAGATCCCTCTGTAATCTAGTAAAGTGCTACTAACCACAGAAAATGCTGTAAATAATACAAATGCCAAAACGCCACAGCAGTGCAGAAAAGAAAGCCAGTAAAGGTCCATACACCTGTAGGCAAAGACAAGGCCAAGCCAAACCAATATGTACACAGTTTAACACAAAATATCCACACCAAATAAGCGCTTTTGTTTTTTTTTATTTTTATTTTATTTTACATTTGTTGAACAGGCTAGTCTAACTGGATACATTTCCATTTTCAGTAGAGGCCCAGGGAAAAAAGCTCCAAAACAGATACAAAATACAATACAGAAAGTTGCAACAGTCCAATCTTAAACAGCTGTTGGTAATAAAAAAAATACAGTACTCATCATGAGCATAACACAAACAGTAACAGGTAATATACAAGAGATGTTACTATATACACATATTTAAATTGTCATGACATGGTCTTTTGTTTTTTTTAAGGATAAGTCTATAGAGGTAAAGAGTATTCATCTGTGTGCAGGAAGAAAGTTAGTCAGGGTTAATACAGGGGCATAACCAATGAGTATTAAGGAATAGTTTTAGATTCTGTTTAAAAAGAGTTAATGAAGACAGAGATACAAGTTCAGTGGGTAGAAGATTCCAGTGCTTTCCAACAGTATAACAGAACAGTGAGTCTCCTGCCAAGTTGTTGGATCTGCAAGTATTGATAGGCAGTTTGTTTGAGGAGAGTAAATTCTTACGATTGTTGTAAGGGGTAATGAGGCTAGTGAGTATTGGAGTGTTGGTGGATTGTTATAGGGTCTCATGGGCTATAGCAATCTGGTGAAATTGAACCTGGTTTAGAAATTCTAGCCATCCTAGTTGCTTTAGATTAAGACAGTGATGAGTTCTAAAAGGAGAGGCAGTTGCAAATCTAGCAATATTATTATAGGAGATTGCCAGTTTGTTTAGGTCTGTTTATATGAGTATCGAAGTTAAGGTTGCTATCTATTGTTATTCCTAAGAGTTTAGTGGTTGGTTCGGGAGTTATGAGAGTGCCATTATTAGATATGAGTGAGAAATTTATTGGGGTCGACTTTCGGGTTAGAGTGAACAGTAAAAGTTTAGTTTTTGGGGGGTTTTGGAGGAGGCAGCGGTTTAAAAACTATTGTTCTACTGTATTAAATGCATTTTGGGTAAGGGACTGTAGTACAGTTGGAAAAGTGGCTGAACAAATTATTGTAGAGACGTATGCATACTGAATACAGGTGGTGTGAGGAATTGCAGAGTGAAGGTCATTAATAAAGATGGAAAATAGGAGTGGGCCTAATATGTAGCCCTGAGGAACAGCAAGGGAAATGGGAAGGTGATTAGATAGTTTATTGTCCCATAGTACAGCCTGTTGTCTATTGTCCAAGTAAGATTTAAACCAATTTATTGCTAGAGGTTCAAGAGAAAGGGATTTCATAATATTTATAAGGAGCTGGTGATTGACCATATCGAAAGCTTTAGATAAATCAATAAAGACTGCAGAGGATAGAATATTGTTGTTACGGTTTTTGTTAGTGCAGTCTGTGAAAGGATAGGAGGGCAGTGGTAGTACTGTGGAAAGGTCTAAATCCATGTTGACAGCTGGCAAGTAAGTTATTTTGGAGTAGGTGGTTAAGCAGTTGCGTATGGATGCATTTCTCCATTATTTTTGGTAGAGGAGATAGTAAAGCTACAGGACGGTAGTTAGAAAAGTCATAAGAGTTCCCACCTTTATGTAGTGGGATGATAAGAGAAATTTTCCAGATAGATGGGATAGTTCCTTCACTTACGGTTCGGTTAACAACAATTGAGATGGAATAGGCTATGGCTTTAGCTCCTTTTTGCAGGTATTCTGCTGGGAGATGGTCAGCTGAGGGGGGTGGTAGGTTTTAGTTCTTGGAGAAGGGAGCAAATAAAGGAAGTAGACACTGGTTGCAACTAAAATGATGGAGGTGGGCTTGTAGTAGATGTAGGCAGATTTGAGGTATCTGGAGATAGTTAACTAGCAAGAGTTTGGATGGAGTCTGTGAAGAAAGAATTGAAGGCATTAGCAGTATATGTGGGATTCTCAGGGTTAGGTGTGACAGATTGACCTGGGTATAGTAGTTTGTTGATGCTAGTCCAAAACTTTTGTGGTTTCTTTTGGCAAGTTTGCAGTAGTTGGAAGCAGAAGTCTTTTTTTGTATTATTCCTAAGTTGTCTAAAGGTTTGGTGATCTGTAGGATTCTTAGTACGCCATTTAGCCCAGGATTTATTTCCAAGAAGGATTTTTTGCCTAGTAGTGTTTGAGAGCCAAGGGGCAGGTTTAGTTTTATTTCTAACAGAGCGAATTGGGGCGTGTTGGTCAGTCAAGGATGGCTAAGAATGTGGAATTAAAGTATTCCACAGCTTCATTTAGTGGGAGTGATTTTAGTGGTGACCAATTACAGTGTCTACGTTCTGTATAGAAAAGTTCAGGGTTAAAATGCTTTTTGGTGCGTATTGCCCTGAAAGTGTTTGGGTAAGTTAGGCTGGTTTTATGTCTGATAATGTAAGTTAGTGAGTGGTCATTTAGGTAATCTGGAAGGGTTCCTACTTTGTATGTTTGATGAGGAGTATTAGTCAGAATCCAGTCTAAGGTACTTTCTTTGTTATTGGGTCTATTAATTCTGGTAGGGGAGTTAATAGTTTGTGAGAAGCCATATAGGTTAATGTGGGTGGTAGGGTGTACATTACTACAGGACTTCCAGTCGATAAAGTCACCCAAGACTACAGTTTCTTGTGGGAGATTAATAGAAAGCCAGTTAATGATATTTTCAAGGGTATCAATGTTATTTCCTGGAGGAAGGTAGATGCAGATGATGTATATGGATTTACATGAGTTGACCTGAAATTTAGGAATGAGGATTTCAGTATTGTGTGAAGGTGGTTTAAGGTTTGTAGTGCTGACTTGTAGCTCTGCTTTATAAAGGATTGCTACCCTCCTCTCTTTTTGGCTGTGCGGTGTAGTCTAAGGATATTGTAACCAGGTGGGGTGACTTCAATGTCTTTAATTGTAGGTTTTAGCCATGTTTCAGATAAGCATAGGATGTCAAATAAGTGGACATCTAGGAGGGCGTGGAGGTGGGCAATTTTATTATTGATGTTATGTATATTGAGATGAGCTATATAGAGTGAGTTAGAAGGTTTAGCAGGGGCTTGGGTATTACTGTTGCTAGGGTTACACTTTTCAGTAGGAAGGGTATTGTTTGGGCCGGCGTTAGGAGGAATGACCTTTCACCAGTTGTTTCATATACCATCATCAGTATCACATTCCCCCCTTCCCCTCCGCCCCCCTTTTTTCCATCCCAACCTCCCCCCCCCACACACACACACACACACGTAGGTCTTTTATGCGTTATAAGTAACAAGAATTTAGCGCTTGGTAATATTACAATTTTTTACACCTAACTGAATGTTAGGTATACTACTTCAAGATGCCTGAATGTTTAGTAGAATATTCAGTCTTTCAAGGTATTTTAGTGTGAACAGTCACAGAAATGTAATTGTTGATGATCGTGCGAATAATAGTGTAGTTTATGGCATTTGTCAACGCATGTGCTAATGTTGCTTGTAAGAAGTCATACCTAACTAAAAGTCAGGTATTTTAACTCAATAGCCTTTAAATGATTAGTAGAATGTTTTACAATTTTAAAGTTCTAACATATTTTCTCCCCCCACTCCCTTTACCCTTTCTATTCCACCCCCTTGTCTGGCATGACTGACCTTTCACCAGTTGTTTCATACACCATCATCTGTATCACATCCCCCCCCCCCTCTTTCATCCCAACCCCCCCCCCTACACACGTAGGTCTTATATGTGTTGTAAGTAACAAGAATTTAGCGCTTGGTAATATTACAATTTTTTACACCTAACGGAATGTTAGGTATACTACTTCAAGATGCCTGAATGTTTAGTAGAATATTTAGTCTTTCAAGGTATTTTAGTGTGAACAGTCACAGAAATGTAATTGTTGATGATCGTGCGAATAATAGTGTAGTTTATGACATTTGTCAACGCATGTGCTAATGTTGCTTGTAAGAAGTCATACCTAACTAAAAGTCAAGTATTTTAACTCAATAGCCTTTAAATGGTTAGTAGAATGTTTTATAATTTTAAAGTTCTAACATATTTTATTTGTAATAGTTTTAGGGATGTAAAAAAAGTTTTGATGCTTTTATGAACAGTAGCTATATTTACTATTCCTACCAAGAGTGCTATGTGTTTAAATGTCACAGTGTTTAAATGGTTAGGTGAATGCTTTCATTTTTAACTGTTTTTAAATTGCACAGGATATGACATCAGATTGTTTATGTCACATCCTCTATAAATGTATGTGAAAGTTTTTGAAAAATTGTATAACGGCCTGAAGAAGACCTTGTTGAAAGCGCTATCCGGATGTTAAATAAACTTTTCTTTTTCTTTAAACTTCGCTGAACGCTTGGATTAGTGCATTTGAATGTCTACAAGTTATTGTTCGGTGAAGTTAACTGATGCAATTGGAAGTTCCTGACAGTGCTGAATAGCAAATTGTGACTTTTTGTAACTGACTTTTGAATTTAAAGAACAGTTGATGGTGTGCCATTACAGGCAGCATTTTTGAATATACATGGACATTGCTTTTCAAGAGTCCTGCTTCTCCGTGCAACAGTTTTGACTTTTTGGATCTGAAATAAACTAAGTCGATTCACGTACCTCGGAACCAGCCATGGAGTTTCAACCCCGGAAGGCATCTGAAGCCAAAAGTCTTATGCGCTCAAGGCAGCCCTCGGTTCTGGAGAAGAAGCTGCTACAGGAACCAAGGCAGTCTAAGCCGGGAATGTAGGACCCCGTGGCCTCCAATGACTCAAATGGAGTTGGAGGAGGAGGAGGAACTGTTGGTGCTGAAATCAGGCTGGTCCCGCTGATGGTCTGGCTAGGAACTGAAGGCAATCCCCTCGCCGTAAGGAGTTGATCCCACCAGTTTCAATGTCCGATTCAGAGAGGCTCTTAGTGAATCGAACTGAGGCAGTTGAAAGAGACCTGGGGGGATCTCAGATTGAGGAAGCGGCTTGGTGGGCTGTTCTTGAATGGGTCAATAGATGGTGAATATATTGATCTTGATACCACAATTGTTTTAGGATGCTTCTGCACCGAGGAATCTTTTGGTGCCGTGGCAGTATAACTCAGTTCCGTAGTTTTCGTAGGTACAGATTCCTTCTTACCATTCAGTGCAGAGGAACTTTTTGAAACCGAAGGTTGTTCCAATAATTTTCTAAGCAGTTCCGAGGAACTAGGAACTGAGAAAGGTCTCTTTCTTGAAAAAGAGGACAACAAAAGAACTGGCTTCTGTTTTCGACCCAGAAATGGCCTCTTCAAAATCATCTCTCAACAAACCATTAAAGATGTCCGTTTCTCCGTTCGGTGAGAGTCCTAGCGGAAAACCTGTGGCATATTGAGCAATCTTCCTGCAGACGAACCTTCCCTAAACAACACAAGTACCACACATGCCTGTCTGAATTGGGCATTTTGCGATCACATTTATGGCACCTTTTAAAACTGGAGGTGCCCTTAGAAGATTTAGCTGTGGATTCAGACTTTTCAGTCACACTCAAGGATAGTACTTTTTTTTTTTTTTTTTTTAATGAGGGGAAATCAGAAAAATGGAAAAATGCCAACGATGGTCAACAATGTTACCTGGAAGGTAAAAGAGAGGTACCAACAACAGTACAAAAGAACTACCAAGGGTAGCAAGGGATACCTAAAACAAAGATACATACATGCACATTAAGGAACGAGAGGACCGGGTACAAAGAAAGACAATATTAACAGAAAGGGGTAACAAGTAGACAATATATATTTTTTAAAGAAAAAACGTACTTGTTTATGAAGCCAAAGCTCGACAGCAGTAGGACACATCTGACACATGGAGCAGTAAATGAGATTTGAGGTAATTTAGACAGGAGCATTATGGGTAGAGCCTAGATTGAGAGTTTGAAAGGCGTGAGCTGAAGAAAATGCCAGAGTTGGTTCCAAGGCTTGGAACAGAGTCCCACTGACAAGGATGATGGGAAGACTGACAACATCAGATCAAATTATTTAAGAAGAAGAAAGGAAACACTCCAATGAATAAATTATAAAGGCAGGATGTTCAAAGTACAGAATAACAAATTTGAATGAAGATACAAAAATGAGTATGTATTACAGATTACTAGGTAGCATAATGATTTACAAGATGAGACGTTGTTGAAAATGGGAAGACAAGTCAGAAATGGGTAAAGAAGAGCATTCGGCCAGAGCAAAGTTGCAAAGATGCCTAGGAACTAGTTAAAGGTGGTCAAACAGGAGAGAAATAAGAGTTGTTTTGTCAAGAATAAGGAAAAAGTAAAGTAGGGAAAATGAAAGAGAAAAGCAGAGGAGTGGGTATGGAAGAATTATAAGACTACTGGAGCAGAAATAAGAGGGGTGAGGAAGGGAGCAGATAAATATTTAAAGGTTAGTAAGTTAGCGGGTATGTGGGAAGGGAGGTGGAAGAGAGGAAAGTAAGGGTAGAGGAAAATACAAAGGGGGGAGAGGGCAGGAAGGAGGACGGGGAGTAAATTTAAGTGGGATGGTTACAAAGACACCTCCTGCTGCTAAGTAGGTAAAGTCTGAGAGCTGTCGAATTCTTGTGCAGGAGTGACACTTCTGATGGCTAAGGGAAGCTTATTCCAAGAGAGAGCAGGACAATAGGAATATAGGTTTTGTCCTACTGATGTTTTTTGTTTATAAATCTGTAATAGGTTTTGGTCAGAACATCTAAGGGGGCGTGATGGGTTATAGAGGAAGACAAGAGAGAATATGCTTGGGCAGGAGGATAGTTTATTTAAGATGGAGTGGACTATAAGAAGTTGAGAATATATGAGTTGGTAAGGACATTCTAGCTAGTTGAAATTCTGGAATGCAAGACAGTGATAAGATTTCTGAGGCAAATTAGCAGCAAATCTAGCTACTTTGCTATATCTGGTTTCAATTTAGATAAAAGAGGACTGTAAGTTAGTAAGAACTTAAAAGCAGTACAGGAGATTAGGAAGGAGAAAGGCCTGAGCAAATGATATTCCGGAGTTAGGGGTAAGGAACCTTTGGTTTCTATACAGCAAGCCAATCTTTTGATGGGTTTTCTGGATAACGTTCTGTACATGGAAACAGAATTTAAGTTGGTCTTCAATGATAACCCCAAGTAACTTTGTTTGAGGTTCAAAAGACATGGTGGTGTTATTTATGGAAGAGATTGTGAAAGAGGATTTAATATGACTAAGAGATTTAGGTAGGAATAGGAGTTTTGTCTTTTTAGGGTTAAGGATAAGAGTATTACGTTTCAGTGAGGTTAAAGGAGGTTTGAGTAAGAGTAAGCAGATCAGAGGGGATTGTCAGAAGAAGTGATGACAGTGGAGTCATCTGCATACTGTATGACAGAAGACTGATGACAAGATGTATGGAGTTGATAGATATACATGTTAAAAAGAAGGGGGCCAAGAATGGAGCCTTGAGGAACACCCACTTTTATGGGAAGAAAGGGAGCTAGAGCCATTTGACTGAATGCTGTCCGTTAGTAAGGTAGCTAGTAAACCAGGAAATAGTTATAGGGGACTGGTAAAGTTGAGTTAGTTTGAAGAGTAGAAAGGAATGGTAGACAGTATCAAAGGCTTTGGAGAGGACAAGGAAGAGGAAGAACACTAACTTTTTATTGTCTCTGGCAAGGGAGATGGAGTTAGTAAAGGAGATAAGATTAGTGGTGGTACTGTGGTGATGGCAAAAGCCATGCTGGGTAGAAGTGATTAGATTTTCAGACATTAGATAAGATAGGATTTGTTTATGGACACAGTGCTCAAGAATTTTAAAGACAAGAGAGAATATTGTAATACGGAGGTAATTAGAGAGCTCTACAAAGTTCCCACCTTTGTGGATAGGTATGGTGTAAAATTTCTTCCCAAGAGTTGTGACTGTAGACTCAATAATTGAGCAGTTTATGAGGATGGATACTGGGCATGTGATAGAAATGGCAGCTAACTTTGAGAAGAAGCTTTTTGATACAGTTAGTGGGTACAAGACTTACAGAGAATGAGGAATTATTTTGTGGATGTATACTGGGTGGTGAGAGACTGGTGGGGTTGGAAGTAGGCATAAATTTTATAGATACTATACGCAAATTTAAGTAGTAAAAGTAAAAGCAGTTTCTTGGGGTGACTTACTAGGGAAGGGATTAGGTGTAGCGGGTTTTCCAGGGTGGAGAACGTGGTTGAAAGTGTACCAGATTTTTTGGGGGATTTCTGATTTGTGAGGATAGGGGTGTGTGATAAAAGTTTATTTTATCTATGTTTAGGTGTTTTTTGGTCAAGTTACATAGTTCCCTATATTTTTAATAGCATATGATAGATTTAGTTTTTAACCAGAGTTTCCAGGCAGAATCTCTATTCTGAATGAGAGATCGGGTAATCTTGGTGAGCCAGGGAGAGCAGTGTGATTTAACTCTGATTATTCCGGGAGGGGCAAGGGAGTTAAGAGTGTTTAAAAAGATGGAGTTGAATTAGTCCACTGCTTCATCAATAGAAAGGTCAAAGAAGGACCAGTCAATAGCAGAGAGATAGTCATTGAAAGTGCCACAGATGAAGTTAGTTAACTTTCAGCATTCTATAAATTTATGTGGTCTAGTGAGGTGGGCAAAGAACCTTTGGACATGTACTGCAAAGTGATCACTGATGATATCTGGCAGGGCTTCGGGGTTATGACAGAGGTTAGGATGACAAACTCAAATCCAGTCCAGGATGGATCTAGAATTTGTGGGTTTATGCAGGAAAGTGGAAGAGGAGATAAGCTGAGTGTAGTTATATAGTTGTATGCTGATGGAGGAAGAGTCACAGCTGAGAGCAAGCCAGTTTATATTAACATCACCTAGTATGATAGTTTCATTAGGAAATTTTGTGAGCCATCCAGTGCAGAATCTGTTCAAGTAAAGGTATGTTGTCACCAGGGGGGTATATAGACGGAAGCAATGGTTATAGTTTTATGATTGCTGATCTTGCAATTACTAACAATTAGTTCTGCTGGGAGAAATGAGGGGGGGTTGGAAAGAGGGGATAAGGTTAGGAGATCAGAGTACATAATGGCAATGCTGCCACCTTTTGTGTGTGTCCTGTCAAGGTGCAAGATGTTATAACCAGGGGGGAGAAATGAGTTGTCTTTATTACGTGGTTTTAGCAAAGTTTCAGAGAGAGAGATTATGTTAGGGGAGTATTGAGATATCCAGGAGTGAAAATCTGTAGTCTTGTTGAATATGCTATGGATGTTGATGGAATAAAAGGATAGTCATTTGAGTTTAGGGATTGGAACCTGCTGTGGAATTTGAGTGGAGTTGGTGAAAGTAGAGAAGTTGTTTTGGGGGCCAGGGTTAGAGTGAATGTCTCCAGATAGTAGAAACGTGTGTCTGAAGTGAAGTAGGGGTGATGTAATGGGGTGAAGACTGATCAATTTCAATTTATATTTATGATGTGAAGTGTTTTTTGGAAGGAATGTGATTTTGGGAAGAGTGTGCTCAGTACAGGAGAAGAGGGTAGGTGATATGGGAGAGGAGTAGGGGGTAAAGGTGCCCTGTTAGGTAGGAGGATGTTGGAGATGAGGGATGAAGATTAACTTTAGTGTGATGCATAGTAAGGTAGGCTAGAAGGAGAATTATAAAGGATATTATGTGAAGTAGAAGCATGATGAGTAAGCAGTAAAAAGGGAAGGTAGTATGGAATTGAATTGGAGGACGATAAGAAATTAAGGGGCAGGGAGATTCAAATACAGAATATGAGTAGGGAGTACGGGATAGAGTGTGAGAGATGGGGGAGGGGCCATGAGAGGAGAGGTTAAGTCTGACTAGGTAATGCTAATGGTTCTGCACGTAATGGAGGGTGTGGTACGTCTGCTTAGCTATAAAGGAAATTGAATTTGGGGTGGGTGGGAATGAAGGTAGGGTAGGCAGAGGAACGGAGTGAGCCTGAGCGCAGTGATGGGCAAACAGAGCAGACTAGACCAGACCAAAGGACGAGCCAAGAAAGTGGAGTTGTGTACACTTACCATAAATGTGGATGTTAGAGTGTATTCACTGTTGCAGCCATCACATTTGGCTTATCTGCTTGCATTAGCCCTCAGTCGGCCTGATTAACAAAGTCTTGGGTCCTGCGTCGGTTGCTGTCCCTTCTTCCATGACGTCAGGTCGTCAGGGGAATAAAGCATGCAGCAGACGCCATTACATCAGTTTTTTCTTGCCCAAGATGTCAGGTGCCCCCCTAATGGAAAGCAATTAAATCTATAAATATACAAGGTTATACCTCCAACAAAACAGCAAATATACCAAAAAGCTTTTCAGCATAGTAGAGTAGAGAAGATGCATAGCCAGAAGAAGAAAGGGGGCTGGAGGGAGGGTAACCAGGACTGCATCAGTGAAAACACTCGAACAGCTACATTTATGGTAAGTGTACACAACTGTACTGTGTTCTTCGGGTTTCACTGTTGCAGTCATCACATTTGGGCAGATTCCCCAAAGCTAAGGATGGGAGGAGGAATTTAGATAGTATTAGGAACAGCTATAAGGCCCTTCAAGATTGTAGTGACAATTCCAGCTCTGGATTTAGAGAAAATTGTCAGATGGTAATGCTTGGTGACAGTATGTACTGAACTCCAGGTAGCAGCTTCTAGGATGTCCCTGGTAGGGATGCCTCTGAGAAAGGCTGTAGAGGTAGATGCAGCCCTGGTTGAGTAGGGTCTGATCCCCTGTGGGATAGGTTTTCCATGGTGCTTGTAGCAGAAATTAATGCAATGGCCTATCCATTTAGAAATGGTTTGCTTTGAAATAGCCTTCCCCTCTGCCCCTGCAGCAAATGCCACCAAGCAGTTGGTCAGATTTCCTTTGAGGTTTAGTCCTGTCCAAGTAGAATCTAAGTCGCCTGTGCACGTCTAAAGAGTGCAGTATCCGTTAACCTTTGTTCCATGGGTTAGGAAAGAAGGTTGGCAAATGAATGGATTAAATTAAGGGCCACACTGGATACCACCTTGGGCATGAAAGGGGGATTGGTCCCGAGGGACACCCTGTCTGCATGAAAGATGATGAAAGGTTCCACTGCCATGAGGGCCTGTAAATTCAGATATCCTTCTTGCTGAAGTGATTGCTAAAAGGAAAGCTGTTTTCTAAGAGAGGAATTTGAAATTTGCAGTGGCAGCTGGCTCGAAAAGAGGAAGGGTGAGCTTTTCCTATACAAAGTTAAGGTCCCAAGCTGGAGTTGGGGCTCTCCTGGGTGGTTGTAGATTTTTGGCCCCTCGGAGGAACTGCTTAAGCAGTGGATGAGAGAAGAGGGGAGGTTCTGTGTAATAATGAGCTGAAATGGCTGAGGTGTGATTTTTGATGGAGGAGAAAGACAGGCCCTTGTGAAGCATCTCAGTTAAGTATTGTAAAATCTGAGGTAAGTTGGGCACTGCTATGCTCTTCCCTTGAGACTGGTTCCAGGCACAGAATCTTTTCCATTTTTCAGCATAATGTTTTCTAGTACTAGGTCTCCTTGCCTCTAAAATGACATCCATCACTGGTTTACTGATGGATGGTAAAGGAGAGATTAGGTAATTAGCCAGACTGCTAGATTCAGTGGATGTCGCTGAGGGTGCAGAATCTGGTTCTCCTGCTGAGACAATAGGATAGGAGTCTGAGGCAGGTGCCATGGGGCCAACAGTGACACACTGCGCAAGATGAGGTACGTACCAGTGTTGTCGTGGCCAGTCTGGTGCAAACAAAATTGTCCTTGGTTTGTCTTGTTTGATCTTTAGTAGTACTTTGGAGAGCAGAGGCAGAGGAGGAAAGGCATAAACTGATAGGTTTTTCCAGCTGAAGGACAGAGCATCCACTTTCCACGCTTGTTTGTGGGGAGTCTTGTGCAAAATTTGTCCAATTGATAGTTCTGGAGGGAGGCAAACAGGTCCATAGCTGGGATCCCCTATTTGCTTGTCAACATGTTGAAAATCCTTGGTTCCAGCTTCCACTCGTGTGAGTCCATGAGGTTTCTGCTTAGTTCGTCTGTCAATGTATTTAATTTTCCTGGCAGGAACGGAGCTTGTAGATGCACTTGGTAGCTCAGGGCTGTGTTCCACAATGCCATGGCTAGTCTGCAAGAATGTGTACCCCCCCTGCTTGTTTATGTACCACATAACAGTGGTGTTGTCCATCTTTACCATTAATTGTCCTGGAAGAATGTGGTCCTTGAAGGCTGTCAAGAGCATGGTGTACAGTTAACATTTCTTTTTGATTGATATGCAAGTACATTTGACTTGGGTTCCATTTGCCCTGAATGCACTTCCCTGCCAGGTGAGCCCCCCCCATGCATAATCTGATGCGTCTGTTAGGGTTTGGGCAGCAGAGGGTGGTGCGAATGGTAGTCCCTTATTTTGGTGGCAGGCCTCTGACCACCATAGAAACTCTAGCTGTAGGCAAGGTATGATAAGAATCATTGCTTATAGATCAAGAGAATGTTGACACCATAGGCTTTTTAAATACCATTGTAGTTTCCTCATATGCAGTCTTGCATATGGAATCAGAAGAATGCAGGAGGCCATGAACCCCAAGGCTTGTAGTATTTGCCTTGCAGATAGTACGGGTTTTGTGGCCACTTGTCTGAAGTAGTTTGTCAAATGAATTTGTTTCTCTGGCGTGAGGAAAGCCATCTGGGAAGTTGTATTCAAGCTTGCTCCCAGGAATATGATTTGTTAACAGGGTACCAGGTGTGATTTCTTTTTGTTTATGGTGTACCCCAGACAAGTTAGCACCCTTTGTGCAAAGGCCAGATGATTTAAAAGTATGTCCTGGCTTTCTGCCTGAATTAAACAATCGTCCAGGTATGAGTATATCTGAATATTTCTTTGCCTGCAAAATGTGATGACTGGGGCTAGGCACTTTGTGAATACCCTGGGCGCAGCAGATAGGACAAAGGGCAGTGCATAGAACTGGTAGTGATTTGTAGCCTGCATTGAAGTGTAGGTATCTTCTGCAAGATTCCCCTGATTGGGATGTGCAGGTATGCTTCCTTTAAATCGAGTGTTACCATCCAGGCATCTTTTCCTAGCATAGGAAGCAACTGATGAAGAGTCAGCATCTTGAATTTTAGAATCACCAAAAAGGTGTTTAGAGTAGAAAGGTCCAAAATAGGATGCCATGAATTGTCTTTTCTGGGTACCAGGAAAAGTCTTGAGTAGAAACATTGTCCTTTTTCCTCTTCTGGTACAGTTTGATTAGCCTTTATGTTTAAAAGAGAGAGTATTTGCTTTTGAGCCTCTGCCCACTGATTTGGGGGTAGATCTGGCCAACCTTTTGGCGTTGGTAATGTGTGGAAGTGAAATCTGTATCCTTGGGACACTATATTTAAAACCCATTTGTCCTGGCTAATGAGTTCCCAGTATTTGGCCTGCAGACCAATCTTTCCCCCTAAAGGAACATTCAGTTGAGAAGTGCTTGGAAGTATTAAAATCAAGTAATTGAAACAGTTTTCCATAGGGGGAGTCTTACTACTCCCAGATTTGGAAGGGGAAGCCCCCCCACTGCTTAGTCTTGTGTGTTCCCTGGGACTGAAACCTGGGATTTCTGCTGTGTCTGGGTTTGGATTGAGAAGGTCTGGAAGGGGGCGGAAAGGACCAATTCTTAGAGTGCCAATGCCTACTAAATCCTGGAGGCTGAACTTGTAAGAAATATTTAACAGTTTGCATAGATTTAGCTTTATCCTTCATCTTTTCAAGAACTTCCTCAGCTTTGTTGCCAAACAGGCGGTCCTGATTTAAGGGAGCATCCAACAGTTTAGCTTTAACATGATCAGGAAAAGATTGCTCCTTGAAGCCAAACATGCCTTCTGAGTACAGACCCAGTGACAGCAGCCCTGCAAGAGGCCTCTAAAGAGCCAAACCCACATTGCAAAATATGTTTTCCAACCTGTTCAGCAGACTGCATTAAATCCTGTAATTCCTTATTTTCAGCACAGTCAGGAATCAACAATTTTATGTTTAAGCAATCCAATAATATGTGGTTGATACTTTAAAA
This sequence comes from Protopterus annectens, assembly GCF_019279795.1. Lineage (NCBI taxonomy): Eukaryota > Metazoa > Chordata > Ceratodontiformes > Protopteridae > Protopterus > Protopterus annectens. The sequence continues at coordinate 1,029,835,718 of NC_056741.1, forward strand.
TATGAAACTGACAGTTTAAGGCCCTAATGGGCAAGGTTGCAGAAGTGTAAATCTTCTTACCCCATATATCCAGTGCCCTGGAGTCTCTATCAGAAGGGGTAGGGTTTTTGGCAGTAGAGGCTTTAATGCCCTTGGGTCCTTGTGAAATAGTCTCTGGATCCGCAATAGGATTTTTAAAAAAGAACTTGTGAGAATCAGGAACCCTGTAATATTGGTCAGGTTTTCTGGGAGCAGGAGACAAAGAATCAGGGGCCAAACTAGATTCCAAAAAGGCATCATCAACAATGTCTAGTACAGGAGGTATAGCTAAAGGCCTATGCTGAGGCAAGAGTAAGAAATCCCTAAACTTGACCAAAGCAAGCACTGGAAGAATTAGTGCCTCAATTCGACAACTTGACCACAATGAAAAACAGAAGCACTGGGAGCCACGAGTCACACAAACTGACTTTATTCAATAAGGCACACAAATACACCGATATTGGTGTATTTGTGTGCCTTACTGAATAAAAGTTTGTGTGACTCGTGGCTCCTAGTGCTTCTGTTTTTCATTGTGGTCAAATCCCTAAACCTCTTTTTCAAATCAGAAAAATCCTGGCTATCCCAGTGGAAATGCTCCCTTAGAGTGTGCAAGGTTTCACCAAAAGAAAAATCCTCTGGAGAGGAAGCAGAGGGAATAGAGTCCTCTGCATCAGAATCCTCATAAGTAGATAAGGGTAAATCCAGATCATCAGAAAAATCAGAATTATCAGAATTCTGGTCAGAAGATTCATAAACAATTTCAGTCCTAGGTCTGTTAGAAGAGGGTGGTTGGCTTCCCCTGATTAAAGTTATAAGATCTTCAGCCATTTTTATCATTTGTTTTTTTAGGCATAGAGGCCTGAGCATGCAGCTTGGGCGTCAGTTTTCTAGGCATGGTTCGAGGTTTAGGCCTTAAAGAAGGAGGCATCGGTTAAATATGCAAGTCCGTAGGCCTGAATACACCCTCAGAAGCCGGTGCCTGCACAGCGGCTCCGGACCCATCCAAGGTAGAGACATCCGCAGGTTCCACAGTTGAAGCATCTCGCAGCATACCGGGCATCAAAAAAAAAAAGGTGAAAGCACCTCACTGAGTACCAGCGAAATGGCTTAGGAGAAGCGGCATTGGCAGCTTTGGACCTAGGCGGCCTGTCTATGTCTTTATCTTTGCGTTTTTTCAGAATTCCAGTAGTTGGATGACTTACCGATGACATTTCTGGATAACTGAACCGAGAATCGAAATATTTAAAGACGAAAATATACTGACAACGGATAGTGCTATGATTAAGTAAAGCACAAAACCAACAGCAAGGTACGTTGTGGTCAGGGCCTAGGCAAGGAATACAGTACGAATGAAAATCTTTGTGAGGTATTGGCTTTCCACAAGAAATGCAATTACTAACTTCTACTGACATTGGTAAGGAGCAAGAAAAGTTTCCTCAACGGGGTACTTAGCTTTAGTTGAAGACTTTGGTTCTGAAACCCGAAAATGAAAATTTCAGGAGTTGGCCGACTGGCACTTGCGAACTGCTTTTGCTTTGGGCACTGCACGGCAAGAAAAACTGATGTAATGGCATGTTTTATACCCCTGACGACCTGACGTCATGGAAAAAGGGACAGCAACTGACGCAGGACCCAAGACTTTGTTAATCAGGCAGACTGAGGGCTACTGCAAGCAGATAACCCAAATGTGATAACTGCAACAGTGAAACATGAAGAACATCAATCAAGAATGTAAGGTAAGAAAGTAAAATGTAAGGAGTGAAAGGAGCTAGCTCAGAGAGAAACAAAAAACAGAAACAGAAGTGTTTGAAGCACTCTAGGAGAGAGTGAGGGGGGAAGGAAGATTAGATAATAAACGATGGCTACATACAGAAAGCAGAAGAACCAGTTTAAGAGGGATGGGGGTGGGGAACCAGAGAGCCAAGACAGTTATAATGGAAGCGTAAGGGAATGCAGTAAGCTGTACAGAGGACAGGAACTGGGGAAAGAAGGGGGGGTGTAATCTGATAATATTCTTGAAAGTATCTATTTATGGGGGCTAATAGTAGGCAGGCAATGTGTGGCAGAGACATTATAGACAATTTAGATGAAACTAACTTGGCAAAAGCTGAATTCATTTCTTTAGCAGATCTGCAGTGCAATTCAAGTTACGTGCTCACCATAACTATGCATCTGTGCTGTCCATTTTCACTATAGCTCAACATATGGGTTACAGATCCAAACTCAGGTCCGACTTGGCCACATATCAAAGACTTATAGATCCAGTTCTTGAGGTCCTCCCTCTACCCATAATGCCACAGCCATCCTACAATACCTCAGATCGAGTTTGCTGCCTTATAGATCCCAAGACAGAGATGGAAAAAGAAATAACAGTAAGCTAGGGCTCAAACCTGGAACTAAAGGTTCCAAAACATCAAGAAGATCACTTTAGATGACTGGAAGGGGGAAAGTGGGTGGGGAGTTGAGGAAGAATGAAAATAGACAACACAGATGTATGAGACACAGTCCTCAGCTACGTGGATCTTGGGTGACCCTCATGGAAGAATATTCCAGAGAATGTACAGTTTTGTACCTACCATAAATGTAGATGTCCGATAGGTATGCATCTGCAGTCATCACATATGGGTTGTCCTGCCTCAGGCAGCCCTTCGGTCGGCCGGATTCCAAAGTCTGGGTCTGGCCTCGGCTGATGTCGCACTTTCCCCGACGTCAGAGCGTCTGGGGTATAAAAGCATCAGCCGACGCCATTTTCCTCAGTTTTTCTTGCCCCAGATGCCAGGTGCCCTCTAAGGAAGGCTAAAATTTGGAGATATGCATTGTAAAAACAAATCCAAACATTCACAGTACTATAAAAACAAATACACCATAATAGATCCCCCCAGCTAGCTATAAGAGGGGTAAGTACCCAAGAAGTATACCACAGAGGGGAAGGAGGGAGGGTAAACCTGACTGCAGATGCATACCTATCGGACATCTACATTTATAGTAGGTACAAAACTGTACTATGTCCTTCGAGGATGCATCTGCAGTCATCACATATGGGTAGAATACCATAGCCAATCTTTGGGTGGAGGTACTAAGTAAAGGATGGTGTAGCTAAGATACCCTGCAGGACTGCCGTAGCAAAGCCTGCTCTGGATCTGGAGTATAAAGGTAAACTGTAATGCTTGGAAAATGTATGCACGGAGCTCCATGTAGCAGCTTCTAAAATGTCCTTGGTAGCCACCCCTCTTAGGAAGGCTGTGGTGGTGGCTGTGGCTCTCGTGGAATGAGGTCTAATGTTAGCTGGCACAGTTTTTCCATGAAAGGAGTAACAAAAACTAATGCAATTTCCTAACCATTTTGAAATTGTCTGTTTGGAAATTGCTTTCCCTTGTGCCCCAGCAGCATATGCTACAAACAGCTGGTCAGTCTTTCTGTAACTTTTAGTTCTGTCCAAGTAGTAACGCAACTGTCTGTGTATGTCCAGGGTGTGCAGAAGTTTCTCCCCTTTATTTTGTGGTTGTGGGAAGAATGTAGGCAAGTGAATAGCTTGGTTCAAAGATACCCTGGATACCACCTTTGGCATAAATGTAGGATTGGTTCTCAATGAAACTCTGTCCTGATGAAAGATAAGAAATGGCTGTACTGCCATTAGAGCTTGTAACTCAGATACTCTTCTTGCTGAGGTTATGGCCAGAAGGAAGGCAGTTTTCCAAGACAGAAACTGTAGATCTGCAGATGCTGCTGGTTCAAAGGGAGGAAGTGTTAGTTTTTCCAACACGAAGTTAAGGTCCCAAGTAGGTAGAGGTGGTTTCCTTGGAGGACTGATATTTTTGATTCCTCTTAGAAACTGTCTCAGGAGAGGATGAGAGAAGACAGGTGGATTAACATTGTATTCTGCTGAAATTGCTGAGGCATGTATCTTAATGGAAGAGTAAGACAGGCCGTTGTGGGACAATTCTGCCAAATATTCCAGTATATATGCCATGTTCATCACTGTCGCATCTAGGCCCTTTGTTGTGTTCCAAGTGTGAAATCTTTTCCATTTTGCTGAATATGCCTTCCTTGTGGAAGGCCGGCGAGCTTCCATAATAATATCCCTCACTCTCTGGGATAGCTTATCCTGAGGAGGAGTCATGGTATTTTCCAGGCAGTTAGCTGCAAGGTTTTCAGGTTGGAATGCAGAGTCTTGAAATTGTGCTGTGTCAGTAGAAGTGGCCATAGGGGGAGAGGCCACGGTTTCATCTGTGACATGCTCTTTAACAGTGGGTACCAGTGCTGTCTTGGCCAGTTTGGAGCTATCAGAATCACTCTGGGCTGCTCTGTCCTGATCTTCAGTAAGACCTTGGTCATTAATGGGAGAGGTGGAAAAGCATACACTGGTTAGAGCTTTCCAGCTGAAAGAGAGAGCATCCACTTTCCATGCTTGTGGGTGGTATGTCCTTGAGCAGAATTTCTTCAGTTGATGATTGTGGGGGGAGGCGAACAGATCTATTTCCGCCTTCCCCATGATTGTGTTATGAGTAAGAATATGTCTGGGTGCAGCATCCATTCGTGTGCATCCATGGTATTTCTGCTTAAGCTGTCTGCCAGTATACTGTCTTTCCCTGGCACGAACTGGGACTGCAGCTGTATATTGAGTTTCAAGGAAAGTTCCCATAGATTCATTGCCAGTCTGCAAAGAGGGTAGGAATGGGTGCCTCCTTGCTTGTTTATGTACCACATAACTGTGGTGTTGTCTGTCCTTATGAGTAGGTGGCCTTGATGAAGAAAAAGTTTGAAGGCCTCGATTGCGTGCATCACGGCCAGCATTTCATTTTGGTTTATGTGCATGCGCAGCTCTCTTTGTGACCATAGCCCTTGGATACATCTGCCCTCCATGTGTGCTCCCCAACCTTGGTCTGAAGCGTCCGTAGTGATGGTTTGGTTGGCTCTTGGCTTGCTGAAGGGCAACCCACTGTTCGACTGGCAGGCTTGAGCCCACCATAGAAATTCCTTTTGAAGGCATGGAATGAGTGGGATCAAAGTTTCTAAGCTGTGACTGTGCTGAGTCCATAAACTCCTTAGGTACCATTGTAATTTTCTCATATGTAGCCTTGCTTGTGGAATCAGAAGAATACAAGATGCCATGTGACCCAGGGCCTGCAGGATTTTCCTTGCAGTCAGCTGAGTTTGTCTTGTCAGATTCTTGAAGTAATCCCGTGGTAGTTTTAGTTTTTCTTCTGTGAGAAAGGTCATTTGGGTGGTTGTGTCTAGATCTGCACCCAGAAAAGTTATTCTTTGGGATGGAACAAGTCTTGATTTGTGGATGTTGACTGTATATCCCAAGGCCTGCAGTAGGTGGATGGCATAATCCAAGTCCTTTAACAAAGTTTGCTTGCTGTCCGCTTGTATAAGGGCAGTCGTCCAGATATGGGTAAATTTGAATCCCCTGAAGTCTGCAGTGTGCAATTACTGATGCCAGGCATTTCGTGAATACTCTGGGTGCAGTAGATAAGCCAAAGGGCAATGCTGAGAATTGATAATGCTCTGACCCTGCAAGAAATCTGAGGTGTCTTCTGCAACTTTGTCTGATAGGGACATGCAGGTATGCCTCCTTGAGGTCTAGAGTCAACAGCCAAGACCCCTTGCCCAGCATGGGAAGGAGTTGCTGTAGAGTCAGCATTTTGAATTTTGGCACAATGAGGTAAGTGTTCAGTGCGGACAAGTCGAGAATAGGCCTCCATTGATTTTCTTTTCTTGGAACAAGGAATAATCTGGAGTAAAATCCTTGGCCTTGTTCTGAAAGAGGTACCTTTTCTATAGCTTTCATTTGTATTAAGTTGGAAATTTGTTTCAAAGCCTCTGCCCTCTGATTTGGTGGCAGGTCTGGCATGCCTTTTCTTTTTGGCTATGTGTGGAAATGGAACCTGTATCCTTTGTCTATTATTTGCAGTGTCCATGTGTCCCTTGTAATGCTGTGCCAATTTTTTGAAAATAAAGAAAGCTTTCCGCCCAAAGGTGCTTCTAATTGAGCCCTGGTCGGCGGAGTCAAAACAAAGTCATTGAGTCTGTCCTGGTGTAGCAGTTGTAGTTCCTGCACTACCTCTCTGGTTGAGAGGCTGCCATTGACGGCCTCTGTAGGAGCCTCTAGCTTGCCCTCTACTCTGGCACGCCTATTCCTGCCTCTCTGAGATCTGTCTGAATCCGGAAAGGACCAATTCTTAATAGGCCAATTTCTGCTGAATCTCGGAGGTTGGACTTGCAGAAAGTCTTTGACTGTTTGCACAGATTTTGCCTTTTCTTCAAATTTCTTTAAGACCTCTTGAGCCGTGGAACCAAATAATTTTTGCTTTGCCATAGGAGCATCCAAAAGCTTAGCTTTAACATGATCTGGCAGAGATTGTTCCTTCAGCCAGGCATGTCTACGTATGACTGCACCTGTCATAGCTGACCTACATGAAGCTTCCAATGCATCATAACCACACTGCAAGAAATGGTTACTAACATGCTGGGAGTTATGTACCAGATCCTGAAGGGATTTGCGATCAAGGGGTTCAGAAGAAGACAGTTTCTTATACAATTCATCTAACAAATACTCTTGGTACTGTATCATATGAAATTGACAATTTAATGCCCTCATGGAAAGAGTTGCAGAAGTATACACTTTCTTACCCCATCTCTCTAAAGCTCTGGCCTTTCAGAGGGTAGAGAATTTCTAGCAGTGGCAGCTGCAACCCCTTTTGGGCCCTGGGAAATAGTTTCTGGATCAGCAGAGTGGGCCTTGTACAGGTGTAGATGTGAGTCCGGGACCCTGTAGTACCTATCAGGTTTGGCAGGAGCCGGAGTGAAAGAGTCAGCGGCTGTACTAGCATCAGAGTACACATCATCAATGACATTCAAAACAGGAGGTATAGCTAAAGGCCTATGCTGAGGTAAATGTAAAAAGGTCCTTAATCTCTTTCTAGAACCAGAGAATTCCTGACCCTGCCATTGAAAATTTTCTCTCATAGAGTGTAATGTCTCTCCAAAGGAAAACTCTTCAGGAGGGGAGGCCGAGGGAATAGATTCTTCAGCATCAGAATCCTCGTAGGCCGAATAAGCCTCCTCCTGGTGGTCTGACAGAGTAGCGCCATCACTGGACTCATCTGAGGAGTGGGGGTCAGAGGGCTCAACCCTGGGCCTTTTGTCTGGAGGTGGATGAGAGCCCCTGTCCGGATGAGGTTGAGAACCTCTGATTAAGGAGATAAGATCCTCTGCTAAGCTAAGAATCTGAGAGCCAGTAGAGGGTCTCTGAGAGGTAACCTTGGGAGGCAAAGCTTTAGAAAGTTTAGCAGCTTTAGCCCTAGAGAAAGCCTTAATGGACATGGATGCAGGAGGTCTGGCTGCACCACGTGCAGGAGTAGACTTGTCTAAAGGAATGGTGTCGGAAGGTTCCTGGACACCAGTTTCAGTAGGTAATTCAATAAACGACTCGGCCGGGGTCTCCAGGGCTGAGGTAGTCGGTTGTGCAGTTTCGGTAATCGGAAGTACCAAGGCCAAGGACTCGGTTTCAGCCAAGACCGAGACACTCGCGGTAGGCCTGACCATGGTTTCAGCCGAAACCGCGGCCCGCGTGTGTCTGTCCTTGTCCTTCCGTTTCTTAACTAAATGCGAAGTCGGAGTCTCCGACGGCATCTTGTAAGCAAAACTAGCCCCAAAGAATTCCTCTGCAAACTCCGACTAACGTCTAAGAGTTCGTCGGTTGAAGGAAGCACAGGCTGAACAGGCCGAGACGTCGTGGTCTGGGCTTAGGGCAGGGGAGGCAGTAAGAGTGGAAATCCTTATAAGGTATTTGTTTCCCACAAGTTAAACAATTATTAACTTTATCTGACATCGGCTGAGGCAAGAAAGAGTCTCCAACGGGGTACTTAGCTTTTTCGAAGTCTTCGATAGCTGAATCACAGGAGCTGGCCGACCGGCACTTGCGAACTGCTTCTGCTTCGGGCACCACGTGGCAAGAAAGACTGAGGAAAATGGCGTCGGCTGATGCTTTTATACCCCAGACGCTCTGACGTCGGGGAAAGTGCGACATCAGCCGAGGCCAGACCCAGACTTTGGAATCCGGCCGACCGAAGGGCTGCCTGAGGCAGGACAACCCATATGTGATGACTGCAGATGCATCCTTGAAGGACATCTGCCAAACCAAAACCAGCTCTGCTTCTAGAAATCAAATCTAGTTTGTAATGCGTAATAATGGTGGCTGCTGCATAAATGCCATCCAAGGAAGTTCTAGACCAGAAGGCAGAAGGTGTGGCCATGGATCTAGTTGAATGCGTCTTAGGAAGCTTAGATAGGGAGAGGCCCTGCTGAGTACATACAAAAGAAATGTAATCAGTTATCCAAATTGGCCATGGTAACTTAAGAAACTGTTAATCCCAGTCTGGTTGGTTAAAGAAACAAACAAAAGGCCCATTTTCCTGAAAACTTTTGCCTTGTGTAGATGAAAGCTTAGTTGTCTATGTACATCTAAAAGATGCGGAATGTACTCTCCCTGTTTAAAAAAATTAGGGAAGAAAACGGGTAAATATTAATTGCTTGACTGACATTCTTTTCAGAGGCTACTTTTGGTAAAAAGGAATGGTTGGTTCATAAGGTAACTCTGTCTTTGTGAAAAACAGTTTAAGGGGATTTAGATAACAGAGCCTGGAGTTCTGAATTTCAGAAATTCTTCTCGCAGATGTAATTGTAAATAGAAACAGGGTTTTCCAAGACAACATTTTTAATTCAAGTTTTGGCTGACTGTTCAAAAGGTTGTTGTGTCAGTCCCTGAAGTACAACTGTCAAATCCCAAAGAGGAGCTGCATCTTTCACTGGTGGCCTGAGTAAGAAGGTGCCTTTTAGAAAAGCCTTGTACAATTTGGAAGAAGCTAGAGAGGAAGCTTTTTCTCCTGAATGATTTGATATGGTTGCTAGTTGTACTTTGTGGAGAAATTAGAACCTTTCTAAAAAAATAGAGGTACCGAAGAAATACGAACAGTAAAAGGGTCAATCTCCTTCTCAACAGCCCAAATTGAAAATCCTTTCCATTTACTTTTGTAGATCTTCCTAGTAGAAACTTTCTGGGAAGATAAAAGTATTTTTAAGTCTGATGAAGTGTCCAGAGAGACGCGAAAGCGCTTACTTTTTTCAATAAAGAAGTTTTTCTTTTCATATACATTTGTGGATTTATAGTCATATGAGTTGACAATCCTCCTCGATTGTCGTGGAGTATTCACCTTTTTTTTATTTTAGATAAAAGTATGTGTTGAACCAGGGAGGAAAGCCTGGGCTGTCTAGCTATTACTGGAATTGCAGATACCACATGGTTAGTTTGAGACATGAAATACTGGGATGCTTCAACCCCGTGAGATGTGAGAAAAGGTCTGGACTGGAGTCTAGTATCCTTGGAGGATAACTATGATGAGACCAAAGAAAGGGAGCCCAAACCTGGCAAAGCCAGACGTGAGCAATGAGGATTACTGAATTCAACAGACTGGCTTTCTGCAACAATTTTGTAATCAGAGGTAGCAGTGAGTAAACAAAGGAGACCAGAGGGATAAATGTGGAATAGAGCGTCTCTCGGTGACTCCCCCTGAAGGGGGATTAGATCAAAATACCTGCTGCACTTGCTGTGGAGAGATGCAAAAAGATATCAGAAAGGATGGCCCTAATGAAGGAAAATCTTGTTCGCCACTGATTGAGACCCCACTCGTGAGGTAACAAAATGGACCTGTTGAGTTTGTCCACTAGTACACTGGATTTCCCCAGAATGTGCACTGCCATAAGAAAGCAGCTGGAGAAGATCACCCACTGCCACACTCTGTCTCTCACCAAAGGGGGTAGGAATGGGTTCCCCCTTGATGTACCACACCAGACATGGCGGGTTTGTACTGCAATAGTTCCTAGAGGGAGAACATTTTGAAAGGCCTACAATGCTAATAGAAATGCTCTCATCTCTTGGATGCTGATGTGCAAATTGGTCTCCAGGGGGGACCACATGCCTTGGATAGTCTGCCACAAGGAATGCACCACCCCACCCTAACTGGGTGGTGTCCAAGGTCACCATGGCCACTAGGGGGAGGAAGAATTAATGGACAACCCATGTAAATGTCGTCCGACTGAATCCACCAACAAAGACTATTTTTGCACACACTAGTCAGCTTGATTGGAAAGGAGGTAGGATGTTGTAAAATGGATGACTGAACAGCTAGAGTCCATTGGAGAACACCTATACAAGTAACATGCCAGGGGAAAAAGAAGTTATGTACCTACCATAACGTTCCATGTTAGTTGTAGTCATCTCGTCTTCTTTCTTGCTGGTTGGGATCGGAGCTGGCCATCTTCTATAGCTCGAGAGCCGTTTACTGGCTCGAGGCTACCCCTTGTCCCATGATGCCTAGCGCTAGCTACCCAGATCTCGTTTGAAATAGCTAACCCTTACAATAGCTACAGAATGAACCTCTCCAAACAAAACGTTGAGCACACCTGTCATACTCTGTAGGTCAGTAGAGGAAACAACCAGAGAAGACTCAGCCAGTGAAACTTGAACTCCTCTCAGTCCAATAGGACAGGGGGATGGAGGGTGGGACGCAAGAATAAAGGTGAGATGAAGACAACTAACATGGAACGTTATGGTAGGTACATAACTTCTTTATGTTAAGTTGTCTATCTCGCCTTTGTTCTTGCTGGTTGGGAAAGCATCCCTAGCACCTACAATCCTGGGCGGCTCATTGGAACAGACTTTTCAGAACAGTGGAACCAAAGTTAGCTCTGCTCCTGGAGACCATACCTAGCTTGTAATGAGAAATAAAGGTATGAGGGTTTGCCCACATAGCAGCTGCACAAATAGAGTCCATGGGCAACCTAGACTGGAAGGCTACAGAGGTGGCCAAAGTCCTAGTAGAATGACCTTTTGGTTTGATAGATAAATCTTTGTTTCTCAGTTGATAGATGAAGGTAATAATGTGAGACAACCACCTGGATAAGGTCACTCTGGAAAATGGGAGACCTTGTTTGCCCAGAGCATAGGAAAGGAACAGTTGGTCCGACTTCCTTATATTCTTCGTCCTATGCAGGTAAAAACACAATTGTCTATGAACATCCAATTGATGTAATTTGTATTCTGCCTTGTTGATGTGGTTAGGAAAAAACACAGGTAGGTCTACAGATTGGTTTAAATTATTTTCTGAGCAGACTTTCGGAAGGAAAGAGGGATTAGTCCTCAGAGAAACCCTGTCCTTATGAAAAACTAAGTATGGAGGACGGACACAGAGTGCCTGAAGTTCAGAGATGCATCTGGCTGAAGTAATAGCTACCAGAAAGAGAGTTTTCCAAGATAGGAACTTAATGGAGCAGGATGTTGCAGATTCAAAAGGGGGAATAATTAAGGAGGTTAGTATCAAGTTTAGGTCCCAAGGAGGAGGGGGATCTCTCACTGGGGGTCTAAGGAGAGTAGTCCCTCTTAGAAAAGTTTTACATAGCTTATGAGACATAATGTTTGCATTAGAAAACCCAACATGAAAGTTTGAAATGGCCGCTAATTGAACCCTGACTGTAGCAGAAGTGGACCCAGAATTAAAAAGTTCTGCTAGGAACTCCAAGATTTCGTGGACTGGGGCTGAAAAGGGATCTATGTTCATAGCCTCTGCACAACAAGAAAAACGTTTCCATTTGCTAGCATAAGTCCTTCTAGTGGCGGACTTGTGAGAGGACACAATAATTTCACGTACGGCCGGGGAAATGCTGGGAAGCCTGGCTAAGGTTGGAAGTGGAGCAACCAAGCTGTGAGCTGGAGTGTTTGAAGGGATGGATGCAGCCCACCTGATTGATAAATCAGTAGGTCTGGAATCGGATCCAGAGTCCAAGGCTGCCCGAGAAGGTAATGGTGCAGGAATGGGAACCATATCTGTTGAGGCCAGTAGGGGGGCAATGAGGATCACTCTGCAACCCAATGACATTGCTTTCTGTATGAGTTTCGGTATCAGGGGAAACGGGGGAAAGGCATAAAGAAGTCCCTGAGGCCAATCGTGGACTAGAGCATCTCTGGGAGAGTGACCAGGAAGCTGAAGAAGGGAGAAGTAGTTGCTGCATTTGCTGTTGAAGGGGGTGGCAAAAAGGTCGCAGCAAGGCTCTCCCCATTTGCGGAAGATCAAATCCGCAATTGCCTGGTTCAGAGACCACTCGTGAGGCATGAGAATAGCTCTGCTGAGCCTGTCCACTATGACGATGGACCTCCCAGGGATGTGCGTCGCAATCAGAAATCATTGGGAGGAAATCGCCCACTGCCAGAGACTGAGTGCTTCTCGACATAGGGGGTAGGACCTGGTTCCACCCTGCTTGCTGATGTACCACACCACTGACAGGTCCGTTTGAATTGAAATGGTCCCAGAAGGAAGAGAGTCCTGAAGAGCTTGCAACGCTAAGAGCACGGCTCTCATTTCTAAGACGTTTATATACAGATGGTACTCGTGAGGCTGCCAAGTGCCTTGGACGGTCCTGCCCTGATAATGCCCCCCTATCAGGGAGACGTCTGTGGTCACTGTGGCAACCGGAGGGGGCTGAATGAAGGGTCTGCCCTGAGACACTAGTGGGGAGACCATCCACCAGGAAAGGTGCCTTTTGCATGCTTCTGTAAAATCATGATCATGTGAGACATGGGAAGTTGTTGGAAAGACCACTGTGTGGACAGAAGCCACTGAAGGATTCTCATGTAAAAGCAGGCCAGAGGGATTAGAAGAATTGCCGCTGCCATGGAACCCAGAGTTTGAAGGATGAATCTGACTTGGATCCTTCTGCTCTGCATTAGAATTTGTACTTGCTGGCGAATTAACGATATCCTGTCTGGCAGAAGCCTTGCAGACATGTTCCTTGTGTCTAAGTCTGCTCCTATATAGGTGATAGATTGACAGGGCAACAAAGCAGATTTTTCAAAGTTTATTGTGATGCCTAGCTGGGAGCAGATTGAGATTGTGTAGTCCCTGTCTTGCAGAAGTTGATGCCTGGTAGTAGCAGTGAGGAGCCAGTCTAGATATGGAAACACCTGGAATCCTTGACGTCTCAGGTGAGCCGTGACCACTGCCATACATTTGGTGAACACCCTGGGGGCTGTGGTGAGACCAAAGGGCAGCGCCCTGAACTGGTAATGACTGGCTCCCAGCCGGAAGCGAAGGAATCTACTGGAGCGCCTGTCCATTTTGATGTGATAGTAGGCAATCCTGAAGATCTATGGAGCACATCCAATTGTCCTGACCAGAAAGGGTAGAATGGACTGTAGCGTGACCATCCGAAACTTTGTTCTCTGAACAGACTTGTTTAGTCTGCTGAGATCCAGAATCGGTCTCCCATCCCCTGTCTTTTTTGGTACCAAAAAGAACCTTGAGTAAGTTCCGGATCTGTGTTGGTCTGCCGGGACTTCCTTGATGACTTTTTTCTAGCAGTTTTGAAACTTCTATGACTGCTTGGTCCCTCAGATTGGGTGGAACATCTGGAAGGGATTTGCTTGACAGTAAGGGGGGCTGAGAGAAGCAGATTTTGTAACCTCCGGATATAACTGACTGCACCCATTTGTCCTGCGTTAAACTTTGCCAGGCTTTTGGGTACAGTGAAAGTCTTCCCCCGACTGCCTCCAGAGGTGGGCAGCCGGGCAACCCTTCAGGGATGCTGGAAGGGCTTCTCAGAGAAGGACTCTCTGCTGCCCTAGTTCTGCGGACCCCCTCTGCCATGAGGGTGGCGTCCGTTGTTGTTTCCTCCTCTGCCCCTGGAGGAAAAAAAATTGCTACGTGTGTCAGGCGGGGCTCCCTGGGATTTTCGGAAGCACATTTTATCACTCTTCTGACCCTTGGAGTATGGTCTAGAAGGAGTGGAAAAACGGACTCCCACGGCAGAGAGAGAGTCTTGCCTTCTTGCTCACACCTAGTCAAAGTGTCTTTCACCTGTGGTCCAAAAAGAAAGGAACCGTCAAAGGGGGTGTTGGTGAATGATGCTCTAAAGGGTTCCGCAAAATTATACAGCTGCATCCATGCGTGCCTCCTAAGGGCCACGCCTGTACCTGCGGCTCTACTCACACCATCGGCTGCACAGGAAATGAGCCTCATGGAGGAGTTGACTACAGAATTAAGGGTCGCCAGCTGGGAAGCCACTTTAGCTTGAGCCCCTTCAGCTGATGGATCTTGAAGGGTATCTCCGAGCTCTTTAAGGAGATCCCTCTGAAGCCAGGTAAAATGGCATAAGTAATTCAGTGACCTTATAGAAAAGGCCGCTGAAGCAAACATTTTCTTCCCATATCTATCCATAGTCCTAGACTCCTTGTTAGGAGGATGGACAGACAAAGAAGTTTCCACTAACTCTTTTTTGTAACTGCTGCTACCACCATGGCATCCACAGGAACACCTTTGGTAAGGAACTGCTTATCAAGGGCTGCAGTGATGAACTTGCCAGGTCTCCTCGGGGTTGGTTCTACTGTATCCAGAGCTGACCAAGCCTTTCGAGCCACCACCGACATGAGTGGATCGAAAGGCGGAGAAACCCAGGAGGTGGAAGGTCAGGAACCGAACGCATCCAGGAATACAGACTCATCCTCGGTAGGGGCTAGGGGATTCCAGTTCCCCCTCTGCTTAAGCATTTGCAGGATGTCCGAGAAGGAAACATCTTCAGAGGGGGACGTTGGGGACCCTTATGAATCATCTAAGTCTGTATCAGAAGTGACAGACTCAGGGGAGTCAATGTGCTTCCTCTTGCACTTCTTATTACGAGTGGGCTCCTCTGAATGATCACTGGAGGCCTTGGAAAAAGAAGAAACACTCAATGGGGTGCCCTGAAGCACCGGTTCCCCACACTTGGGGTCTGGAGGAGGAGCAGAGGTTGGCACAGGCACTACAGGGGGCGGAGCCGGTGGGGTCTATCGTGGAGCTGACTCAGAGGCCAGCACACTCCTCATGACATCAAAGGCATCCCTGCCACAATGCAGAGAAGGATCCGGTTCCAAGGAAATCGTAATCCCTCTCTGCACCGAGGGAAATGGGTCCAAGGCCGATGTAGGAGCCGAGCTCACCTGCGCCGAAGCTCTTGAGAGGGAGAATGGGGTCAGACAAGGGTCTGATGCCAATCGCCCCCTCGGAGCTGACGAGGGAGCCTTGGCACCCACATCCCTCGACAGATGGCACGATCGAGGGAATCTGAGCAGACGACGGAACTGAAGGAGAAATAGTTGTTGGAGCCGACGGTTCCACGACTCGAACCCCAACGAACTCCAGCTCTGAGCTCAAAGGAGTCGGAGGAGGAACATCGATAGAAGTGGACAGAGCAGACACCTGTTGAGGATGGCTGGACAACATCTTGGCAAGTGCCTGCGACTTCAGCAACCTACTGACCACTCTCTCCATGTTGTGATCTGAGAGCCTAGAGGACCGAGAGGAGTGGGCAGATCTGTGACCGCGCTGACTCTGAAGCAGGGGAGACAGAGGAGCCGAATGTTTGGACTCCAGAGAAGGGGACCTCAGCCTCTTGTGGCTCCACGATGGCTCCGAAGATTCTGATGGAGCCGATGGGGAGATAGTCTCATCGGCCGGAACCGAAGTAGCAGGTAAAGTCTGAACCAATGACGGCTCTGAGCTTGGAGCCGACGACTTGGTCGGTTTTGGGGATTTCACAGGCCGAGCCTTCGCCGGTGAATCCTGGGGCTTTAAAAGACCCCTAAGAATAAGCTTATTCTTACGCTCCTGCAAAACTCTTGGATTAATTGCATGGCATATAGAACAAGAGTCCTGCAGGTGCACTGCGCCTAAGCAGTAGACGCAAGAAGTGTGCCCATCTGTCAGAGACATTTCCTGATGGCATGAGTCACACTTCTTGAATCCAGATACCTTGGATTCTTTAGACATCCTGTATCCGACAAAATACATCAAGAGATACTACACTACTCTTAGCCAAAAGGCCGAGAAGCGATAAAATACCACAACACCAATATCAGCAAAAAAAGAGAAAAAACACAGTATACTACAGCTAAAGCTAAAGATTTTTTTTTTTTAAACTAGGAAGCCTCTAGCAAATGGCTACCTAAAGGAAGATAGAAGGAAAGCCTTGAAACTAAACGCTAATCTGACAAGAAAGGGATAGGAGGGGGAGAACTCTCTAATTTAAACGAGTTCTAAGGGGTGAAACTACAATTACACTTAGCTAACACAAGTTATAGAGACTAAACAACTCCCAGAAAAACACTAATCTTAGAAGAAAAGTTCAATAAGAAACTTAATACAAGCCTAAGCCAGTAAAAATGACACCTTGCAGCTGAAGCGGCAAACGAGATCTGGGTAGCTAGCGCTAGGCATCATGGGACAAGGGGTAGCCTTGAGCCAGTAAACAGCTCTCGAGCTATAGAAGATGGCTGAGTCGGAGCAGAGGATCGGCTCTGATCCCAACCAGCAAGAACAAAGGCGAGATAGACAACTTAACATCAAATGTTATGGCTTCTGCTATTAAACCTAGAGCCTGCAGAATCAGTTTGGGCGGGAGGAGCAAAGTGATGAAGAATCTGTGGAACCTGAAGCTTGACTATATCCACACAATGTGTAGGCAGTGGCAATCTGACTTGCTGTGTTCAAATGAGCACTAATAAACTCAGGCTTTGAACTGGCTGGAATTTTGATTTAATAGTCCCTGGACTGTTCTAAGAGATGTTTTACTGGGGCACTGAGGAGCCAGTCATCTAAGTATGGAAACACCCAGAATCCAAGCAGTCTCAGGTGAGCTGCCACCGCCATACACTTAGTGAACACCCTGGGACTGTGGTGAGACCAAAGGGCAAGACTCTGAACTGACAGTGAATCCCCCCCACCCCCCCAGCCAGATGTACCTTCAGGAGCATCTGTTCATCTTGATGTGATAGTATACATCTTGAAGACTGATGCAGCACATCAAATAGTCTTTGCATAGAAAAGGCAGAATGGGCTGAAACATGACCCTTCGAAACTGAATTTTTCACAAACTGATTCAGTTTGCTTAGATCCAGAAATGGTCTTAGGTCCATGGCTTTTCTTCAGCACTAAAAAGAATCTTGGGAAACGTCTGAATTGTTTCGAGTCAGGTGGGACCGCCTGGATGACTCGTCTAGGGGCTTTTGAATTTATTTATTTTATTTTATTTATTTATTGCCGTTGGTTTACCAGGATAGTCCATTGGGCCATAAAGAACCCATTTTCAATGGAGTCCTGGGGAGAAAAGCTCCATAACAGAAGGTATTTTCAACATTTAACAGTTACAATATTAGTACAGAGAGTTATTAATATTGTGTAAACAAACAAATGTAGAACTCATCAATTAGAATAGCAGTCATAACAGTTAAAACAATAGGAAGAAATGTACTAGAATTAAATAAATGTAACATAATACTGATTAGAGAATAAATGTCATAGGTATAGAAGTAGAATATGGTATTGAGGGTGAAATAAGTAGAGTTAGTTATGTGGGGTGGGAACAAGAGCATTCCCACTGAGAAGCTAGATGAAAGTGAAGAGACTTTTTGAAGGCAGAGTGGTTAGAGGTGGTGCGGATGAGTGGAGGTAGGGAGTTCCAGAGGCGTGCGAGGCTGAAGGAAAGAAGGTTCTTGCCTGGGGATGAGTCGGTCTGTGTACTTCGAGTAGATTTTGATTATTTGACCTTAGAACTCTGTTAGGTAGGTGCATTTTAAAGGCAGAAGAAAGAGAGGGACAGAGGGTAGGGTTGAGAATAAGCTTATGGGCTAGAGTTAGTTGAGTATAAGTTAGTTGATTGGGAAGTTCTAGCCATTTTAGCTTATGGTGGGAGATGCAGTGGTGGGTGGAGGATTTTTGTCTGGTGGCGAATTTTGCAATTTTGTTGTAACAGGAGGTAAGTTGTTGTTTTAAACAGGACTGAAGATTAGTTAGTAGTGGGGCACCCAAGGAGGTAGAAAGAGTGATTTTAGTGGCAGATGTGAGGTAGGTGCTCTGTCTATAAAGCATGCCAAGTTTCTGGTGTGTTTTTTGATGTTAATTTGCAGGTGGGAGTTAAATTTCAGTTGGTTATCGATTTGGACCCCCAGAAGCTTGGTTTCTGATACTATTTCAAGGGGTGAGTTGTGTAGAGTAGTAATTGAGAAGGTACCCATGTCGGGAGGGATGACTTTGGAAGGAGTAAATAACATTAATTTGGTTTTGGAAGCATTGAGAGCTAGATGATTACATAGCATCCATTGTTCTGTGGAAGAGAAGGCATCTTGAGTAAGTTTTTGTAGGGTAGTAATAGAAGAGGCAGAACAGATGATAGTTGAGTCATCCGCATATTGGATGATGCTAGAGAAAGGGATAGATTTGTGGAAGTCATTTATAAAGATGTTGAAGAGAAGAGGACTCAGTATGGAGCCTTGGGGAACTCCTGTAGGGGTACCAAGGAAAGAGGAGGTAGCTTTTTTCCATTTTACAGCTTGGCTTCTGTTAGATAGGTAGCTAGAGAACCAGTTCAAAGAGGAGGAAGACAGGTGAAGTTTGGAGAGTTTGTTTAAGAGCAGGCTATGTGAGATAGTATCGAAGGCTTTGGAGAGGTCAAGAAGTAAGGTGGAAACAATTTTTCCAGAGTCACGGGCTTTATTTACAACCTCAAGGAAGGAGAGGAGGGCTGTCATGGTGCTATGATTAGGTCTGAAACCGTGCTGTGTGGGAGTTATAAGATGGTTGTCTAGGAGGTGAGGAAGGAGCTGAAGTTGGACACATTTTTCTAAGAGTTTAGAAATGGGGGACAGGATGGCTATGGGACGGAAATTAGTAATGTTATTATTGTTACCACCTTTATGTAGAGGTATAATAAAGGCTTGTTTCCAGATTTGGGGAACTGTGTATTCTTGTAGAGAGCGGTTAATTAAAGTGCTAATGGGGTAGGCAAGGGTTTCAGCGGCTATACTGAGAAAGTAAGAAGGGATATTATCAGGAGCATTGGTACATGGTTTCAATTTCTGAAGAAGTTTTTTAATAGTAGATGTTGGTATTGGATTTAATGAGAAGAGAGGGCAGTCAGGAGGGGGGGGAGTTTTGGGGAGGTGGAGATGGGGATAGGGTAGGTGTAGAAGAGGGGGTAGAGGAGTTAGTGGGTGAGGAGCATGGTATAGAAATAGGAATAGTGGGGGTGGGTAAGGGGATATTAGATAGTAAAGAGGTGTTAGAGAAAGAGGAGGTTAATTTAGAAATTGAATCAATAAAGAAGGAATTGAATTGGGTGGCTAAGTCATGATCTGGAGCATTTAGGTCTCGGGTGGGAGTATCCGGTTTGCTGGGGTGGAGGAGAGTAGAGATCCCTTTCCAGAATTTCTGTGGGTTGTTTTTATTTTGGTTTTGGAGTGTAGAGAAGTAGTTTTGACGATCAGAAGTAATGAGTTTCTTTACTTTGTTTTGGAGGATTTTATATTCGTTAAGGAGTGATGTTGTCTTGTGTTTTTGGTAGCGTCCCCAGACTTGGTCTCTATGTCTCATGATAGCAAGAGTAGTTTTGGAGAGCCATGGGGCTGATTTAGTTTTTATTCTTTTAGTCCGTAAAGGGGCTTGGGAGTCGAGTACTTTTAAGAAAGTTGAGTTAAAGTAAGAGACTGCATCGTCAAGGGATAGTGTTTTTAGACAGTTCCAATTAATTGCTTGCAGTGAGCTTGAAAAGATTACTGGGTTGAAGTTTTTGTGATCACGGATTGTAATGTGGTTGTGAGTATGCTGAAGGATAGTGGGAAGCCGGTGGGTAAGTGGTCACCAAGTGGGTTGGGAAGAGTGCCAGTGTTGGTGACGTAGTGAGGGTGGGAGACTAGAATCCAATCCAATATACTCCCATTGGAGGGGGTTTTAGCAGGGTGGGTTACCAGAGTGATCAGTTGTGAGAAATTGTAGAGGTTGATGTTAGTGGGGTTTGTAGGAGACTCTATAAGGGCCCAGTTAATATTAACATCTCCTAGGATTATGGTTTCATTTTTAATGTTACTAGATAGCCAGGAGAGGATGAGTTCAAGTGTGGAAATATTGTCCCCTGGTGGGATGTAAAGGGAAGCTATACATATATGTTTGTGATTGTTGATTTGCAGCATTGTAAGGAGAAGTTCGGCATTGTTAAAGTGTGGAGTAGGTTTGTTATATGGAGTGACTACTAGGGAGGAAGTGTATAGAAGGGCTACTCCTCCGCCTTTGTGAGGTCTGTCTTTTCTTATGATGGAGTAGTTAGGAGGAACTATTTCAGAGTCTTTAATGTGTGGTTTTAGCCAGGTTTCTGAAATAGTGAGGATGTCAGGTTTATTATGTGTGAGCCAAGCATGTAGGTTTGGGACTTTGTTTACTATGCTTTGAGAATTTAAGGAAGTGAATAATAGAGATTTATTTATAGCAGTAGTAGTGGTGGGGCCTGGGTTAGGATGGATGTCTCCAGATATGAGAGTGGATATGAGGTGTAGTATATAATAGTCTATGTGAGTAGTTAGCAAGGAGATGAGATTGAGTTGTTTTGTGAATTGGAGGGGTTTGTTAACAGTTATGGTTGAAAGGTTAGAATAAGAGGAGATAAGCTTATGTCGAAAGAGAAAGTGGTTTTCAGAGGAATATAGGTGGGGGGAAATAAGAGAGTATGAGGGTGAGAAGGCTGTGTTGTGAGGGTTAGGTATATGAAAGGCTTGGGAGTGGGTGGAAATTGTAGGTTGGGAGAGATAGTAGAAGAAGGATAAGGAGAATAGTAGTAATAGTGAAAGGAAGGTGAAGGGGTGTTTAGAGGGCATAGTGGAGAGGAGTTATTAGAATAGTGGTATTGGGATAGAGGAATATGCAATATAGCAGATACTATATGAATAGCAACTGGATATATCTGGTCAGATGTAGTGTGTTAGATTGTAATGTAGAACTGCTATGTGATAGATGGGGTATATGTTCGAGCAAGAGAGATAAGTTCATATAGGAGTAGTTAAATATGAATGTATAAGGTTGGTGGTGGAAAGAAGAGTTGGGATTGGAGTAGGTGAGAAGGAATACAATGCTTAAGTGATATAGCTGAGGCAGATAATTAGAGGTTAATGTGGGTGGGGATAGGGAGGGGTAGCTGGTGTTAATAAGTGTTTAATTGGATAAGAGTGTCAGAGGGTGTGGTTATGGGGAAGATAAATTTAGATGCACTGGGGGTGGGATTTGGGGGTAGGGTAGGGGAGCGGAGTGAGCCAGGGCTTAACGGAGCGGGAAGAACCAAGAGGTCCCGAGGGTTCCGGAGTCAATCAGAGAAAGAAGGTTCACAGTGGGGCAAGTAGGAAGGAAGAAGGACCTAAGGTGTTGGGCAGGAGTGAAGTATGAGAAGCTAGAGGGAGAGATTAGAAGGAGCTGTGTTACAGCTAGAGTGGGCTAGAAGAGTTAGGAGATACAATACGAGGGGAGAGGTCAGATTTAAGACAGAAACATAGAAATCTGCAGAGGAGTCTGAGGTCTTGTGCCACTTAGAATATCCTAGGGGCAATACTTGGAAAAAGAGTACAGCTAGTGTGGATCGGGTGGGGGGGGAGCTAAAGCTGCTGGCTATCCGGGCAGGCTAGAGTACTACTAGACATTTATTAGACCAAAACATTAGTGATTAATGGTTATCTGCAGTTAAACATACTTTCTTAGATTCCCGTAGGTGAAAAGTCCAAAAAACAAGGGGGTGTGAGGCAGCTGAGAAGCCTGCTTAGTTGTTTGATATTTTCTGGAGCAGTTAGGAGAGCTGAGTTTTGAAGGTAGGTTTTGAGGTATCCTCGAAGGTTAACTTGCAGGGGTAACTCAGGGCAGAGAGTTTCTTAGATTCCCGTAGGTGAAAAGTCCAAAAAACAAGGGGGTGTGAGGCATCTGAGAAGCCTGCTTAGTTGTTTGATATTTTCTGGAGCAGTTAGGAGAGCTGAGTTTTGAAGGTAGGTTTTGAGGTATCCTCGAAGGTTAACTTGCAGGGGTAACTCAGGGCAGAGAGTTTCTTAGATTCCCGTAGGTGAAAAGTCCAAAAAACAAGGGGGTGTGAGGCATCTGAGAAGCCTGCTTAGTTGTTTGATATTTTCTGGAGCAGTTAGGAGAGCTGAGTTTTGAAGGTAGGTTTTGAGGTATCCTCGAAGGTTAACTTGCAGGGGTAACTCAGGGCAGAGAGTTTCTTAGATTCCCGTAGGTGAAAAGTCCAAAAAACAAGGGGGTGTGAGGCAGCTGAGAAGCCTGCTTAGTTGTTTGATATTTTCTGGAGCAGTTAGGAGAGCTGAGTTTTGAAGGTAGGTTTTGAGGTATCCTTTGAGGAATTTCTTGACCTGCTGCCTCCCTCTGACTTAGTGGTTTGTCAGAAAGCCTTTTTCTTTTGCTTGGGGGGAAACTGGGAAAATGGTATGAAATAACTTCTGGATATGATCTTTTGCAAAACTGAAAGAAGGAACTACAGCAAGCAACGCAGCACCCAGACAGGAGTAAATAAAATTCCTTTAATGATGTAAGCGCTTTTCGTTTGGTACAGTGCACAAACTTCTTCAGACAATCAAAACTTCTTACACTGATACTATAAATACTAATTCAATTAGCAGCTCAATTAAGCAAAAAAAATCATACACATTTAAAAAGACATTGACTGCTTAAAACCACCTTCAAAACAAATTGAATCTGACCTCTGAAACAGGTTATGTTAGTGAACATTAAATCAGCACACGTATCAGAACCTATTAAATTAAAGTTGAACAAATAAGTACAAAGTTGGGAAACAAACTTGTTAACCAACAAAGCGATAGACCATAAGTAGAAGCTAGATAAAAACCTTCATCTTAATAAACTTTTAAGTTTGAAAATGCTGCTGATAGAGCAGCATTCATTCAGTCCAGGCAGATTGTAAGCATTCAATCTAACCTGCCAAACTAACTCCAATTCTTCCAAATTCAAGGGTGCTGGACCACCCCCAATATCCTGACAAATCTGATCAATCACCAAAAATTTAAAACTATGATCAGGGTAAGATGAGATATGCTTAGCTAAAGCGTTTTCAAGTTTATTTTTTCTAATAGCATAAATATGTTGGATATGAGCATATTTATGCTATTAGAAAAAATAAACTTGAAAACGCTTTAGCTAAGCATAAGTTTATCTGTCAGGGAATCATCCAAAATGTAGATGGGCTGGACCTAAAAGCTTCAAGAAACACGGACTCTTCTTGATAGTGGGTATTATTGGACCAACCACCTTTTTGCTTGAGAATTTCTAAGATATCTCTGAATGAGATGTCATCCGGTGGAGATCAAGGGGAACCCTCTTCTTCTCTGAAGTCTGTGCCTTCAGACAGAGACTACTGAGGGGAGTCTTATCTTCTATTACACATTTTCTTTTGGAGAACCTCCTCAGTGGGATGATCTGGAGAGGTATCCAAACAGAGGGGAAAGTCTTTGAGGGGAACTGTCTAGATGTTCGTTGGGGTTGGCCGCCCTGTGAAATAGGCCTGCGAAGATGATAGCTATGACCAGAAGGAGGGAGAGCTGTAGGATGCTAAGAGGAAAGAGTGGCTGAATCTCTTGGATGAGAGAAGGCCCTCTCCACCACCTCAAAAGCATAAGGACTGGGAGACAACGTAGTCGGTTGCATCAGAACAGAAGCTGTCGATGTCACCATGCCCTGAACCTGCCTGGACCCATGCCATGAAGGGGTGACCCAAGCTGTCCAATGCCAAAGCTCCAAGGAGCAGGGACAGCTTTGACAACACTGGAGCAGAACCCAGCATGCCAGACTCACAGCAGACACTTAAGTTCCGAGACTCGTTCTGATCCAAAGGAATCGACACTGAACAAGTCTGGGAAACAGAGTAGAAGATCTAGCCGTCTTCGGATCAGGTGTCGACACTCTCAGGTCTTTTGGATCAGAGTGCTCAGAAATTGAAATGAGGATAACCCCTGTCTAAATCTGAGCTCTTCGGAACTTCCTCATCATCCTATCTACTTCAGCTAATAAAAAGCTCCTGGAGGACCTCATAGAGGAAGTGGGTGGACTGGGGCCAAGACTCTCTCTTGGAGGAAAGGAGAATGAAGCCAAGGAGAAACAGGCTCCATAGAGAACCTTGGGGACTGGGTCTTTGGAGACTTTGTTAGAGAAGTTGTCAGATCAGAGGATGTGGGATCAAGACTGCTTTTGGTTCAGATCAAAGGAAGTTGGATAAGATTTCTTTTGACTTTTTATAGGAGGCTCCGAAGATGAAACAGACTTAAGAGAACTGTTTGACGACCATTTTCATGACTCTTTCACATCCAAAGAGTCCTTGGAGGACTTTGAGCTCCTGAAGCAAAGATGAAGAAGGTAGTAGTAAGCCCTTTAGAACTAACTTGTTCTGACAGTCACTAAGGGCCCTTGAATTAAAAGCTGTACAAATGGAGCAGTCCGTGTTTAAATGAGGGGCTCAGAGGCAATAAACACATTCCTTGTGGGCATCAGTTAGGGATCTTGTGCCCACAGGAAATGCATTTCTTAAAAACCTGTTTTCCAGACATGTCTAAAGAAGGGGGGGAGCATGTTTTGTTTTTTGCCATTTTTCTTTTGATGGACTACCAATGATGGTAGGTTAAAGAAGATACTCTCTAGAGGGTTGATAAAGTACCAAAAATAGTACCGACAGCTGCCTTAAGGTAGAAGAGAAAGTGAAGTGAAACTAATGTAAAAAAACAAAAAAACTAGGTAATAGAGGTGGAGGATGTGAGAAAAAAAGTTTTAAAGAAAGAAATGGAAATTGGAATTACAAATTAATTGAACACCCAAAAAAGCTCTCGGAGAAGGATCAGTGTCTATAAAAATATGGCGAGAAACAATGTCTGGGGTATAACATGTTGACAGGGGCATTGTGGGTAAAGGGAGGCTCTCGAGAGTAGGATATGACAGTCTGGTAAATGAGTCAGTCTCAGATCTGATACCCAGTAGCTGAGGAACAAATGAAAAGGACATCAGACTCATCGTTTAAAACTGAAATGGGTCTATATGAAGCTGGGTCTGACAGGTCTTTACTGTCTTTAATATTACAGCCATCACAGCTTTCTTCCAAGATGTTGATCCTTTCCCCTTCTTTTAAAATACTGTCAAACAAAACCTTCCAGATTTTCCTCCTAACTTTCAAACTTCCACAGGAATACCATCAAAGACTTTGCAAATCGGATTATTCTTCACATTTCATCTCATCGCCTGGTATCTTAACTGTTGATTGTTGAGCCTTTTCTACCTCTAACTCCCCACATCTACCTCAAGAGCACAAATGCAAATACTTACGGATTTCCACATTTCTCTGCTTTATACAAATTTTCATAAAATTTCCAAAATATCTCTAATACCTCTAACAGGAGCCCTGGTTATTTTTCATGTTATAGGCTCCATAGGTTTGGCAACAACCCTTTCCACTTTCTGTTGCCAAGTCACTGTGCTAAACGTTTTTGTGCTCTGGAGGTATTATCAAAACATAATTACTTGACAGCAATCTGTCTAAACTCATATCTATTACCAAGATACTCTCATTTTCTCTTTAGCACTCTGCAATTGTGCTTCTTCATATTGTGTACAATTCCCCTTATTCTGCAATACTTTAACCTTTGTCAGCCCCTCTAAATAATTCTCATTACTTCTTAACCAAATCAGTTTCCTTTTATTTTGACCCTATTTTTATCACTTTAATTTTATCCCACTCACCAACTACACAGTCTGAAGAAATGTGTCTTCCCTAATAACTTAAAAATAATTTCCACTTCCCATTCCTTACATTCTTCTCTTTTTAACAGGTAGGTTGGAGAGCACGAGTGTCTTGTTTTTACTTTATTATCTTGCACTTTTACCTTAGTTGTTACTGGTGCATGATCTGAAATAGTTATTGAATGTAAGTTGAAGCATTCAATTAAATGAACATGTTCCTATGGAATATAATTTCTATCTGGTCTAGCCCAGTTATTATACCTTGGAGAATAATATGCAAATTTTCCTCAGAGTTCCTACTACTGAATTCATGTCTTAAGTGCCAAATATTTTCAGAAATTTCTTCAGAAATCTACCCTCTAGTTATATTTACCTCTTCTATGTCCCCCACTTACATCCTCAAATCGTAGCCCCCACATGTAAATAATATTCCCTGCTGAAAGCTGATTTCTCCCAAAATTTTCATAAGCTACATAATAGCAGTTTTTGATGGAATATATATACATGTTGGCGGAATCCTCTTTTCTTGTCAATAGCCCCTTACTATCACAAATATACATTTATTATATATATTTTCCTCTTCTATCAATAGTGAAGCCCCTCTAGCAAGCAGTAAAATTACTCTCCTTTTCCTTTGTCCTGAATATTCTGCTGAATATCCATCATGACATTATTTCTTCACCAAATTCACATGCTCATTTCTTTCCTGCAACACTGCTATTTGTACTCCACATTCCTTAATATAATTCAGTACTATTCCTGTCTATACATGTAAGGCAACTTGAGCTCCAAAATAATATGGATAGTTATTGCTCCCACCTATACTGGACAGCTTTTTAAGGTGTATTTCCAACTTTTGTGTTACATGCATACAATGTTTGGAAGGCTGATCACCACATGAGATTTTACTTTATTATCCTGCACTTTTATTTTAGTTGTTACTGGTGCGTGATCTGAAATAGTTTATTGTCATCTCCATTTCAACATCACATTTTTCAAAACTTATTGTTTTAATGAAAACTCTCAAACAAAAAAACTTAACATTTTCAGAACACCCGCATAACCTATTACCTTAAAACAAACACAGAAAACTGAGCACATATTAAAAAATAAGTTTAACTCTCCAGATAGAACAATTGTCCTAAATTGACAGCTGTATCCACAAGCATTACTTACCCTAAAATTAAGGTTGTTCCTGCTAAAGAGCACATTGTGATATGGCTTGTACTCCCAACTCACACCGATTGTTGTCTATTCTTTTCTTATTCCTATTCCCCTCCCAGATGTGAAAAACAGCTTGCATGCTTTCAGAAAACATTAACCTTTAGCCTAAGAAAAAGTTCACAGGTTATCATTAAATATAAGTTCATAGGTAAGTTATAGACTAGCTGCCCTTGTCGGCCATTTTAAGCCAAGCCATATTCCATTTTTTGTGCTTAAATTAACCTATCCCATTTGGTTGGAGACTGGCCTTACCCCATCCTGTGATCAATAATTTATTACCCTCAATGCGAATAACGTGGATCATACCATAGATTATTCCAAGCATGGGTCCCCTCAATTAAGCATTTATAAGCAGTCTTTGTCCATTATTAGCACAGTGGGTAGTACTGGGGCAAATTTCCTGTTTTTCATCCATAGATCCAAGTTGTATTGAATATGATTGGGTATTAACTCTGCTTTATGTGGTCTATTCCAGAGCAGCAGTAACCTCTGCAAAATATACCCGTTCCTCCAAACCATTCTGCTGATGTTGTAGAAAAGGTTTATTTAACTACATCAAGTACTTCTGAAGTAATTTGATTTGTTGATGTGCAATAAATACATATATATTGGGTAAGACGATGCCTCATATGCCAAACACAGGCCACCTTTTAGCAGTCTGTAGGATGCAGACTACAGTGAGAGGGCCTTGGGTCTTTTTTCTTAAAACTAAATTATACACTGTTCTATTAAATGCATTAAAGTATTAAGACTGCTATGGTAGCTGTTCTCTCTTATTCACTCTCAAAAATGTCAACTATTTTTCACTGAACCTCATCCTTGTACCTTTAAATTTTTGGATTTCCCTCAGCAAAGAATGCTGAAAACTCTCAAGACTGATTGCATGCATTTGCAGACAGCTCATGTCCATGGAAACAGTCAGCAGTGAGAGAAAAAGAAAACCGCTAACTCTGCAATGCATGAAGGAATCTTTATCAGTTTCACTCAGCACAGAATTATGTACAACTCCTTTCAGCTGTACACTTCTAGACTCCTACTTAACATTTGCTAATAGAGAAAAGCAAGCTCATATTATTGCATAAGCAAGAAACTTGGCAATTCTCATGGGTTTCATCATTTTGTCCTATTTTTTCAAGCCTACTTATTTAGGAAAACACTTCCTTATAGATTAATACAAGGGCATTAATCCAGATATTCAGCTTTGCAAAAAAAAAAGAAAACATCTCAAATCTACATACAATATAATCAGTGCATTTTTACACCCACCCCAGTATGTCAAAATCACAGCATATTAACTTAAAACTTGCTTTTCACCAGCCTTTCTTCGGGTGCGGTCATTGACTCCCCAAATGATGCTGACATACTGCAAGAGGGTCTCACAGCAACTAATGTGTGGTGTCAAAGTCCTGGCCTCAAGCTAAATGCAAAAAAATGCATCATCATTCCATTTGGCAAACACACGACCCCAACTGACTACCACATCAACGGCAACCCCCTAAGCACACAACCTGTGGTGGCAGACCTAGGCACTCAGGTTGATAACCTCACATTTGACCATCACGTAGCGTCAGTAGCCAGAAAAGCCTTTTACTTGGTTCATCTCATAAGTAAAGGGATTGCATCCAGAAAAAGGAGGTTATTACCTCTCTATACTCCTCCCTCATTAGACTAATAATTGAGTATAATGCCCCATTTGGGATGTATGTCTCTAAACATCTGCACCAACTGGAAAGGCCACTGAAATACTTCACAAAGAGAATCCATAGCCTCCAACACCTGTCCTACGCAGACAGGCTCAAATCACCATCATTCTACTCAGCATCATACAGATTGCTCAGGAGTGATCCGTGTCTTGCCTAGAAGGCAATCTCAGACCCTGCCCTACTAGAGACGCTCCATATCTGTAAGTCTAACTCCTCATGCACTACCCGTTCAAAAGGCCTGAATTTAATATGAGACATCAACAAAACCTGCTGGAGACAGATTTGTCTCCCAGAGGCTGCCCAGTCTCTGGAATAGACTTCCCATACACGTCAAACAGAGCACCTTCACTGACCCTCTTCAAGCGCAACCTTGATGAGTGGATGGGAAACCACGAATCTGTCGCAGGGTTTCCACCTGTGTCCCTCACTGACGGGTGACAGGTGCTGAATGAGATTTCTTTTTGGGGATAAACTCTTGGCTAGGCTTGGAAGGGCCCCAGGGCCATTAGCCTACTAACCTCCTATGAACTCTAAAAGTACGTGTTTACATTAACATCCTTATTATATACAACAATCCCCACAAAGACTCCACATTTCAATTACCCTTGACTACATAATACACAAAACTGCTTTACTATACAACATGCAGTTTATATCATGAAATGTTTTATAAAAATAATATTAAAAACAAAACTGTTTTACTTACAGTTACTTTTTTCCTTTTAGTGTCTTTCTAAACATAATGACAAAATGGGGTATTATGTTAAACGTGGGTGGACTGTAAAGAAAAGTCTACAAAAGTCCAACATTTCTCAGGCTGCAAACACTCAAAACTGAAATGCCCCAAAAGGAGCAAAATACCCTTAGGGACAAGAGAAAGTACAGTTTTGTACCTACCATAAATGTAGATGTCCGATAGGTATGCATCTGCAGTCATCACATATGGGTTGTCCTGCCTCAGGCAGCCCTTCGGTCGGCCGGATTCCAAAGTCTGGGGTCTGGCCTCGGCTGATGTCGCACTTTCCCCGACGTCAGAGCGTCTGGGGTATAAAAGCATCAGCCGACGCCATCTTCCTCAGTTTTTCTTGCCCCAGATGCCAGGTGCCCTCTAGGAAGGCTAAATTTGGAGAAATGCAATAAAATTCCAAACATTTGCAAAAAATATATATATACATGTATATACAAACAAATACACCATAATAGATTCCCCCAGCTAGCTAATAGAGGGGTAAACACCCTTGGAATACCACAGAGCGGAAGGAGGGAGGGTAAACCTGACTGCAGATGCATACCTATCAGACATCTACATTTATGGTAGGTACAAAACTGTACTATGTCCTTCAAGGATGCATCTGCAGTCATCACATACGGGTAGAATACCATAGCCAATCTGGGGGTGGAGGTACTAAGTAAAGGATGGTGTAGTTAAGATGCCCTGCAGGACTGCCGTAGCAAAACCTGCTCTGGATCTGGAGTATAAAGGTAAATTGTAATGCTTGGCCAATGTATGCACGGAGCTCCATGTAGCAGCTTCTAAAATGTCCTTGGTAGCCAGCCCTCTTAGGAATGCTGTGGTGGTGGCTGTGGCTCTCGTGGAATGAGGTCTAATGTTAGCTGGCACAGGTTTTCCATGAAAGGAGTAAAAAAACGAATGCAATTTCCTATCCATTTTGAAATTGTCTGTTTGGAAATTGCTTTTCCTTGTACCCCAGCAGCATATGCTACAAACAACTGGTCAGTCTTTCTGTAACTTTTAGTTCTGTCCAAGTAGTAGCGCAGTTGTCTGTGTATGTCCAGGGTGTGCAGAAGTCTCTCCCCTTTATTTTGTGGTTGTGGGAAGAATGTAGGCAAGTGAATAGCTTGGTTCAAAGATACCCTGGATACCACCTTTGGCATGAATGTAGGATTGGTCCTCAAAGAAACTCTGTCCTGATGAAAGATAAGAAATGGCTGCACTGCCATTAAAGCTTGTAGCTCAGATACTTTTCTTGCTGAGGTTATGGCCAGAAGGAAGGCAGTTTTCCAAGACAAAAACTGTAGATCTGCCGATGCTGCTGGTTCAAAGGGAGGAAGTGTTAGTTTTTCCAACACGAAATTCAGGTCCCAAGTAGGTAGAGGTGGTTTCCTTGGCGGATTAATGTTTTTGATTCCTTTTAGAAATTGTCTTAGGAGAGGATGAGAGAAGACAGGTGGATTAACATTGTATTCTGCTGAGATTGCTGAGGCATGTATCTTAATGGAAGAGTAAGACAGACCATTGTGGAACAGTTCTGCCAAATATTCCAGTATATGTGCCATGTTCATCACTGTCACATCTAGGCCCTTTGCTGTGTTCCAGGTGTGAAATCATTTCCATTTTGCTGAATATGCCTTCCTTGTGGAAGGCCGGCGAGCTTCCATAATAATATCCTTCACTCTCTGGGATAGGTTATCCTGAGGAGGAGTCATGGTATTCTCCAGGCAGTTAGCTGCAAGGTTTTCAGGTTGGAGTGCAGGGTCCTGAAATTGTGCTGCATCAGTAGGAGTGGCCATAGGGGAGAGGCCATGGTTTTGTCTGTGACATGCTCCTTAACAGTGGGTACCAGTGCTGTCTTGGCCAGTTTGGAGCTATCAGAATTACTCTGGGCTGCTCTGTCCTGATCTTCAGTAGTACCTTGGTCATTAATGCGAGAGGTGGGAAAGCATACACTGTTAGAGCTTTCCAGCTGAAAGAGAGAGCATCCACTTTCCATGCTTGTGGGCGGTATGTCCTTGAGAAGAATTTCTTCAGTTGATGATTGAGGGGGGAAGCGAACAGATCTATTTCCGGCCTTCCCCATGATTGTGTGATGAGTAAGAAGATGTCTGGGTGCAGCATCCATTCGTGTGCATCCATGGCAGTTCTGCTTAAGCTGTCTGCCAGTGTATTGTCTTTCCCTGGCACGAACTGGGACTGTAGCTGTATGTTGAGGTTCAAAGCCAGTTCCCATAGATTCATTGTCAGTCTGCAAAGAGGGTAGGAATGGGTGCCTCCTTGCTTGTTTATGTACCACATAACTGTGGTGTTGTCTGTCCTTATGAGCAGGTGGCCTTGCTGAAGGAAAGGTTTGAAGGCCTCGATTGCGTGTATTACTGCCAGCATTTCCTTTTGGTTTATGTGCATGCGCAGTTCTCTTTGTGACCATAGCCCTTGGATACATCTGACCTCCATGTGTGCTCCCCAACCTTGGTCTGAAGCGTCCGTAGTGATGCTTTGGTTGGCTCTTGGCTTGCTGAAGGGCAACCCGCTGTTCGACTGGCAGGCTTGAGCCCACCACAGAAATTCCTTTTGAAGACAAGGAATGAGTGGGATCAGAGTTTCTAAGCTGTGACTGTGCTGTGTCCATAAACTTCTTAGGTACCATTGTAATTTTCTCATATGCAGTCTTGCTTGCGGAATCAGAAGAATGCAAGATGCCATGTAACCCAGGGCCTGCAGGATTTTCCTTGCAGTCAGCTGAGTTTGTCTTGTCAGATTCTGGAAGTAAACTGGTAGTTGTTTTTGTTTTTCTTCTGTGAGAAAGGCCATTTGGGTGGTTGTGTCTAGATCCGCACCCAGAAAAGTTATTCTTTGGGATGGAACAAGTCTTGATTTGTGGATGTTGACTGTGTATCCCAAGGCCTGTAACAGGTGGATGGCATAGTCCAAGTCCTTTAACAAAGTTTGCTTGCTGTCCGCTTCTATTAGGCAGTCGCCCAGATATGGGTAGATTTGAATCCCCTGAAGTCTGCAGTGTGCAATTACTGATGCCAGGCATTTCGTGAATACTCTGGGCGCAGTAGATAAGCCAAAGGGTAATGCTGAGAATTGATAATGCTCTGACCCTGCAAGAAATCGGAGGTGTCTTCTGCAACTTTGTCGAATAGGGACATGCAGGTATGCCTCCATGAGGTCTTGAGTCACCAGCCAAGTCCCCTTGCCCAGCATGGGAAGGAGTTGCTGTAGAGTCAGCATTTTGAATTTTGGCACAATGAGGTAAGTATTCAGTGCGGACAAGTCAAGAATAGGCCTCCATTGATTTTCTTTTCTTGGAACAAGGAATAATCTGGAGTAAAATCCCTGGCCTTGTTCTGAAAGAGGTACCTTTTCTATGGCTTTCATTTGCATTAAGTTGGTAATTTGCTTCAAAGCCTCTGCCCTCTGATTTGGTGGCAGGTCTGGCATGCCTTTTCTTTTTGGCAATGAGTGGAAATGGAACCTGTATCCTTTGTCTATTATTTGCAGTGTCCATGTGTAATGTATCTCCAAAGGAAAACTCTTCAGGAGGGGAGGCCGAGGGAATAGATTCTTCAGCATCAGAATCCTCGTAGGCCGAATAAGCCTCCTCCTGGTGGTCTGACAGAGCAGAGCCATCCGTGGACTCATCTGAGGACTGGAGATCAGAGGGCTCAACCCTGGGCCTTTTGTCTGAAGGAGGTTGAGAGTCCCTGTCCGGATGAGGTTGGGAACCTCTGATTAATGAGATCAGATCCTCTGCTAGGGTAAGAATCTGAGAGCTAGTTGAAGGCCTCTGAGAGGAAACCTTGGGAGGCAAAGCCTTAGTAAGTTTAGCAGCTTTAGCCCTAGAGAAAGCCTTAATGGACATGGAAGCAGGGGGTCTGGCTGCACCACGTGCAGGAGTAGACTTATCTAAAGGAATGGTGTCGGAAGGTTCCTGGAAACCGGTTTCAGTAGGTAATTCAATGACCGACTCGGCCGGGGCCTCCGGGGCCGAGGTTGTCAGTTGTGTGGTTTCGGTAATAGGAAGTAACAAGAACTCGGTTTCAGCCGAGACCGAGACACTCGCGGTAGGCCTGACCGTGGTTTCAGCCGAAAACGCGGTCCGCGTGTGTCGGTCCTTGTCCTTCCGTTTTTTAACTAAATGCGAAGTCGGAGTCTCCGACGGCATCTTATAAGCAAAACTAGCCCCAAAAAACTCCTCTGCAAACTCCGACTGACGCCTAAGAGTTCGTCGGTTGAAGGAAGCACAGGCTGAACAGGCCGAGACATCGTGGTCTGGGCCTAGGCAGGGGAGGCAGTAAGAGTGGAAATCCTTATGAGGTATTTGTTTCCCACAAGTTAAACAATTATTAACTTTATCTGACATCGGCTGAGGCAAGAAAGAGTCCTCAACGGGGTACTTAGCTTTTTCGAAGTCTTCGGTAGTTGAATCACAGGAGCTGGCCGACCGGCACTTGCGAACTGCTTCTGCTTCGGGCACCACGTGGCAAGAAAGACTGAGGAAGATGGCGTCGGCTGATGCTTTTATACCCCAGACGCTCTGACGTCGGGGAAAGTGCGACATCAGCCGAGGCCAGACCCAGACTTTGGAATCCGGCCGACCGAAGGGCTGCCTGAGGCAGGACAACCCATATGTGATGACTGCAGATGCATCCTTGAAGGACATCATGTACATCCAGAAGGAAACAACAGCCCCTTGACCAAGCAGGGCAACAAAAATGCTTGGCAAGAGCTAGAAATGAGGGGGAAGGAGGAAGGGACAGAAGACTGCAAGGGTGAAAAAGGAGGACGTCTACTGTTATGGTATGATTTTACACAACTGTATGTCCTTCCATATCACTGCTGCAGTATTCTTCAATGAAGAGACAGTACAAGAGCAAAAAAGTAACTGGGAGGAGGAAGACGCAGAAGAGCTCTCTGCAAACCCATGCATAGCAAAACCTGCCTTGGCACTGGTAACAACATCCAACTTACAATGTTTAGCAAAAGTATGAACAGAGGACCAAGTAGCAGCCTCGGGAATGGAATTTGTATCCAAACCCTTGGAAAAAGCACAACATGAGGCAACTGCCCTAGCAAAGTGTGTATTGCAAAGGAAGAGACACATTTACCAAGAAAAGAATAAAAAAGGAAATTTCCTTAGAAATCTAGGATGAGATGGTTTGAATGCTAACAAACCAAAAATTATGTGATGAAAAGAAACAAAAAAGCTGTTCAGACTTGTAAATTGCCTTTGTCTTATCTAAAGAATACCCAAGCTGTCTATGCAGATCCAAGGTGTGAAGAACCTTCTCACAGACAGACTGCGAAGGAAAAAAGGAAGGAAGATGAATAGACTGATTAAGGGACAACTCATTAATGACCCTGGGCACAAAAGAAGGATTATTCTGAACAGACACCCAGTCTCTGT
This sequence comes from Protopterus annectens, assembly GCF_019279795.1. Taxonomy (NCBI): domain Eukaryota; kingdom Metazoa; phylum Chordata; order Ceratodontiformes; family Protopteridae; genus Protopterus; species Protopterus annectens. Next base: position 1,029,870,455 of record NC_056741.1, read on the forward strand.
GAAAAACTAAAAATTAAGGAATAGCTATGATAGCCTGAAGTTCAGACACTCTCTTGGCTGAAGTAAGAGCCAAAATAACTGTTTCAAGTACAATGCAGCACGGAAGCCAAAGAAGCAAGATGAAAAGAAGCCAAAGTCCATTTTCAAGTACAAAACTGAAGTAACAAAAAGGTGGAATAGGCTTTCTGGGAGGTCAGATATGAAGGATGGCTTTAATGAATTACTTGACCTCAAACAGAAAGGACAAAAGAGGATTCAAGTGCAGACAAGTTGAAACTGCTGAGAGATGAGCTTTAACTGTAAGACTATGCCAACCCAGCATGCAGCAGATCACACAAATAACAGAGAACCAGAGGAACCTCCACAAAGAGAGGATCCTGATGGCAAGAGAGGCAAGAGAAAATGTTTTTCCCCATTTGGACAAGCATGATTTTCCTGCAGAACCCAGAGCATGTCCTCAGAAAAGAGGTACCTAAAAGAGATCAAAACTCACAGCATCATTTGAAGACTGGACAGGTGAGGATGGATAACAGATCCCTTATCTCGTGTTTGAAGCCACCCCATGAGGTAACATCTGGTGATTGCTCCTGGCCAAGTGAGAATGCTGTCTGGGCCAAAAGGGAGTCACCAGCAAGATTCTGGGAATAATCCTGCCTTATCTTGTGCAGAATGAGGCAAAGGTGTGTGTGTGTGTGGGGGGGGGGGGGCTTAACAGAAACATCAGCTTCCAAGATAAAGACATGGGGTCCACTTTCCAAGCCAGACGACTTGGAACTCTAGAACAGACTAGAGGGAGTTGTCTTGTTCAGAGGGGAAGCAAAAAGATACCCCAACGGTGGACTATGTCCAGAAACACTTCTCAGTGAAGCATCCGTTCATAAGCCCATGTTCTGGAACTGCTCAAAGAATCTGCCAGTGGACTGTGTCTGAAGGAATGTAAACCACCTGAAGAGTCACAATATTGTGCTCTGAAGGAATGCAAAAGTACAATTTTGTACCTACCATAAATGTAGATGTCCGAACTGGATAGCATCTGCAGTCATAACAAGTGGGTTGTCCTGTCGTCAGGCAGCCCTGCAGTCGGCCGGATTCCAAAGTCCGGGTCCGGCTTCGGCTGATGTCGCACTCCTCCCGACGTCATCTCTGTTGGTCTTCGGGTATAAAAGCATCAGCCGACGCCATTTTCCTCAGTGTTTCTTGCCCCAGATGCCAGTAGCCCTCTTGCAGGCTAAAAATTTGGATAGATGCCAATGTTTCCAAATAGATAGAGGTAAACACAGCAATAAGCATATATGTACATATGTACAAACAAATACACCATAAAAGACTCCCCCCCCAAAAGCTAGCTATTAGGAGGGTAAACACCCTAGGAGTACCACAGAGGGGAAGGAGGGAGGGTAATCCTGACTGCAGATGCTATCCAGTTCGGACATCTACATTTATGGTAGGTACAAAACTGTACTATGTCCTTCATGGATGCATCTGCAGTCATAACAAGTGGGTAGAATACCATAGCCAACTAGGGGAGGAGGATAAAAGTAGATTATGGTGTGTTTAGGATCCCTTGCAGTACAGCAGTGGCAAACCCTGCTCGGGATCTGGAATATAGAGGCAAATTATAATGCTTGGCAAATGTATGCACGGAGGTCCAAGTAGCCGCCTCAATAATGTCTTTGGTTGCCACTCCTCGTAAGAAGGCTGTGGTAGTGGCTGTTGCCCTTGTAGAATGAGGTCTTATGTTCTGTGGAATTGGTTTTCCATGGAAGGAGTAACAGTATCGTATGCAATTTCCTATCCATTTGGAGATTGTCTGTTTGGAAATAGCTTTTCCTTCCCTTCCTGTTGCATAGGCTACAAAAAGTTGGTTAGACTTTCTGCTATTTTTTGTTCTGTCCAAGTAGTAGCGTAGCTGTCTATGTACATCCAAGGTATGCAGTATTCTTTCCCCTCTGTTTGGTGGGTTGGGAAAGAAGGTAGGTAGGTGGATTGCCTGGTTTAAAGACACTCTGGATACCACCTTGGATATAAATGTAGGATTAGTCCTCAAGGACACTCTATCTTGGTGGAAGATTAGGAAGGGTTGCACTGCCATTAAGGCCTGTAGTTCTGAAACCCTCCTTGCTGAAGTAATTGCCAGTAGGAAAGCAGTTTTCCATGACAGGTGTTGTAGGTCTGCTGTTGCTGCTGGTTCAAAGGGTGATAGTGTCAACTTTTCTAGCACAAAGTTTAAATCCCAAGCTGGTAATGGTGGTTTCCTTGGAGGTTTTACATTCTTGATCCCTCTGAGGAACTGCCTGAGCAAAGGGTGCGAAAAACAGGTGGATCAAAGCTGTATTCTGCTGAAATAGCTGATGCATGTATCTTGATGGAGGAGTAGGAGAGGCCTGAATGAAGAAGTTCGCCAGATACTCCAGAATGTTAGGCATATCTATGTTTGACACATCTTTTCCTCTTTCCGTACTCCAAATGACAAACCTTTTCCATTTTCCAGCATAGTTCCTTCTTGTTGAAGGTCTGCGTGCTTCAAGAATAATGTCTTTAACTCTTTGGGAAAGTTCTGGATTAGCTGCTGCTATGTGATGTTCCATGCAGTCAGTTGCAGCGTTTTAGGTTTGGATGTATGATGCTGTAGTTGTTCTGAGTTAACATCAAAGGCATCAGTGGTATTGGCCACATATTGTTCGAGACATGCTCTTCAGTAGTGGGTACCAGTGTTGTCTTGGCCAGTTTGGAGCTATCAGGATTATCCTTGGACGTTCTTCCTTGATTTTTAGTAGTACCTTGTGTATCAAAGGAAGAGGTGGGAATGCATATGCTGTTAGGCCTTTCCAGTTGAAGGAGAGTGAGTCCACTTTCCATGCTAGTGGGTGGAATGTCCTTGTGCAGAATTTTTTGAGCTGGTAATTGAGAGGTGATGCGAATAGGTCTATCTGTGGCATTCCCCATTTCTTCGAGATGGTCTTGAAGATGTCCGGGTGCAGCTTCCATTCGTGGGCATCCGAAGTGGTTCTGCTTAAAATGTCTGCCAGAGTATTGTCTTTCCCCGGTACAAATATTGCCTGTAACTGAATGTTGTAGCTGAGTGCCAGGGTCCACAGCTCCAAGGTCATTCTGCATAGGGGGTATGAATGAGTGCATCCCTGTTTGTTGATGTACCACATGACTGTGGTGTTGTCTGTCCTTATCATCAACTGGCCCTCTGAGAAATGGTTTGAACTTTTGGATTGCCAGTTTTACTGCCAGCATTTCTTTTAGATTGATGTGCAGGTGAAGTTGATCCTGTGTCCACAATCCTTGCACGCATTTGTCCAGCATGTGGGCCCCCCATCCTGGGTCTGAAGCGTCTGTTGTGATGGTCTGGCTTGGTTGACATCTGCGAAAGGGTAGGCCTGGGTTTGACTGGCATGCCTGGGCCCACCATAGGAACTCCTGTTTTAAGCATGGAATTAGTGGGATTTCTGTTTGTAGACTGTGTCTGTGTTGGGACCATAAATTCTTTAGGTACCACTGTAGTTTCCTCATATGTAGTCTGGCAAATGGGACCAAGATTATGCATGATGCCATGAAGCCCAAGGCCTGTAGAACTTTTCTTGCTGTTAACTTGTTCAGTTTTGTTAGTGCCAAGAAGTAAAGAGGAAGTTCTTTTTGTTTTTCTGTAGTCAGGAATGCCATTTGTTGTACTGTGTCCAATTCAGCTCAAGAATGTCCTTGTTTGGGATGGTATCAGTCTTGACTTTTGTAAATTGACTGTGTATCCCAGTCCTTGTAGCAAGTAAATGACCCTTTGTAAATCTGTTGTCAGCTTGCTTTTGTTGTCCCCTTGTAGCAGGCAGTCGTCCAGGTATGGGTAAATTTGAATTCCTGTAGTCTGCAATGGGCGATTACTGATGCCAGGCATTTTGTGAATACTCTGGGCAGTAGATAAGCCAAAGGGCAATGCTGAAAATTGATAGTGCTCTGATCCTGCAAGAAATCTGAGGTATCTTCTGCAGATTGGTCGAATGGGGACGTGCAGGTATGCCTCCTTGAGATCTAGAGTTACCAGCCAAGACTCCTTGCCCAGCATGGGAAGAAGTTGCTGTAGGGTCAGCATTTTGAATTTTGGGACAATGATGTATGTATTTAAGGTGGACAGGTCGAGAATTGGTCTCCAACTTTTTTCCTTTCTTGGAAGTAGGAATAGTCTGGAGTAGAACCCTTTCCTTGTTCTGCTGTTGGCACTCTTTCCACAGCTCTCATGTTTGCTAACTCCATTATCTGGCGTAGAGCCTCTGTTTTTTGATTTGGAGGTAGATTTGGCATTCCTCTTTGGACTGGTAAAGTGTGGAAGTGAAACCGTAACCTTGATCTATGGTTTGTAAAATCCACTTGTCTTTTGTTATGTAGTGCCAGTTCTTTGAAAATAAGGTTAACTTTCCCTATTAGTGGCCTGCTATTTGTTCCCTGGTAGGCGGATTTAGGATTAAGTCACTGTGGTTGTGCTGATGTAGTGGCAGTGGCTGTGTCTGTGCCTCTGTTGTTACCTTGCCACTGTCGTCCTCTGTAGGCACCTCCTCTGGATTGGTTTCTGCCTCTGGAACGTCTATTCCTACCCCTTTGAAATTTTGTGGAGTCAGGAAAGGACCAATTTTGGCAGGCCAGTTCCTGCTAAACCTTGGGGTTGAACCTGCAAGAAATCTTTAACAGTTTGAACAGATTTTGCCTTTTCTTCCATTTTCTTCATAACCTGCTGGGCAGGTGTACCAAACAAACTTGTCTTGTCCATAGGAGCATCTAGCAACTTAGCTTTAACATGATCCGGTAAAGCTTGTTCCTTTAGCCATGCATGCCTTCTTATCACTGTGCCTGTCATGGCTGATCTAAATGAAGCCTCCAGTGCATCATAGCCACATTTTAAGGAATGGTTGCTAACCTGTTGTATGTTATTTACCATCTCTAATACATATTTCTTATCAAGAGATTCATCAGTGGTTAGTTTTTTTAGTTAACTGATCAAGCATAAACTCTTGGTATTGTATCATGTGAAACTGACAGTTTAGAGCTCTAGCTGAGAGAGTAGCTGAAGTGTAGACCTTTTTACCCCATCTGTCTAGTGACCTTGCTTCCCTTTCAGAAGGAATAGGGTTTTTAGCTGTGGTCGCGGCTACTGCCTTGGGACCCTGGGATATAGTTTCTGGGTCTGCAAGTGGGGCCTTGTAAAGGTGGTGATGAGTATCTGGCACCCTGTAAAATCTGTCTGGTTTGGCAGGGGCTGGGGGTAAAGAATCTGGAGCGGAGCAAACATCATTGAAAGCATCATCCACCACAGAGAGAACAGGAGAATTCTTCTGGTGGGGAAGCAGCTGGAATGGATTCTTCAGCATCAGAATCTTCAAAATTGGAGAAGGGAGCCTCAGGCTGGTCAGTTATGTCTGATTCATCAGCAGAATCATCAGAAGAAACTGGCTCAGGGGGCTCTGCCCTAGGTCTCTTCTCTGGGGGCTGAGAGGCCCTGTCTGGGTGAGGTTGAGATCCTCTAATTAAAGAGATTAAATCTTCTGCCAAAGAAAACATTTGAGAACTAGAAGAGGGCCTGGATGTGGGGGGTTTAACAGGCACTGATTTAGTAGTCTTGGCTGCTTTAGCCCTGGCGAAGGCCTTAATGGACATGGCAGCTGGAGGCCTAGCAGCACCACGTGCTGGGGTAGAGACATCCAAGGGGATGGTGTCTGATAAGTCAACCACCGTAGTGGGTAAAATTTCTGAGGTCGGTTCAAGAGTTGTAGCAGGGGCCTCAGTTGTAAGAATAGGTTCAGCTGTACTTTGAGCAGTTTTCTTGGTTTCGCCGAAACCGAGACACTCATGTTTGCTTTACCGTGGTTTCGGCCGAAACCGCGGACCGCGAGTGTCAGTCTTTATCTTTGCGTTTTTTGGGGGTAGTCGGAGGTTCCGACGGCATAATGTACGCAAAATCAGAACCGAAAAACTGTTCTGCAAACTCCGACCGACGCCTAAGCGTTCGTCGGTTGAAAGAAGCACAGGCCGAACAGGCTGCTACGTCGTGGGCTGGGCCTAAACAAGGCAGACAGTATGAGTGGAAATCTTTATGAGGTATTTGTTTCCCACAGGTTAAACAATTGTTAACTTTTTCTGACATCGGCTGAGGCAAGAAAGAGTCCCCAACGGGGTACTTAGCTTTAGAAGTCTTCGAAGTAGTATTCGGTAGAAGTAATCTCTGGATCCGACCGACCGGCACTTGCGAACAGCTTCTGCTTCGGGCGCCACGCGGCAAGAAAGACTGAGGAAAATGGCGTCGGCTGATGCTTTTATACCCGAAGACCAACAGAGATGACGTCGGGAGGAGTGCGACATCAGCCGAAGCCGGACCCGGACTTTGGAATCCGGCCGACTGCAGGGCTGCCTGACGACAGGACAACCCACTTGTTATGACTGCAGATGCATCCATGAAGGACATCCACCTGAAGAGTCACAATAGTTGATAGTCAGCTCTCAAGACCTGAAGAGCTAATTTGTAAAGAGATAGGACTTTGTGCTCCCATGTCTGCTGACATACCATGACAGTGGTATTGTCTCAGAAGACTTTCAGAGTGCTGGGATGGAAAAGGGAATAATAAGCTTGCAGAGCCAGAAGCAGGACTCTCATCTCATTTAGGGAGCAGGAAAAGAGGCCAGCATGGGAACAGTCTGAAGCCTGCACCCCAAGAAAAACATGATCCTCCTGGGAGGGCATCAGGACTGACTTGAGATTTATGGTAAACCCAGACTGTGTAAAAGGCAAGTGGTAAACTGGAGATCCTGCAACAGACTGCTGGGAGAAGCAGCTTGAAAGAGATCATCCAGAAAGGGAAAAATCTGTATCCCCCCAAAGCCTGCATGAAGCGATGACAGGAACAAGGCGTTTGGTGAATTTCCTTGATACAGTGAAAAAGTCAAATGTCAAAGGAGAAAACTGAAAATGTGAGGAGAAACAAAATTTTCTTGAACAGAGGGTGACTAGGGATGTGAAGATATGCAACCCATGATTGTTGACATACTACATCACAGTGATATCATCTGCAAAGACTTTGAAAATACTAAGATGGAAAAGTGATTGAAAAGCTTGCAGAGCCAGAATCACAGCTCTCATCTTGTTTATGATGATACAGTCGAGCCTCTGCTGAGGAGGGCAGATACCCTGGACCTTTAGGAGGCCACAAGGAGCTCCCCACCAAAGTCTGAGTAATCCGTGAACAGTTCCTGAGAAGGAACTGGGGCCTGGAAAGGGAAGCACTAGATTGAGAGAACGTTATGAATCCACCAATGAAGCTGGAGTTGGAGACAAGGAAGAAGGGGAAAGTACAGTTGTGTAACTACCATAAATGCAGATGTTCGAGCGTATTCACTGTTGCAGTCATTACACTTTGGTTATCCTGCTGGCAGGCTACCCGCAGTCGGCCTGAATTCCAAAGTCCTGGTCCGGCGTCAGTTGCTGTCGCCTCTTCCCTGACGTCAGTGCGCCAGGGGTATACAAGATGCAGCCGACGCCATTTTCTTCAGTTTTTCTTGCCCCAGATGTCAGGTGCCCCCAAGAAGTTAGGCAATACATTTTGCTTATAAAAAAACATACAGTAAAATAAACAATACCTTCATCTACAAGCAAATACACCACATAGGTTGTATAGGATAGAGAAGTATAGAAAAGTCCCAGCAAAGAAAGGGGGATGGTGGGAGGGTAACCTGGACTGCAACAGTGAATACACTCGAACATCTACATTTATGGTAGGTACACAACTGTATTATGTTCATCGTGTTTCACTGTTGCCGTCATTAAACTTGGGTTGAATCCCAAAGCTGAGGTTGGGCAGCTGGGTCTAAATAGGATTAGGAGTGGCTATGAGGCCCTGCAGAACTGCAGTGGCAAAGCCTGCTCTGGGTTTAGAGTAAAGAGGTAAGTGATAGCGCTTGGTAAAAGTGTGCACTGAACTCCAAGTTGCAGCCTCCATAATGTCCTTGGTTGGTACTCCTCTGAGAAAGGCTGCTGATGTGGCTGCCGCCCTGGTAGAATGTGGCCTAATATTCTTAGGCACTGATTTGCCATGCTATGCATAGCAGAAACAAATGCAGTGTCCTATCCATTTTGAAATAGTCTGCTTTGAAATAGCCTTTCCTAGTGATCCTGTAGCATATGCCACAAAAAGTTGCTCAGTTTTTCTGAAAGCTTTTGTTTTGTCCAAGTAAAAGCGTAGCTGACTGTGTATGTCCAAAGAGTGCAGAAGTCTCTCCCCTTTATTCTGGGGATTTGGATAAAAAGTTGGCAAATGAATGGTTTGGTTAAGAGCATAAATGTTAGGTTTGTCCTTAGAAAAACCCTGTCCAGATGAAAAATAATGAATGGTTCCACTGCCATTAATGCCTGTAGCTCTGAGACTCTTCTAGCTGAAGTTATTGCTAGGAGCAGAGCAGTTTTCCATGATAAGAATTTTATCTCAGCTGTATTGGCTGGCTCAAAAGGAGGCAGTGTGAGCTTTTCCAAGACAAAGTTGAGGTCCCATGTAGGTATCGGTGCTCTCCTTGGGGGTCTTATGTTTTTGGCTCCTCTGAGGTACTGTCTTAGCAGTGGATGTGAAAAAATAGGAAGTTCCGTATTGTAATGAGATGAAATGGAGGCATGGATCTTAATTGATGAGAAGGATAGGCCTTTGTCCAGCATCTCAGTTAGATATTGCAAAATCTGAGGAATATTTGGAACAAGCGGTTCAAGTCCTTGTGCCTGGTTCCAAGCACAGAATCTCTTCCATTTTTCTGCATAAGATTTCCTAGTGCTGGATCTCCTGGCTTCCAAAATGACATCCATAACTGTTTTAGAGAGAGGTGTGTTTTGAGTGGTTATATTATTTGCCATGCAGCCAGATTTAAGGTTCTGAGTTAGCTGTGCAGGATCTATTTGTTGGGTCAGAAGATGAGGAATTTGAGGTAAAGTCCAGGCTGGGCCTTGAGACAAGCTCTTTAGGATTGGGTACCAGTACCGGCGTGGCTAGTCTGGGGCAATCAGAATCATTTTTTGCTTCTCTTGTCTGACTTTTAGGAGTACCTTGGGGAGGAGAGGCAGTGGTGGAAAGGCATAAACTGTTAGGGTTTTCCAGCTGAATGATAGAGCATCCACCTTCCATGCTTGTGAGTGATAAGTCCTTGTGCAGAATCTTTGAAGTTGGCAGTTATGAGGGGAGGCAAATAAATCTATGTCTGGGCATCTTCATTTCCTTGTTAGCATGATGAAGACTTGTGGATCTAGTTTCCACTCGGGAGGGTCCACGAGGTGTCTGCTTAATTCGTCCGCCAGAGTATTTTTCTTTCCTGGCAGGAATTGTGCCTGCAGATGTACTTGATAGGCGAGTGCTGTGCTCCACAAAGTCATGGCTTGCCTGCAGAGGGGGTAGGAATGTGTGCCCCCTTCCTTGTTTATGTACCACATGACTGTAGTATTGTCCGTCTTTAGCAATAGTTGTCCTGGGTGTAGTAGATCCTTGAAAGCTGTCAGAGCATTCTGTACAGCTAGCATCTCTTTTTGATTGATATGAAGATGCATTTGGCCTGCGGGCCACGTGCCCTGAATACATTTTCCCGCCATGTGTGCTCCCCAGGCATAATCCGATGCATCTGTTGTTAGTGTCTGCCTGGGTGTGGGTAAAGTGAAAGGCTGTCCCTAGTTGTTGTGACAGGCCAGTGCCCACCATCGAAACTCTTGTTGCAGGCAGGGAATGAGACTTATTATTGTTTCCAGGCTGTGGCAATGTTGAGTCCAAACACTTTTTAGATACCATTGTAGCTTCCTCATATGCAGTCTTGCATATGGAATTAGCAGGATGCCATGAAGCCCAAGGCCTGCAGAATTTTTCTTGCAGGTAGCTGGGCCTTTGTTGCCATCATCTGAAAGTAATGAGTCAGTTGCCTTTGTTTGGCGTGAGATAAGCCATCTGGGCAGTTGTATTTAAGCTTGCACCCAGGAATATTATCTCTTGAGAGGGCACTAGTTTTGATTTATTTTCGTTTACTGTGTACCCTAGGCAAATTAGTAATTTTCTTACAAATGCCAGATGCTTTAGTAGAATGTCCTTGCTCTCTGCTTGAATAAGGCGGTCGTCCAATGGGGATATATTTGAATTCCTTTTTGTCTGCAAAATGCAATTATTGGTGCCAGGCATTTTGTGAAGACCCTGGGCGCAGCAGATAAGCCAAAGGGCAGTGCAGAGAATTGGTAATGCACTGAGCCAGCTATGAATCTGAGGTATCTTCTGCAAGACTGTCTGATTGGGACATGCAGGTATGCCTCTGAGGTCCAAAGTAACTAGCCAAGCCTTCTTACCCAGCATGGGTAGAAGTTGCTGCACTGTCAACATTTTGAATTTTGGAAGGTCCAGGAAAGTATTTAGAGTAGACAGGTCCAGTATTGGTCTCCAGGCTTTGCCCTTTCTGGGTACCAAAAAAAGTCTTGAGTAAAATCCTTGCCCCTACTCTTGCTGTGGTACTTTTTGAATAGCCCTCATGTCCATGAGAGCAGACATTTGTTTTGGTGCCTCTGCCCATTGACTGTGTGGCAGGTCTGGCATACCTTTTGGTCTTGGTAGGGTGTGAAAGTGGAACCTGTAACCCTGAGAAACAATATTCAGTACCCATTTGTCCTGGGTGATCATGTGCCAATTTTGTGAGAAAAGTGCTAGTTTTCCCCCTAAGGGTGCTGCCAAAAGGTAAGTGCTTGGCATTGGTACAGGAAAGTCATTGAGACCGTTTCCTATAAGGTTGTGATTTGTCTTCCCTACCTTTGGTGGCTGAAGCACCCCATTGTTTAGGTCTGTATGAGCCTTGGGGCTGAGATCTGCCTCTTGGGCGTCTGTATCTGCCTCTTTGTGGCCTGTCTGACACTGGAAAGGACCAATTTTTTGAAGGCCAGATCCTACTAAATCTGGGTGGCTGAACCTGTAAGAAATCCTTTACTGTCTGCATTGATTTTGCTTTATCCTCCATTTTCTTTAACACCTCTTCTGCCTTAACCCCAAACAAAGTATCATGCTGTAATGGAGCATCCAATAATTTTGCTTTAACATGATCAGGTAGACTCTGTTATTCTAACCAAGCATGCCTTCGAATGACAGAACCTGCAACTGCGTCCCTGCAAGAAGCCTCTAATGAATCAAAACCACATTGCAAAGTATGCTTTCCCACTTGTTCAGCTGCATGCAATAAATCCTGCATTTCCTTGTTTTCAGGACATTCAGAGCTTGCAAGCATTTTCTGTTTTAGCAGAGACATTAGGTATTGCTGATATTTAAGCATGTGAAACTGGCAGTTTAAAGCCCTTACAGCTAAAGTAGCAGAGGTGTAAACTTTTTCCCCCATCTGTCCAGTGCTCTAGAATCCCCATCAGAGGGAACAAGGGTTTTTTTTTTTTGCATGGAAGCCTTGACCCCTTTGGGACCCTAAGAAATTGTTTCTGGATCAGCAGCAGGGTTTTTATAAAGAAATTTATGGGAATCTGGAACCCTGTAGTACCTATCTGGCTTAAAGAATCAGGTGACAAACTGGATTCAGAAAATACATCATCAACAATATCAAGCACAGGGGGGATGGCAAGAGGCCTGTGCTGAGGCAATAAAAGAAAATCTCTGAGTATTTTCTAGGATTCTGAATAATCCTGGCTCTCCCAATGGAGATGCTCCCTCATGGTGTGCAGGGTTTCCCCAAAAGAGTAGTCCTCAGGAGGAGAGGCTAAACGAATAGATTCTTCAGCATCAGAATCCTCATAGGGAGGAAGAGAATATCCCTGTTCTGAAGAGGAATCAGAAGAAATAGAAACCTGGTCAGAGGAGTCATAGTCAGTGTCTTGCCTAGGCCTTTTATCAGGAGGGGGATGGGAACCCCTGATCAAAGTAATTAGGTCCTCAGCCATTTTAAGCATCTGTTTCTTTGGCATGGATGACTGTCCAGGAGAATGCTGTACTTGTTTCTTTGTCTTTAAAGACGTTTTAGACTTTGCCTTGGCTGCTGAAGTGGTCTTGATAGTAAGCTGTGTAGGTCTGAAAACACCCTCAGAAGCCGATGCCTGCTCAGCGGCTCCGGACCCATCTAAGGGAATAGATTTCGTAGGCCCAATACCTTGAGTTTCCAGAGGCCTAGTTGTCTCCACGTGGGAGTTGGAGGCGGCCTGTGGCTCTGAGGTAGCGGGTGTCGGGCTGCAAAAGTGCCTCACTGAGAACTGGCGACTGGCTTAGAAGAGGCTTCATCGTCATTTTTGGATCTTAGATGCTTGTCCTTTTCTTTGTCCTTGCGCTTTTCATGAACTCCGGTCGTTGGTTGTTCCGACGGCATTATATAGTTAAACCTTCGGCCAAAGTGATGTAAAGCAAAATCGAACAGACGCTTAATAGTGCGTTGGTTGAATCTAGCACAAAACTGACAACTAGCAATGTCGTGGTCAGGGCCTAGGCAAGGAATACAGTAAGAATGAAAATCCTTATGAGGTATTTGCTTCCCACAAGAAATACAATTGTTAACTTACTGACATCGGTCTGGAGCAAGAAAAAGTTTCCCCAATGGGGTACTTAGCTTTATTGAAGACTTCGGATCTGAAATTCAATTTTGAAAATATCAGGAGTCGGCCGACCGGCACTTGTGAACTGCTTTTGCTTCGGGCACCGCACTGCAAGAAAGACTGGAGAAAATGGCATCGGCTGCATCTTATATACCCCTGGCACACTGACGTCAGGGAAGAGGCGACAGCAACCGATGCCAGACCAGGACTTTGGAATTCAGGCCGACTGCGGGTAGCCTGCCAGCAGGATAACCCAAGTGTAATGACTGCAACAGTGAAACACGATGAACATCGGGGAACGCCAGGGGGTGGCAATGTTGAAGTCGCCCGGAATTGAAGTATCACTGAAATTTCCTCTTATGAAGCCTGCCAAGAGGGATTGTTGGAATAGCGGTGGCCAGAAAATGTTGTCAGCTGCATCTTTTATACCCCTGGCGCACTGACGTCAGGGAAGAGGCGACAGCAACCGATGCCGGACCTAGACTTTGGAATTCAGGCCGACTGAGGGCAGCCTTCCAGCAGGATAACCCAAGTGTAATGACTGCAACAGTGAAACACGAAGAACATCAGGGAACTCCAGGGGGTTGGCAATGTTGAAGTCGCCCTGAATTGATGTATCACTGAAATTTCGTCTTATGAAGCCTGGCAAGAGGGATTGTTGGAATAGCGGTGGCCATAAATTCCAGAACCCTGAGAAATTCCTTACCCATGAGAGAGGACAGAGGAAGCCAACAACGGAAAAAGGTCGTCAGAGACAGAACCTTGAGAGCAGGAAGAAAGGCCAGCATGGGAACGCTGCGCAGCCTGCACCAGAGAAAAACACGACCCTGGGAGGGTGGTGGTTAGGACTGACTTGAGATTTATGGTGAACTCCAGACTGTGTAAAAGACAAGTGGCAAATTGGAGATTCTGCAACAGACTGCTGGGAGAAGGAGCTTGAATGAGCATACCATCCAGATAGGGAAAAATCTGTGCCCCCCCCCCCCCGAAGCAATGAGAGGAGAGAGGCATTTGGTGAATACCTTTGGGGCAACAGAAAAGGCAAATCAGAGGACTGAAAATGCAAGAAAGGAATAGAAGCTTAAAAATTTCCTGAACAGAGGGTGAATGGGGATGTGAAGGTATGTATCCTTGATGTCTAGAGAAACCAAAAAGGCCTGGGGAAGAAAAGGAGGAAACAAGCTATGGAGAGACAACACCTAGAAAGAAGCAACTTTGAGAAAGGTGTCGAATAGAGAAAAACCCAGAATTGATCTCCATGTACTCTCCCCTCCTGAGGAACCAAACATATTCTGGAGTAAAACTCCTTTCCCACATGGGTGTGTGGAAAAAGTTGAATACTGCTCGGATCCAAAAAGGACTGCAGAACCTCTGGTAAATGAGGAAGTTGTTCTAGAGGAGGTTGAGGAATGCAAGGGTGGGGTCCAAACAAGAACTCCAACAAATAACAGACAGCACACAAGAGTCCAAGGTGATCAGATACCAATTCAGAACAGACAGAGAAAGGCAGAGAGACAAGGAGACCCGGCTGAGGGGAAGAGAAGGCCAAACACCAATAGGAGACATGGTTCTCTTGAAAAGAAAGATTCGGACAAGAAGTCTGAGTGGCTTTAGCTGGAGGAATGCACCTAAACCCCTTTGGAAGAGGGAGCCTGCATATGAAAAAAGGCAGACTGTTAATTCCTCTGGAATTTGGGGACAGGGGAGACCAAACACGTTTGTGTTCCTGCAAGGTCTTACAATTATCCTGGAGGGACTTAACAGGTCAGCAGTCACAGTACCAAAACAATTTTTGTTATCCAGAGGGGAATCCAAAAGTTTGGCTTTAATATAGTCAGTTAAAGTTTGGAGACATAAACAAAAATAAAGCCTCATTACAGAATCAAAGGTCTCAGCTGCATCACAGCTGTATTTTATAGAGTGATGGGAAGTCGATCCAAGCAGGGAAACAGCTAAACCCTTCCGATCCAAATCAGGAATGGTCAGGCACCACCTTAGCTACCAGAGAAAGAACAGACAAAATATACCTGGTCATGTGGAATTGATAATTAATAGCCTTAAAAGACAGGGTGTCAGCAGTACATAATTTCTTATTCAACCAATCCACAGATCAACTATCCTTATTTGAAGAAAAGAACTTGGTAGAGGACAGCAGCTTAGAAGGCTTATCAGAGAAAACTAAAACCAGTGAAGGATCAGAAGGGCACTTGTACAAAAATTTACAATCCTCAGGCACCTTGAAGTACCTGTCAGACTTCTTGGGAGCTGGAGGCTAAGACTCAGGAGCTAAAGAGGCAGCAGTAAAGGTGTTCAAAAAGGCTGCCAAAACAGGCAGAAGGCTTGGAACACTCCATATGTAGAAGCTCATAATACCTCTTTTGGATGCAAGAGACCTGGGAGCAATCTCACTTAAAATACTCTATCGTGCGGGAAATAGTATCCCCAAAGGATAATTCTTCCAAGGGGGAATCTGGACTCAAGGAATCCTCTTCCTCTGAATCACAGTCTAGTGGGGAAGGGATATGAGAAGAATAAGCAAGGGATTCCTCACCAGAATCCAAGTCCTCATCTGAGGAAACCAATTCTCTAGGCCTGTTAAGAGGGATGGAAGACCAGGGATGGGGCAGGTTTCAAGGCCATTAAAACACTGAACAAACCCAGAGTAAAATCTTACCATTCACAATGGGAATCTTTAACAATAGGTGAAATATGTTTAGTCTTCTGTTTTTTCTTGAGCGACATCCTCCCTAAGTACCATTGGAGGTTCAGACCCTTGGCGAGATTCAATAATGATGGTAAGGATCTCCTCCCTCACTAAAATCTGAGGAATCCCTCTTGGTCCCTCTGAAATAATCAGCCAAGGTTCCACACCAATGTCTGGATCACAAGTTGAAAAAGTCTCCAAGGACATGCAAGAATTTAGATCCATGCTAGTCTCCATAGGGTTTGCTTACAGGAATAAGAGGCAAGCACCAAACAGTCTTCAGGGCTTTCACTGTTTTCCAGAGAGACGTCTGGTGGAGGCTGGACAGCAACAGGATCAGGCCTAGTCATTCTGGCCTTCTTCTTGGCAGACAGTTATCCCCCGGGATGGGAGGAAACTGACACAGCACCCTAAGCCAACAGCTTAAGTCACTTGTTCTCAAGGTATATGGACAAGGAGGATAAATGACTATACAGGGTCTTAGGGACAAACACTTGAGAGATACAGCACTGTGTATGGTCATGGGAAGCACCCAAGTGAAAAAGACACTGGTCATAACAGTCTTTATTGGCAATCGGCCTCCCACACAGTCATTTTCCCTTCCTGTATGACATGAACACAAATACAAGACAAAAATGAAAAACAGAGAAGAAACCACAAGGGGCACTTGTCAAAGTGGCTTGGTAATCAGCACAGCAGTAAGGCGTTCAGAGTGACATTCAGTAATGGCATTCAGACTGGCAGCAAAGACGTCATGAGTGTTTGCGTCTGTATGTCACCTTTATGCCCTACACCTTATGAGATGAGCATACAGGTGACGTACAGTGCCTATTAAGATCTAAAGGCTTTGGTATACTGGCCGAATGTTGAACTTTCCTTGGCAGCAGATCACTTATGTAAAAGATACTGAAACTGTGATATCGAAAGACATCAGAAGACTGCGACTTCAGGCTCTCTCACCAATGGCTGAGGCACTGACTGAGCCTGCAGTGGCAGCAAGGGCTCTTTATTGTGTCGATTCTTCATTTTCACTACAACAGGAGAAGAGCCAGCAGGATCAGAGAAAACATTCCTGCAGCAAGTAAGGAAGAGGACTGAAAGCCAGTAAGTGGTGTTGGAATGAGTCGGCTGGAAGGCAAGCTGTCACAGAAGTATTCACAAGCAACACACATACACACTCCCCCCCCCCCCTACAGTCCCTTTTTCTATAAATCCCTGTCAGAAATAAAGCAGTTGTTTACAATGCACAATGACATCAAGGATAACAGAGTAGTAGTCACTAAGGGCATTCAAGTAGAAAATGCATGCAAAATGTTTTCTGTCCAATTGCAACACTTCCTGACCCTTCAATTCTCACCAAAAAATTAAATGTTTACAAAGATAGCACACTTTTAACATAAAAATAACCTGTAAATCAAAAAATAAACCCGGAGCAGGAAATATTCAGTACTGTGAAAAACATAACTAGGATTCTTAAAAGGGAATTACTACTTTTAGTAATACAATTAAAAATATTTTCTTAACAGGGCAACAATTTATTTCTGGAAAAACCTCCTTGTGGGGGCATATGTGCCACAAATGAAGCTTCAAGGCTGAATAATAGTATCAGAAAAAGATGATGCTTTAGGAGAATAATTTGAAGAAAAACACTCTCCTCAGAGTCAGATCTGATCGCCTGTTGGGTAAGAACTAGAAAAGTACAATCTAAATTAGACAGAGGAACAGAATCTGACAGAGAGGAAAATCTTTTTCTTTTTTTAATTCAGGGAAGACTCAGAATGTAAAGACTGAAGTTTTGAAATAAACCCTTCGCTAAACCCAATCTTCTCTGTCTATCCTATGTGATGCAGGAGAAGAAAAAGTGATACTTTCCTTTCCTAGGAGACGCCCCAGAAAAAGTCTGACCTAAAGTGCAGCCCCTTCTCTGGAAATCAAGCTCCTCAGAGCAGCTTTGAGGTAGACCATTGCATGCGTCTTCCTCCGGTACCCACAAGCATCGTTCTCCCTTGCCCAAAAGAGGACAACCACCAAACACCCAGAGAGGACATGCCCAAAACTCTGCCCTTAGCGACTTCTTAGTGACTTGTCAAAGCACAACACGAGAGGAACCAAGAGAAAGCAGTCTATGGTACCTGAAATAGCAAAAATAGACTCATCTCACTGGCAGCTGAGTCAAACAGGATGCAGGTACATGCACCTTTTTATTCTTTTTGCAGATGGGAGAGAAAAGAACAAAAGAGGCCAAATTCTGGACCATGTTTATAATGACAAACGTGTCCGACAAGCAGGCAGTGAAGCCTTGGACAGCTGGAGGTACAACCTGACTCAAAATATTAAATTTTGAGGTAAAGTTTTTAATGACTATCCCCAAAACAATAAGTCTTAGCCTCTAGCTATAGTTTTAAAACTTTTACTTTTCAAATTATTAGTACTTTTCAAATTATTAGTTCTTTTATTTTAAACAAGAAACATCTTTATTAAATTATCACAATGCATAGGCAATCGTACATTTACATAAAATGAAAACAAACCATATTAACATATTTTTAGCTGTAAACATTATACATCACTTAAAATCTATCCAGTCATTGTCACTCAAACATTACATACCTCATTCAAATCCAGCCTTCTTTTAAACCTCATTCCTCCATCAAAACATCACTCTGCATGTATTGTTCCCACAATTCCCATTTTGTTTCTATGTAATTTGCTCCTATTCCTTTCTAAAGAGCCCATTTCCACAGGTTGGTACTAGGCTATCGGCCCTAAGGCTTATACAAGCCTAGCCATAACAATTCCTTGGATATTTCTTCCCACAATTTTACTTACCTGGACCTCTGTCTAGCAGGGCGACTGACATGATCCCTGAGGTGAATTTCCTATCTCCCATCCAATCGTCACAGTTCCTTTTGAAGAGGCCAAAGGAGGTGCTCTGCTTGACATGTATGGGCAAGTCTTTTCCAGAGTATGGGGAGTCTCTGGGTCAGGAACCTATCCCTCCAGCATGTTTTGTTCATTGTGATGAAAAGATTTAGATCCCTGGAGCGTGTGGCTCTGAGAACGTGGGATTTCTTTAAGTGGAGCATGTCCAACAGCTCAGTGTTTGACATGGCCCTGTATGTTAAGCAGAGATCGCCTCTGAGTAGACTATATGTGACAGAGTATAGCTGGAGTTTTTTTTTTTAGATGATCAGCATAGGGCATCTGCTTTAGGCCTGTGGTTCTTTTAGTAAGGTATTTCTGTGGCCTTTCCAGCTGTTGCAGATGTCTTGTGAGGTACTTACCAAACAAAGCACTGTACTCTATAATGGGTCTAATGAGGGATGAGTACAGTGGGACAATGAATTCCTTTTTTCTGGATGAAAAGCCCTTAGTTATGAGGTGTGCCACATAGAAGGATTTCCTGACTACTGTGGCAATGTAGTTATCGAAGGTGAGACCACTGTCCACCTGTGTCCCCAAGTCTCTCATCACACTTTCGGTGTTTAGTGTACTGCCACTTATGTGGTAATTCATGGGTACATGTTTTTTTTCCCAAAGGGGATAACTATACATTTCTTGGCATTAAGCTTGAGCCCATGGCTCTGGCGCCAAGCATGTTTCGGTAAGGACCTTTTGTAGAATATCACCATCATTTGGGGGATTCAATAATGGCTCTCAGTTTGCAGTCATCTGTGAACTTTATTAGCCAGAGTCCCTTAGTGTTGGGCCTGTACTTCATAGAAGTAGATGCTAAACAAGAGCGGTCCCAGGACTGAACCCTGAGGTACTCCACTTGTCTGGAGATGGATTTGGAGTCGGCTACTTTTACAGTCTGGGTTCTGTCAGTAAGCCAGTTGGCAAACCATCGAGTGACATAGGGATTTATGCCCAGCTTAGTAAGTTCATCTATGATTCCAGAGTGGGAGATGGTGTCGAAGGCCTTGGCGAGGTCCAGATAGGCTGTGTGGACTGCCTTACCCTCGTCCACAGCTCTGGAGACTGACTCGAAGAAGCCAATCAGGTTCAGGAGACAAGATCGGCCCTTCACAAACCCAAAATGGGTGGGGTCCAGTGTTTGAAGGTTGCCAATGTCTTTGTTTATAAAAGTTCCGTGATAATGCGTTCCATGCCCTTGCAGATCAGGCTCGTCAGACTAATGGGACAGTAGTTCCTGGGATCCAAGGTGGATCCCCCTTGTGGAGTGGGATAAATGTAGGTATGCGCCACTCAGCGGGCACGAAGCCTGAGGTGAGGCTATGATTAAACATGACACTTGGGTGAGGTGCCAGTTCATTTTGTAGTTCATGTAGTACACAGCCCAGAATGTCACCTGTCCCATGGATGCTGTATTCTTAGCTTTGGAGAGTGCGGTTTCTACCTGTGTGGCCGTGATTACCGGAATTTGGCAAACTTTTGGTATTGAGATGGGCCCTTTAGGGGGTGAGAGGGGGGTAAAGTTGGCACTAAATCGATCTGCCAGGATATTGGCAATATCCTTGGGATCAGGATATTTAATGCCATTCTGTTGTAGCTCAGAGCAGATCCGAGCAATGCCATTTAGATTTTTGACATAACTATAGAATGCCTTGCAGTTGTCTTTGGAATCTTTGGTAATTTTATTTTCGTAACTAGCTTTGGAGGATTTTATGAGGGATCTCAGCTTCTTACTGAGGCTGGTAAAGGAGTTTTCTGCATCCTGGGATTCTCCTCTTTTCTGCAACAGTTTCTTCCTTCGGTTGTATAGTTTGTTTATGGTAGATTGGCTTCCTTTTTTTGGAGGAGAGCATCTTGGTTCTATGTGGGATGGCACGATTCATGCACGAGTGGATGTGCTCGTACAGTGCCTTAGTGCAGGATTCAGCAGTTGAACATTCAGATCCCGTCTGCGTGGGTGTCATGAAGTTTGTCACTTCTGACTCGAGTAGCATGAAGTTGGCTTTGGAGATGTTTTTTAAGGAGGTTTCCTTACTGGGGGGGGGGGGTAGGATGTGGATGTCAAGGGTGATTTGCTTATGGTCAGACCTGACCAATGAGGGGGTGATCACTGGTGTGGAGCATCTATCTCCTATGTTGGTAATGACCAAGTCTAGGATACTGGAGCCCCTGGTGGGACAATGGATTAGTTGATCCAGGGTGTTGGAATTTATGAATTCCAAGAAATGTTGGGAAAAGATGTTGGTACCCGTGTAGTTTTCTCAGTTAATGGCAGGGTAGTTGAAATCACCCGGTATTAGGGTGTTTGGTTGTATCTTAACATTATCCAGTATGTTTATAGAAAGGTGTAGTGAAAATCTTGGGGCATGGTGGGGGATATGCAGCAAGCTACAATTTGGACTGCAGTCTTTCCTAGAGTTAGTTGCACCTGGAGAATTTCAGATGCATTGCGTTGGGCAACTAGTCTGGAGGTGTGAATATCCTTAGTGAATATGGACACTCCCCCACCTTTAGTGTTTCGGTCTTGGTTTGGTGGCCGAAAAGTGTGGTAAGAGTTTGTAGCCTGGTACTGCAGGGGTGCTCTCTGGAGCCTTGAACCAGGTCTCAGTTACTGCACAGATATCGATGTCCCCCATGTTTAGGAGTGCCTCGAGAGAGTGCATTTTGAGGTTTAGACTTCTAGCATTGAGTAGCATTACCTTCAGATTTTGCATGCTTGTATCTGTTAAGGTGGTTGTTTTGTCCTTCGAACCTTGCCTAAAAAAGGCACTACAGGGGTGGCAAGAGCTTCAGCCAGTAACCTGAATCCCAGGGGTGACAGGTGCAGGCCATCTCTGGCAAAGCATCAGACAGATAACTGGATCCCCCTTTGAATGACACCAGAAGCTTAGCCAATTGTTGAAGTCAATCATTTTGTCCTTATACTGTGGTATCATTCTGGGCGAAGGGAGGATGCTACTCAGGGCTAGGGTCATACCTTCCTGGGCCACATGATCCGAGAGCTCTTCCATGTCTTTTTTCATGTAGTCCAGGGAGGTATGTCTCAAGTCATTCACTCCAACATGGACAATGACAGAGTCATATTTGTACTTGTGGAGTGACTTGAGTGCATGCGTTATGTGGCGGATCCTGGCACCCGACAGGCAGATGACTGTAATTTGCTCCTTGTTCAACCTGGTGAGTGGGACATCAGTGTGCCTGACTATAAAGTCACCTATGACTAAAGTGTTGGGTACATTGTCTTGCCTTAAGGGCTGTTGTTGGGTGGCACACTGGTGTTGTGAGCTATGTGCCACTTTGGTTGTGACTGGTGTTTGTTTGCATTTCAGTTTTGGAGGTCCTTGTTGCTTTGGCAGGTTAATGTTAAGGGCCTCCGCATATGTGGGTTTAGTGTTGCTAGGTGTGGGTGTTGATGGTGTGTGTTTTGAAGGGCTATGTGTTGCTTGAAGTGTAGTGCAGGTGTTAACCTTCTCCTCTTGACTGTCTAGCAATCTTGGCTGGAGAGAGCTTTGTTTCTAGTTTGGTTATGTAATTGCATCTCTCGCAGGTTGTAGTGTTGGGTGGTAGGAGAAGAGGGTTGTCTGTGTACATGAGGCAGTTGCTGCATTGCCCCAGTATGCCCAGATTCACCAGGTGGACAGGAGAAATCACCGGAAGCTGACCCTTGGACATGCCTGCTTAGGTGCTTCTTTTTTATAAAGTACAAGAGCTGTTTTCCCTTACCTTTGGCAAGGTACTTTGCAATTATAGGCTGTTTAGTGCCTAAGATTAATTTCACCTTATTGACAAGGAGAGCTGAGTGCATGTATCAGTTTAAGGCTTCCTAGTGCTTTCCAGCAGGTTCTAGAACAAGTGCTATTCACAGGGTTCGGATTTTAGTGCTACTACTGAGAAACCAGCTAGTTCTATGGGGAAATTTGAAGAGCAGACTTTCTGGCACCTGGAATAGTTTAACTGTAGCCCCGTGGTGCTGCATGATGTGAAAAATGCGCAAACACACAAGTTTTTAAGCCAGAATGTTGAAAGGGATAGAAATCAGCCCAAAAAGGATAAATTACAATTTCAGAGCTAGAAACCACTCCTCTAGTGTTAGATAGGCACTACAATGCTCACCACTCCCACTGGTAAGCAGTAGGACTTTCCTCTACCACAGCAAGGTCTGGATATCTCTGAACACAGAAAATAAAGTCCTGAGACAAGCCAAGCTTGGGATCTGGACTATACTAGCTTATTTCTTATACATTCCCTACTTCTAGTACAGTTGGTTTAGACTTTGATTTCCATTTTCTAGTAATTGCTTTACTGGCAGCCACCATTATTAGACTCAGCAATACCTTACTTTATCTAGGCAATTCTGATTCCGTATCATAGCTCAAAAAAAGAAAAATAAAATGCATCCTTAGTTATATCAATTTGCTCACTCAATAGTTCTGATAGAGTAGTTTGCATGGAATTTTTAAAGTCTGCCAACTCAATACACTCCCAAAAATATGTTCCCTATTAACTCTTTCTTCCCCATCACACCAACACTTGCTATCTACCTGTGGAAAAAATTCTTTGGAGTCTGGTCTACTTGTGATATAAAAATACCTATGTAAACACTTCCAAATCTTCTAGACTTTGTTGCATATTTGGGAGACATACATATATCCCCCATTGTTTCTTTGAGAATTGTTTAACAAATCTCTATTCCCAATCCTTTCAAACCTCCAATGATTGATTCTTATAGTTATCATGAAATATTTTACTTGCTCTGCTAATTATTCCTTTTTTAACAGCAGTTTCTGTTCTAGATTCTACTAAAAACTCAACCAGTGCTGTTCTCAAATTACTATTGGTTGTGAGTATTTCCCCATAGGGAACCAAAACAAGAAATGCAAACTTTAAGGTAAAAATTTTCAAGTGACAACCACTTAAAGTATCAGTCCTAGCATTCAGCAACGAAAAACTTTACTTCACAAAAATTTATAAAGTCAAAAGGTATTTCTCAACAGGGAACATATCTGCCCAGCCTTGGAAAAGTGTTAAGTGACTGGTCACTCGAAGAAGCCTGCAAGAAAGAGTGCAGGACAACAGCAAGAAAGTTCTAAAAGTTTGGCACCCTAAACATTGACTTTATATTGCTGTCCTTTGACGGCTCAGGGGGGTTAGGGTGCTCGGAAAGTGCACTTCAGTTTTCGAAGTCGGCAGGTTGCCATATCTTTGACAGGCTATAATCCATATAGGTTAGACTGCTGCAACAGTGATTTAAGGATTAGCAGCAATGTTAAGTTCGGCTTCTTTTTTCAAGCATCAAAGGTCCAGATTCTGACCTCCACGTGGTGACTGGCTGGAGTATGCATGTTCTTCCCTAGCTTGTATGGATGTTGCCCATTATTCTGTTCCCACCTCTCAAAAGCATGCCCTTTAGGCTGACTGTTGCAGAATAATATGTCAATAAGGTTTGATTCTTGAATCCTTACACCATGGATCTCCTCTTGTAAAATGTTTTAGTGAGCCCAAACTGGTAAAATAAATGACCAGTTGCAGAAAATACTCCATTTAAAACTCTACATAAAAAGTGTGTGTGTGTACACAATCGTATTATTCTCACACATCCAAGAGGGACTAAGATCTGATCCCCAAAAGGGAAACTAAAATACTGTCAATATGTAATTAAAAGAAAACGACACCTTCTAATGCTGTTAACCATACCTCAAAAGTCATTTTTTTTTCTCCCTACAGAATTACCTACATGCTTAGTGTTCAGAAAGCCTTTAGCACCCTTCAGCTTTTTCATTTCAACTCGTTTCCCTTCTCCCTGCAAAATCATGAAGGTTCCTGGCACTTCACTCCTCTATTCAAAGTTTGTGTTGTTTCAGAAAGGAAGGATTTGTGTCAGTCTGTGCAACCTAGGCTAGACAGTAGAAATTCTGTAGCTTTTAAACTAGGTCAATTGTATACCATGAAACTGTCATCCAGAGGTCAGTGAAAGGTTATAAAACAGCTAAACTGAAACTACTTACTACTGCAAAGAGTTAGTTGCTGGAGAATGTTCTATATGAACCAGAGGGGTGAGGTATGCAGCAACACTTAAAAAAAAAAATAAACACTGAAATAAATTTTTGGTCAGTGAAATGCTGTTTTTATTTATTTACAACATTAAGCACAGTAATAAATCTGCAGGCAGCTGTCATATGCCTTAGCTAGCATAGGTGACCGCTCTCAGTCATGCATGACACACAGCAAAGTTGACTGTTCACATTGGGGTTGCCATATCATTAGATTTCCAAAGTGGAGCATGGAGTGTGGCCCAAAGTACAGTCGTACAAGTACTACTTACCAGTGACAGTAGATGTTCAAATTTCACACTGTCTCATTGTCATGGGAGTTATATGCCTACAGACACACAGAGACACACACACAGACAGACAGAGACACAGACAGACAGAGACACAGACAGACAGAGACAGACCGAGACACACAGACAGACAAACACACAGACACACCACTCCAAAGCTCAGAATCCTCTTATCTGACTCTCTGATAGGGGACTGGCTAAGCCCCTCCCATCAGGGGAAGCCTATCCACTGTCACAAGGTCACTTGTTCAGACTTTTAGTGCTAAGTAGGAAGAACCAAGAAAGATCAGAAGCAAGAACTGCCCGAAACCAACCAATCTGTAGCCAAAATACACAAACACAAGTAACCAAAGCCAACCAACACAAAAAGGTTGGATACTAATGAATTAAATACAAACTACGGGGGGGTGTCGGGTGGGTGCTGCCACTGTGGCAGTATGAAATCTGAATATCTCCAGTGGTAAGTAGGACTAACACAACTATACTATGTTCATCATTCACACTACCTTAGTGGCATATGGATGGAGTCCCAAAGTGTACCCTACCTGGGAAAAGAAGGATCCAGGAGGCCCTGGAAAATGGTCCACGCAAGATTAAAAAAACAGCTCTGGAACTTGATAAAGAATCCAGTTTGAAGTGCTATGTAACTGTATGAAGAGAGAATCACGTTGTTGCCTCTATAAATTCTCTACAGTCCATCCCTTTCCAACATGCCACCGAAGAGAAGGTATGTCCTAACCTTGCCTGGAATATATTTACCAAGGTATGGGTAACAAAAAACAGCAGCAAGAGACAACCAAAGAGCAAGTGTTTGCTTACAGACAGGCTGACCCTTCTTAGCCCTAAAATGAGAAACAAACAGTTAAGAGCTTAGTTCTACCAAAGCAGTATCCATGTTACCTATGCTCATACTTTCCTCTTCAGTGTATTAGGTTCCTGAAAGAAAACTGGGGGGTTAATGGCTTAATTCAGGGTAACGTCAGAAACAACTTTTGGCACGAAAGATGGATTAGTCCACAGAAAGTACAGTTGTGTACACTTACCATAAATGTAGATGTTCGATTGTATTCACTGTTGCAGTCATCACATTTGGGTTATCTGCTTGCAGTAGCCCTCAGTCGGCCTGATTATCAAAGTCATGGGTCCTCCGTCGGTTGCTGTCTCATCTTCCCTGACGTCAGGTAGTCAGGGGTATAAAGCATGCAGCCAACTCCATTACATCAGTTTTTCTTGCCCCAGATGTCAGGTGCCCCCCAATGGGAAGCAATTAAATATATATACAAGGTTACACCTCTAACAAAAATGGAAATACACCAAAAAGCTTTAAGCATAGTAAAAAGGAATAGAGGTATAGCCAAATAAAGTCAGGGGGCTGGAGGGAGGGTAACCAGGACTGCAACAGTGAATACACTCGAACATCTACATTTATGGTAAGTGTACACAACTGTACTATGTTCTTCGTGTTTCACTGTTGCAGTCATCACATTTGGGTAGATTCCCAAAGCTAAGGATGGGAGGAGGAAATTAGATAGCATTAGGACCAGCTATAAGGCCCTGCAAGACTGCAGTGGCAAAGCCAGCTCTGGATTTAGAGAAAATTGGCAAATGGTAATGCTTGGTGAAGGTATTTACAGAACTCCAGGCAGCTTCTAGGATATCCCTGGTAGGGACACCTCTGAGAAAGGCTGTAGAGGTAGACACAGCCCTGGTGGAATGTGGTCTTATCCCCTCTGGGATAGGTTTTCCATGGTGCTTATAGCAGAAATGAATGGAAAGGCCTATCCATTTAGAAATGGTTTGCTTTGAAATGGCCTTCCCCTCTGCCCCTGCAGCAAACGCCACCAGCAGCTGTTCAGATTTCCTGAGAGGTTTAGTCCTGTCCAAGTAAAATCCAAGTTGTCTGTGCACATCTAATGAGTACAGTATACGTTCTCCTTTGTTCTGTGGATTAGAAAAGAAGGTTGTCAAATGAATGGACTGATTAAGAGCCACACTGGATACTACCTTGGGCATGAAGGAGAGATTGGTCCTGAGGGACACTCTGTCCGCATGAAAGAAGATGAAAGGCTCCAGTGCCATAAGGGCCTATAATTCAGACACCCTTCTTGCTGAAGTGCTGGCTAAAAGGAAGGCTGTTTTCCAAGAAAGGAATTTCAACTCTGCATTTGCAGCTGGCTCAAAAGGAGGTAGAGTGAGTTTTTCCAATACAAAGTTAAGGTCCCAGGCTGGAGTTGGGGCTCTCCTGGGTGGTCTTAAGTTTTTGGCCCCTCTGAGGAACTGCTTGAGCAGTGGATGAGAGAAGAGGGGTGGTTCTGTGTTGTAATGAGATTAAATGGCTGATGCATGAATTTTGATGGAGGAAAAAGAAAGGCCCTTGTGAAGCATCTCAGTTAAATATTGAAGAATCTTAGGTAAATTGGGCGCTGCTGTGCCCGTCCCCTGAGTTTGGTTCCAGGAACAGAATCTTTTCCATTTTTCAGCATACAATTTTCTAGTACTAGGTCTCCTTGCCTCTAGAATGACATCCAACACTTGTATACTGAGGGATGGTAACTGAGAGATCAGGTAATTAGCCAGGCTGCCAGGTTCAGGGTTTGAAGGTGAGGGTGCAGAATCTGGCCCTCCTACTGGGTCAGCAGGGTAGAGGTCTGAGGCAGGTGCCATGGTGCCAGCAGCAACACACTACGCAAGAGTGGGTTACCAGTGTTGGCGTGGCCAGTCTGGTGCAATCAGTATCGTCCTTTGGTTTGTCCCGTTTGATCTTTAGTAGTACCTTGAAGAGAACAGGCAGAGGAGGAAAGGCATAATCGGATAGATTTTTCCAGGTGAAGGACCAGGCATCCACTTTCCAAGCTTGTTTGTGGGGAGTTCTTGTCCAGAATTTGTTAATTTGGTAGTTCTGGGGGGAGGCAAAAAGATCCATCTCTGGGCTCCCCCATTTGTTTATCAACATGTTGAATGTCTTTGGTTCCAGTTTCCACTCGTGTGGGTCCATGAGATTTCTGCTTAGTTCGTCTGCCAGTGTATTCAGCTTTCCTGGCAGGAATTGAGCCTGTAGGTGTACTTGGTAGCTTAAGGCCGTGTTCCACAGAGCCATGGCTAGTCTGCAGAGAGGGTATGAGTGGGTTCCCCCCTGCTTATGTACCACATAACAGTGGTGTTGTCCATATTTACCATTAATTGTTCTGGAAGAATGTGGTCCTTGAAGGCTGTAAGAGCATTCTGTACAGCTAACATTTCTTTTTGATTGATATGCAGGTGCATTTGATTTGGGTTCCATTTGCCCTGAATGCACTTCCCTGCCAAGTGAGCCCCCCATGCATAGTCTGATGCGTCTGTTAGGGTTTGGGCGGCGGGGGGTAGACAATGGCAGTCCCTTGTTTTGGGGGCAGGCCTCTGCCCACCAAAGGAACTCTATCTGTAGGTAAGGTACGATAGGAATCATTGCTTCTAGATCCTGAGAATGTTGACACCATAGGCTTTTTAGATACCATTGTAGTTTCCTTATATGCAGTCTTGCATATGGAATTAGGAGAATGCAGGAGGCCATGAACGCCAAGGCTTGCAGTATTTGTCTTGCAGATAGCAGGGTCTTTGTGGCCATTAATTTGAAGTATGCTGTCAAATGAACTTGTTTCTCTGGCGTGAGGAAAGCCATCTGGGAAGTTGTGTTCAAGCTTGCTCCCAGGAATACAATTTGTTGGCAGGGTACAAGATTTGATTTCTTTTCGTTTATAGTGTACCCCAGAGAATTTTGCACTTTTTGTACAAACGTCAGATGATTCAATAGTATGTCCTGGCTTTCTGCCTGAATTAGACAATCGTCCAGGTATGGGTATATTTGAATATTTCTTTGCCTGCAAAATGCAATGACTGGAGCTAGGCACTTTGTGAATACCCTGGGCACAGTAGATAAACCAAAGGGCAGTGCAGAGAATTGATAGTGCATGAAGCCTGCTTTGAAGCGTAGGTATCTTCTGCAAGATTCCCTGATTGGGATGTGCAGGTAGGCTTCCTTTAAATCCAGTGTTGCCAACCAGGCATCCTTGGCTAACATAGGAAGCAACTGGTTAAGAGTTAGCATCTTGAAATTTGGGATCACCCAAAAAGTGTTTAGATAGAGAGGTCCAGGATAGGACGCCAGTTGTCGTCTTTTCTGGGCACCAGGAAAAGTCTTGAGTAGAAACCTTGTCCCCTTTCCTCTTCTGGGACAGTTTGAATAGCCCTTATACTTAAGAGAGAGAGAACTTGCTTTTGAGCCTCTGCCCACTGATTTGGGGGTAGATCTGGCCAATCATTTGGTGTTGGTAAAGTGTGGAAGTGGAATCTGTATCCTTGGGAAACTACATTTAAAACCCATTTGTCCTGGGTAATGAGTTGCCAGTTTTTTGCCTGCAGAGCAATCTTTCCCCCTAAAGGAGCAGTCAGTTGAGAAGAGCTTGGAAGTTTTAAAGTTAAGTCATTGAGACAGTTTATCATGGGGTGAGTCTTACTACTCCCTGCTTTGAAAGTGGGAGCCCCCCACTTCTTAGTCCTGTCTGTACCTTGGGACTGAAGCCTGGGTGTTCTGCTGGTTCTGGGTTTGGACTGAGAAGGCCTGGAAGAGGCAGGAAAGGACCAATTCTTAGAGTGCCAATGCCTAATAAATCTTGGAGGCTGTACTTGCAGGAAATCTTTAATGGTTTGCATAGATTTCACTTTTTCCTCCATCTTTTTAAGTACTACTTCTGCTTTGTTGCCCAACAGGCGGTCCTAGTTTAAGGGAGCATCCAGCAATTTAGCTTTAACATGATCTGGCAAAGATTGCTCCTTAAGCCAAGCAAGCCTTCTAAGTACAGACCCAGTAACAGCAGCCCTGCAAGATGCCTCTAGTGAATCAAAACCACATTGCAACGTATGTTTTCCAACTTGTTCAGCAGAATGCATTAAATCCTGTAAATCTTTATTTTCAGCACAGTCAAGAATCAACATCAGTTTCTGTTTAAGCAATCCATTAATATGCCGCTGATACTTTAACATATGAAACTGGCAGTTTAAGGCCCTAATGGCCAAGGTTGCACAAGTGTATACCTTCTTACCCCGTCCACCCAGCGCCCTGGAATCTGTATCAGAAGGGGTAGGATTTTTGGCAGTAGTAGCCTTAATTGTCCATGGGTCCCTGTGAAATGGTCTCAGGATCCGCAGTAAGATTTTTAAAGAGGAACTTGTGAGAGTCAGGAACCCTGTAATATCTATCTGGTTTTCTGGGAGCAGGAGGTAAGGAGTCAGGGGCCAAGCTAGATTCCGAAAAGGCATCATCAAAAATGTCCAGTACAGGGGGGATAGCTAAAGGCCTGTGTTGGGGCAGGAGTAAGAAATCCCTAAGCCTCTTTAGAATCAGAGTAATCCTGGCTTTCCCAGCGAAAATGCTCCCTAAGAGTATGCAAGGTTTCACCAAAAGAGGAATGCTCCGGAGGGGAAGCAGAGCGAACAGAGTCCTCTGCATCAGAATCCTCATAAGTAGATAAGGGTAAATCCTGGCCATCAGAGGAAACAGAAATTTCAGAATCCTGATCAGAAGAATCATAAGCAAATTCAGTCCTAGGTCTCAGAGGGGGAAGGTTGGCTTCCCCTGATTAAAGTAATAAGGTCTTCAGCCACTCTTATCATTTGTTTTTTAGGCATACAGGCCTGACCATGCGGTCTGGGCATCTGTTTTCTAGGCATGGATTGAGTTTTAGGCCTTGAAGGAGAAGATGGTGTTTGTTTAATATGCAAGTCTGTAGGCCTGAATACACCCTCCGAAGCCGGTGCCTGCACAGCGGCTCCGGACCCATCCAAGGTAGAGACATCTGCACAGGTTCACAGTCGAAGCATCTCGTGTCATACTAGACTCTGAATGGGTCTCAGTGGAGGCCTGCGACTCTGAAGTAGTGGGTATCAGGGGCTGCAAAAGCACCTCACTGAGTACCGGCGAACTAGCGACTAGCTTAGGAGAAGAGTCGTTGGTAGCTTTGGACCTCAGCGGTCTGTCTCGGTCTTTATCTTTGCGTTTGTTTCGGAATGTCGGAAGTCGGGTGACTTACCGAAGCCATAGCTGGGTAACTGAACAGAGTATCAAAATATTTAGAAGTGTAAATATACCGATGACATATAGTTTGTTGTTTAAATAAGGCACAAGATCGACAGAGAGGTACGTCGTGGTCAGGGCCTAGGCAAGCAATACAGTACGAATGAAAATCTTTATGAGGTATTTGCTTTCCACAAGAAATACAATTATTGACATCGGGTTTGGAGCAAGAAAAAGTTTCCCCAACAGGGTACTTAGCTTAGTTGAAGACTTCGGTTCTGAAACTCGAAAACGAAAATTTCAGTAGTCGGCCAACCGGCACTTGCAAACTGCTTCTGCTTTGGGCATTGCATGGCAAGAAAGACTAATGTAATGGCGTCAGCTGCATGCTTTATGCCCTTGACTACCCGACGTCATGGAAGATGAGACAGCAACCGACACAGGACCAAAGACTTTGATAAGCAGGCTGACTGAGGGCTACTGCAAGCAGATAACCCAAATGTGATGACTGCAACAGTGAAACGCGAAAAACATCAATCTTATTCTTGTGGAAAATCAGATAATGCTGGCTCACCATGATACCCTGCAGATCAGAGACTCACCTAGCAGATATAAGAGCAATAAGCAAAACAGTTTTCTAAGTGATGAAACTCAAATCAGCTTGGAAGGCAGGTTCAAAAGGAGGTAAGTGCAACACTCCTATAAACTTTTTGACCACTGAGAGAAACAAGAGAGGACCTGTGGGCAAGCTGAGATGCCACAAAATGCACCTTGACAGATGCATTATATAAGCCATCAGTGAGTAGCTCCGACAAATTTAAAAACCAAAGGGTAGACACCATACAATGCTCTCAGACATTGGTTAGGCATCATTTTTAAAACCTCTTCCACTAGTAAACATAACATTTTCTACTTGCAGGTTTTCTTGCCTCCTTCAATACCGGATACACATTCTCATGGAAGAAATGCCTAAAAAGTATCGAGATGCAATCATCCAGGCTGGCAGTAGCAACTGCACTAAGACGGGGTGCACTAGTCACCCCTGACACTGTGTGAGTAGATCCAGAGTGTGAGGATGCTTGTGGTAATTACTTGTGACCAATTCCATTAAAAGGGAGAAATCAACTCTGCCTGTGCCAAAAAGGGGTCACCACAATTATCTTTGGTAATTCTTTCTGAATTTTTAAGTACCTTGGGTATCAGTGGAGAGGGTGTAATTGCATAAAAGAAAATTCCCGTCCACAGGAACAAGAATACTTCAGTCCTGGAAGCATGGCTGAAAGGATATCTTGAACAGATTTTTTTTCCAAATGTCTTGTTTTTGAAAGGGTCCACATTTTAATTTTGAAAGTCCACAATGCTGTCGTTCAATATATTGAACTCAGAACCTCAAGATTGTGGAAACTCAAAATTTAAAAAAAAAACATGTTTTTGCAGTACCTGCTCCCCACCGCCCTGAAACTAAAATATACCAACTCCGAGATTGCTCTACAGTGAAGAGAACGGTAGTGGAGACTGCTATACAGTGCGGAATGGGAACATTACCATTCTCTTCACTGTAGTGTGAGCTCGGAGTTAGTACATTTAAGTTGAAGAAGGTGTAGGGGGGGGGCTTACCCCAGTACAGAAACATGTTTTTTGATGTCTTTTTTTTTTTTTTTTAATTTCAAGATTCCACAGTCCCAAGGTTCTGAGTTCAATATACTGAATGTCGGGATTGTGGACTTTCGAAATTAATAAGTGGGCCCGTTTTGAAAGGAGGTGAACTGAAATATTTGAAAATTTTACCGACATCGGGACCAAATCCAGACAGACCTCTGTCCTGAGCTTCCACTTGTGAGGGTCCACCAGGAATCTATTTAGCCTCTCTGCCTCTGTGCGTTGCTCATAAGGGATGTAGGAGGCCTGAAGCATCACAGGATGTTATTAAGACTAGCTTCCAGGCCATCACTATCGATCAACAAAGATGGTATGACTTTGTACCCCCACTGTTTGTTCAGGTACCAGGTGACTGCAGTTTCATCTGTGACTAATAACAGGAGACCATAGGTGGAGAATAACTTTTAAGGTCTGAATCACTGCTAATCTTTCTTTGATATTTATGTGCTTTGTAGAGACTGAACGAGCCCATTTGCCTTGTACTTGAATACCCCTGGTAGTCTGATCCCCATGTAAAATCTGACGAGTCCGTCTGAACTAACTGAACTGAGGTATGGAGGAAGAAGAGTGGGTGTGGATTGAAAGACATCTGATTCATCCACTATTGTAACTCATTTAACAAAATCCAGCCTGGAAATCTAAAGAATGCATGTGCTGGGTCCAACAATTTAAGTACCACTGAATCTTTCTTATGTTGCGACTGGCCAGTGGTATCATGAGCATCAATGATGCCAGAGGCCTAGAATTTTGATAAACTCTCTTGCAGTGGCAGCTTCTTGAAGAGAAATCCTTTAATACATTTTGAAAAGCTGGGCTTTGGCACAAAAAAAGTACATCTTTTCTACCCAGCAGGAAATCATAAACCCCAGGAAGACAATTTTTTGCGAGAGTGAGAGACAGGACTTTTGTAGGTGAAACTTGAAATTGGGAGCAACTGGAATGTGATAAGCACGTAAAGTCAACGTGGGAGCAGTGGTTCAGTAGAAAGGTCAGGAGAGTCTGCAGAGTGAGCATTCTGAATTTGATCGTTCTGAAAAGTATTTGGATACAACAAATCTAACATTGGTCTCCACTAAAGCTCATTTTTGGGGACCAAAAAGATTCTGGTGTAAAATACTTTCCCTTTTGGTGATGCAGGAATTGGTTCTGTAACCCCTGGCTGTAACTTGTGAAGGACTACTGGAAAGAACAGATGTGTCCGGTATGGTGAGTGTGAGGGGAATTTCCCTGAAGGGAGGAGGATGATTTTCTTTCTGCTGCCAAGAGTATCATCACTGAATTACTGTCAGCACCCACCTGTCTGAAATTATTTGTGGAAAGGCTGCTGAGTTGCGCAACAGCCTGGGGAAGGGGGAACGGGAGGAAGGGATGGGATGCCCAGAGTCCTTGCATAGTCGTTCTTTAGCAGGGTAAAGATCTTTTTTAGGAGGGAAAGAATCCCCTTTTATTTGGTTTGGAAGCATTATCCTCCTGTCATTTCCTCTTGGTACTTTGACTCTTGTTAGGCTAAGATTTTCATTTGTTCTGTCCCTTGTTAGGAAAGAACCAGGTAATACCTTAGACCTCTCCTTCACCTAAAGGGTTTGGTTGTCTCATACCTAAACCAGGTCCTTCACCTAAAGGGTTTGGTTATCTCATACCTAAACCAGGTACTGGAATAACCCTAGGGGATGTGCCTGACCCCCCATACCAAAGATGGCTGTGGCTTCACACCAGAGGGTGACAGAGAAATAGTCACCCTCTGGTGTGAGCCCCTAAAAAGTAAAAAAAAAAAAAAATGCCTCAGCCTGCTCATGGTTTGTGAAAGTATTGTTGCCTTAAGTTGGCCTGCAACACTTTCACAAACCACAGGCATGCCTGAGGCATATTTTTGCTGATTTTTTTTTTTTTTATTTAGGGGCAACTGTTTTTGACAGTAGGACAACCGTATCAGGATCCATCAAGTTGTGGGGGGCACCAGCTAGAATAACATACTAACACTATTACGGGCTAACTAAGGGCAACACTAACAGAAAATATAAACTATGTTCCCACACAGCAACTAGGGCTATGCTGCATAAAATATGGTAGAAACAATTTAAATTGTGTTAAGCCTTGCTCTGTAATCTGCCCAATGTAGTAAATACACACCATCACAATATCAAGTAAAACTCATTGCCCAAACAGCGGCAAAAAATGAAACGTGTGCACTTAAATCAATTAGAAACAGTTCAAAACAGCATAAATTAGCATTTATTTATAGAGTTTCCCAAATCAGAAATTAAAAAAATAAATCTCCACAGAAAATGCAAATAAAGTAATCTGTGGTAAAACTGCAATTTAACAATAAAAACTGATTTAACATTACTTTAGCCGAAGGAAATATCATAAAAATGAAGACAAACATGAAAAAATGCCAAATTTTCCTGTCAGAACTTCAAAATGAAGTAGATAAATAACTATAGTGGTAAAATAACAGAAACAATGTGTCTTTGTACCCTGCTCTACATGGACGAGGCAGTCCCTAGTGTGAAACTAACATTATAGAAGTTTAATTTTCCAGTACACATCATAAACCCTTTTGAAATGCCCCATAACTGCAAAAAAGCAGTATTAAGTATATAAACAACACAACAGTAAGTTCCAATTCCCAGAATTAACAGCAGAAGTAAATACCAATAACATGTACTTTTTTTAATAAAACAGAAAGAAAACAAAAGTCTGTAATACTAAAGAGAAAAATAAGTTTCTGATGGGATCTTATTGGAGTGTGGAAGCAATAATCCACCAATGCAGACTACTGCAGGCATTAAACTGTGTAAGTGCTACAACTGGCATTAAAAAACTGAACTGTCTTTTGTGGTAGTGGTTAGATTTCCCCTAATGGGAAAGGCTTAGCCAATCTCCTGTCACAGAGAGTCAAATGTGGGGATTCTGATGGAGCTACCAGTCTGGGTTTGTGCAGGCACAGAACCCATATGCCAGTGAGGAAGTATGAGTGATGAATATTATATGGCATAAGAGTGGGTGTGTCAAAAACAGTACCGTAGATATATATGGAAGAAATAAATCAATTAAACTGTTGATCTGAGGGCCAAAAGGGTCCCACAGACACCACCAGGTTCTAGATGCTCAGTAGTGATTTTTGAGCTTTTTTCCATCCCTTTGTATCCAATGATGGCCTGAACAAAAATCATGAGTAAGGAATTTTTTTTTAAATATTCAAGATAGCAATAATGTCAAATGCAATGCAATGTTTCGAAAAAGTACAGCCTAAAGGAATAGGCAATTGCCTCATAAATGCCTTGGGTATAAACAAGTGCTCTTCCCTCTCCTGCCTGTTGATGATCATGCCTCCCCCAACAAGAGCAAATGTCAGGAGGGGCCCATCATCCAAGTATTTGCAAGGGTGGTTTGAGTATTTGCCTTCCTACTTTCCCTGTCTGCAGTCTTGCTGTGGAGAAGAGAAAGCTTCATCCCATGTCTGACCAGGCTGGTCTTCTCCCTTGGCTGGGGCTCAATAAAGATTATACAGTGTTCCTTGAACAGAACGATCTGGTTCCCCAATCAACAACTTGATATCATGCTGAGTGTTGGCCTTATCCTAATGCACTCCCTTCACATATGTTCCATGAGCTACCTGATGCCCATAATTTTCTGGTCATGACTCTTGTTGTCATGCAAGCTTCCACCTGCAAGGGCGCACCTAGCTATTGGGAAACCACCACTCCATCCCTCAGGATTATTGGACTATAAACTTCTAATTTTTCATCCAGCCACTTCTCTTACTGCCCAAACTGCTACTTGAACTCAGGTCATCTGGGTCACAGTCATGGCTTTATCCCTCGGGGCCAAACAAGGGCTGCCCTGGGCTGAAACATGTCTGAATGTGGCCACTAAAATTAACAAAGTGAAGACTTCTCTTGTGGAGTGTGCTCAGACATACTCCTGCAGAAACCTAAAGGCTTTCCCACAGCAAAAAACTCATACCTTGGGCACAGACGTAAAATGTATTCTGACTTGGTCAGTGTGAAAGACTGTAAATGGCCTCTTTACAGATCATGGCTTGCAATTCTGAAATTCTGTTGGTTGATGAGACAGTCACCAGAAATGCTCTTGCTAGACATATGGTACTGAAACTGCCAGCTTGAGGAGTTCCAAGGTCAATTACTCCTAAACAAAACTGTGGTATCAGGGTGGGGAGAAGAAACATTGCCCTCAATGGCCAAAGAAGGACAACTCTCCTTAAAAACTAGTTTATCATTGCATCACCCTCAAGAGGTACCTGTTGCAAAATATACGCCAAGCAGGCAACAAGATAACTCCTTGCAACTGATTAGTAAAGTCCTTCACGAAGACAAAATACCAGCCAACACAGCAATAAAATCAGGTCTTTAATAACAAACACAAACATACAACCTAAGTGCTTTCATGCCATATACTTAAACACTTCATCAGACCACAGTTACAAATGAAAAAAGCATCAGTTAAATTAAAAAAAATTCATATTCAACAAGCTAAATCCCGTGACTTCAAAACATGTCTTAACGGGACCGTCTCATTGAGACTTAATCCGTTATCAGCTTGCAGCGCTAAAATCCAATTGACTTCAAGGCATTCGGTATATGTTTTAGTATCACCACCCCTAATGTTAGCTGGATATAACTGTAAGACCAAAAAATCAAAGACATGCTCTTAACTAGTTGCTTGAACATGTCTAGTGAGCGCATTTCTTAAATCTCCTTTTCTAATATCATAATGTTCCCTAATTATTTTTTTTTATTATTTATTTATTTATTTACATTTGTTGACCAGGAGTGTTCAACTGGACGTAGGTCCATTTTCAGCAGAGGTCCGAGGAGAAAAGCTCCACAGTTAAAACAGACAGACAGTAGTTACATTGGATTACACAGCGATTAACAATTTAACATAGCAATTACTTACAACATATTTACAGATGAAGAACATAGCACATCAGTAGACAGCTAGAATCTTTACTTGTGAAGTACATAATAGACATTAACAAATGTTACAATAAGAAGTTCCTGCTGTATAATAAGTACTAGGCTTATGAACATCTGAGCTCGCTATAATCAGGGTAGTTAGTGGAGTGGAAAGAAAGGTAGTGGTTGGATGGGGTGGGTGATATTAGAGTGGGAGTTGCTAATGCGATCCCTTAAGGCGCAATTAGTTTTACTAACATAAAATCTTATGCAGATTTTACACACAGCTAAATGTTGTTGTCTTTCGGCTTTTCCTGGTTAGGGGTTGCCACAGCAGAACTCCGGTCCACTAATGATTGGCAGTAGATTTTGATGAACGCCAAAGTGCCAGCTGGACGTTCAACTTTCAATGAAGGCACGCCCATTTACACATGTTTTGCGAACGCCCACCCAACCAGCTAAATAAACCAAATCAATACTTCTGCAGTCAGCATAAAAATTTAACTTATACGTACAATTTGTAGGATGTACAAACACAATCAGAATGCATCTGCACATATTACAAGATCTACTGGGGAACATTCTTATTCTTTTACTTATTGCTGCATTCTTACTGAAAGATTTATAACAAAGCCTTCTTTTTAGAGAGTGATTATTAGTAAAGGAGAAGCAAGGGATGTCACCTGAAAGATTCTTATATCTTTTGTCTGTCATCAAAATGGGTCAATTCTTTTTGATGATATCACATAACAGATACACATCATTATAGCACATAACACACATTCTCAATTCATTGGCCATTGATGATTTAAAAGCATAAATGTTTGTATTATTAGAGAAATAGGGCTTAGCTGAATCATTCCTATGACTTACGACCTCATCCCAAGCACTGTCAATTTCAATCTCAGTATAGCCCCTATGTAGCAAGTCTGATTTTAAATCTTCAAAGGCTTGCAACATGGTGCCATTATTGTTATTTAACCTAGCTAATAAAAAAAAAATGTCCCTTAATGACATTTTTATGCATAAACCGAGGGTGCATGCTACTCCGATGTAAAACATTCACCTTTTTAAAAGGCTTCTTAAATAAATTTGCACTTAATCAAAGATTAAGTCTTGGAAATACGTACATCTAAAAAATCAATGCTTTCAGAATAATAATTCATAGTTAATTTTAAAAATGAAGTAGTTTGCTGCAAACATTCAATAAAATCAAATAAGATATCAGTTGTGCCAGATCACACAAAAAAATATATCTACAAAGCGGGAATAATAAAAGACAAACTTATAAAAGAAATTCCAGTCATTAAATATATTCAGGGATTCCCAATAGGCTAAAATCATGCGCACATAACTATTCATGCAGATGGTGCCCATTGCTACCCCAATTTTCTGCAGGAATATCTTTTCATCAAAGACAAACATTGTTCTTTAAAATTATATCTAACTGAACAAATTGTATCTGATCTGTAGTATATCAAGAATGGCTCGAAAAAAAAAAGTGAGGATAAAAAATGTTGAGTATCTAAGAATAGTACTATAACAGTCCATGAAGCTTCTTCTCCGCATAAATAAAGGCTCTGTGACCCAACCATGGCCCAAAACGATTGGCCTAACTGGTAGATCAACAATAGTGTTATGAATTTTGGAAAGGCCATACAGAATGGGAATGGTCGGACACTTACATTAAAATACTCAAAAAGTTCATGACATGTAGTTCCCTCCATTAATAAATCATTTAAAGAAGCAAAAATCTTATCAGTTAACTTAGATACATCACATTTCACAAGCTCTTTGCAGGTGGAGCTCCCTGACAGCAAAGTATACATACTAGATAGATATTTCGAAGTATCCATCAAAACCACTGCGCTGCCCTTATCTGCTGGTCAAATTTGTAAAGAATCCGTTGAAGTCAGCTCTTGTAACGCAGTACACTCTTCAGGGGTCAAATTATTAAAATGTCCTATGCTTATTGGCTAGAACTTGATATATATCATGCTAACAGATCTTAATTACAAAAGGCCTCAATTAGAGGAGTGTTTGTAGGTACAAACTGACTATGTTTTCTAAAAGTCAAAGGTTGTTTGGTCATATTACCATAAAATTCTAACAAAACGTTTAAGGTCAGTTAAAACATCACTTAAAACAGAACCACTGGCTGGAATAAAAAACCGTCCCTTATTCAACACATTTACTTTTTGGGAAGTCAGTGTAACAGATGATATATTCACAATCATAACTGTGGAATCTTGCTGTGCGCTGATGCCCCAGATCTATCTTCATTTTTGAACTTGTATTTGACCAGCTTTTACCTGGTGTGCTTTGCTGCCATTTTCTTTTTATTAATAAAGTCCTTCAGAAAAAAAGAAAAAGGATCTGAAAGTTTAGAGAGCAAGAGGTACCTCTGCTTCTTACAAATCCCTTTTCTTCTTTTTGTACCAAATGGAAAATCTGTAAAACCTCTTCAATTTCGCAAAATACAACTTCCTTGTATTAGATTTACTGGCTTTCTCCAACATACTTGCAGTGTCCTGAGGACAAAAAATGTGCCTAAGGAGGAGGAGGAGGAGAAAAAATAGATCTTTTAAGTCAGAAGACTAAGCCCTTTAGAAAGGGATTTATCCTTAGAGACAGATAAGGTGGGCTCCTTGGCCATCAGTGCATCATGATAAAACACTGCTATTTGGGCTAGTATGGCATTATGTGCATCATACTGGCTGCTTCTTTGTGGACTTTCCCAACATCCTCGCATATAAGTAGGTGTGTGTGAATGGGGGGTATACAAGAACAGATTCCATCAGTGCAAAGAAAAGGTATCCACTCCATTTCACAAAAGTCCTGTACAAACATTAGATGGCTATCAATTCACAGGGGAGATGAACATATCCAAGTCCAAAAACACTACTGCGTTATCAGTTGCTGGTCTCTATTTGTGGTTCCCAAGTGTTCTGCTCAGATCACCAGCAATGTTGCAGCACTAAAAAAGTACATACATCGCTCTGGCTGGCTTAGCCTGCTAAATCTCATACATGCACTGCTAGTATGCACAAGGGATACAGTCTTATGCCCCCATGTTTACATACCACAGGACTGTGGCACTGTCCACTGAATGTCTTTAAAGCCTAAAAGATTGTCAACATCTACTTCGGACTGGTATACAGGTTCTTTTGAGGAGGAGGTGAAGCTCCCTGAACTGACAGAATCACAAAATAACTGCCACCCTAGGTCAAGTCCAGGTGTTTATCAGGGACTGAACTGGCTCAGGCTGAGAAAATGTCTTGACCCGGTTGCTTTTAACTTGTGCCACCCACTAGACAAATTCTACTGGACATACACAGCAATACTGGAAGAACCTTAGTTAGGAGTTGTGAATGTTGGCTCTAGAAAGACTTCAGGAGTAACTAGATTTTCAACATATGCAATCTTTCTAGAGGAACTATGAGGATCACAAAGGCAAAGTAGCCCAGAACCCAGAAGAATTATGCCATCATACAGTCCTTGTCAACCTGCTGGAGACAGATGTCACTAGAAATAAGGCTTTGTCTTTTAGGGAGATAAACTTTGCAATCTTCCATGTTCACAGCTGTCCCAAGGAACACCTTAGCCCTGTCTGGTTTAAGGTTCACAGTTTACACAAGAATTTAGATCCTTGAGGCAATCTATGGTGACTCAGTTTTTTCCAAGGCAGTCTACTCTACTTGGCTCCAAGGAGGCAATTATCTAAACAGGGTTAAATGTGTAAACCCCTTTACTCTCAGAAATGATATAACCAGTACTAGGCACTTGGCAAATATCTTGAGCATGGTACAGGGTCCAAATTACAAGAAATGGGAATTGGCAGTGAAGGGACCCAGCTTTAAAAATCTTCTTTGGACCTACTGAACAGGGATGTGGCGGTATGCCTCCTTCTGGTACTGTTTTATTACAACAGCCCCGGGTGAAAGTAACGAAATCAATGACTGGAGGATTAGCGTCTTGAACTGAGGTACTTTTAACAAGAGACTGAGTTGGAGAGATCCAGTATCAGTCTCCATGTTCCATCCTTTCTGGGTACCAGAAGCAATCAGAAGTAAACATCTGACCCTTTTTCTGCCTTTGGGACCTCTTCCATCACCCCTGTTCCAAAAGCTGCTGCAGAAGGAAAAGGAATGGTGAAATGAGGTTATTGCTCTGAAACTGGAGCACTCCAGTAAAGGATGGGATGGTTTTGTTGATTTGATACCTGTACATAATGATGCTTGTCGCTGGGTGTTTAATGTAACACTTACCCAAATTAGTTTTATATTTTCCAGAACACCTGACCAAGAGGAACGGGGAGGGAAGGTGGGGTTAGCTAAATGGACTGGTCAGACTAGTTTCTATCATCCTCCCTTTTTTATCCTTCTTTCTTTCCCTTCATGTTTGCTTTTTCAACTATCTTTATTTTTTATTGCTGTAAAAGGGGACAGTTTTAGAGGAGAAGTTCCAAATGTACTTGGGGATGCGAGGATGAAAAAGTTGTTCTACTGTCTATAGCACTTTAGCCCCTCCTCCAACTTCTTTAAAATCTCCTGTGAAGGTTTACCAAAGAAGTCCATATCCAAACGGGCATTTGGCAACTTCAGGTAGTACATGCAGTACAAGCCAAGCATAATCAACCCCATGGCAGCTGCCATGGAAACCCCTCCATCTACAGTATCACAACCGCATTTGACCATATGCTTCCTTAACTACTGGATCAGGTGGGCAATCTTTGTGATTTGCATCTTCAGGGACTCGTACTGAATTTCTGCATACAACTCCTTTATTTGTGTTAGGACTTCTCCCTGGACAGCTGATCATATGCATCTACAAGTGTCTGCCAACTAGTAAGCTGCAAATGCCAAAACAGCCAAAATATAAGCATTTTAACTAAATATATCCAGGACTCTACCATCCCAGTCATTAAGGAGTGTGTTGGGCCTGGGATAAATTCTGGAACCTTCAGCTAAAGGCATACAAAAAGACCACTATGGGGTCCACCAAAATGTTTTTGTAAAGGTACTGGCAAGCTTCCTTTTACTCTAAAAAAACAGTCTGGTTTCTTGAGAGAGGAAGGCCGAGTGTCTAGTTACAAAAACACAACACTTTGAAGCATGTGAGAGTGTCTCCTAACACTGGGAGGGACCACCATGGGTTTTGGTTCCTCCATGTCCAACAGATCCAAATATCTATTTTAAACAGCAGACTACTACTTTGTTAAGGGTTTCGTCAAACAATATGCAATATGTTATCAAGCAAAGGACCCAACAATATTACTTCACCATTTGTGCAATATCCATGTAGGGAGGGGGGTGGCAGAACCAGAGTTGTGCAAGATAAACTCTCCTCATTACCAAACCCATCATCTTGAAGAAAAATTCAAATCTGTGGACCTTTATCATTAAGATATCTAGCGCAGGAGGGTTTGGTTGAAATTCCTTGTATAACCACCTCCAAAGTGTTCTGACAGGGTTCTCAGAGTACCAGATGTCACTATCAGGCTTCAATGGCTGAAGTACCCTCAAGACTATGGAAGCTTTTTCTCCCTTTTGTCTTTTATGGAGGTCCTCTCTCTTCCCTCAATCTCTTTATGGCAGCGGTCCTTCTATCATGCTTTCTTAGAATGAAGACCTTCCCCAAAGGCATCTAAAACTGCATTGTGGCTTCTACTAATTTCTTCCGAGTCTACCACAC
Source organism: Protopterus annectens (assembly GCF_019279795.1). NCBI lineage: Eukaryota > Metazoa > Chordata > Ceratodontiformes > Protopteridae > Protopterus > Protopterus annectens. The sequence goes on from NC_056741.1 coordinate 1,029,913,304, forward strand.
TAAGCATGACTTCCATACTTCATTTATTTCTTCTAAAAGCTTCACAAATCTGTGCGACTCCAAGATAAAAAAAGACCAGTGGAACAACAACCTTTACATGAAATTTGTCAAATGCACTCACAAAGGCTCTAAATGACTGCACCAGGCATTAACTGGAAACTAGATAAAGCTTCCCAGCCAAAACTGCTGCAAAGACAAATACTGCAAAATTTAAAAAGATGTAAAGAAAGAGGTACTTTCATCAGAGATGCTCATTATTTATTTGCAAAAAAAGACCTCTGGGTCACAGGCCAAAAAAAGTGACCTCATACTTTTTTTTGCTGTAGGTATGTATACTGTTCAGTGAGAAAGAAGGTATAGTTGTGTAAGTAGCCAGCCAGTTTCCAAAGCTTCAGGGCAACTTCTACATGTCCAAAGAGTCAAGCAGCTTGAGCTGCACTGATTAAAATACAAGACTGAGCAAAAAGCCCTTCAGCTCTCCTACCAGCAAAAAGGGGGAGGCTGAGACCTGAAAGGGCACTACCAGGAACAAAAAGAAAGATACATGTCCACACCCTGGCATAAAAAATACACCAAAAATAAAGAAAATTAAGGGAGAGACAGGGGCTACCTGTAGAGTAGAATTGTGCTGTGAGGCTTCATTCCAAGCTAACATGGCTAATCTGCAAAGGGGGTACACCCTGGTTCCCCCTTTGCTTGCTGATGTACCACATGACTGTGGCATTGTCTGTAACCACTTGAAGATTTCCTGGAGACCAAAGATGGTTCAGAGAGGTGAGTGTCTTGATCAGGGCAAGCATCTTTTTGATATCTGCCTGCGTATGTCCTTGGTGTCCCACACTCCCTGCACTTTTATCCCTTCTGAAACTGCTCCCCAAGCAAAGTACTAAGTGTTTGTGGTGACTGATTTGGAGCAGGGAAGGAGAAGAGGAGACCTGGATGCAAGGCTATCCGTTGTCTCCACCAAAAGACTTCTCTGCTGACAAACCCCAGCATTGGGATCTGAAAAGATAAAGGGTGCTGATACTGGAACCAAAGAGCTTTCAGATACCACTGTATCTTTCTCATGTGGAATCTTGCCAGAGGTATCAAGACAATCATAGATGAAATGAGACCCAAAATCCTGAGGTACTCCCTCACTGTGGCAGAAGTCTGAATGGAAAACCTTTGAAATAGCTCTGAATAAATATCTATTTTTTCTGTGGAAGAAAAGCTCTTTGACCTGAGGTGTCTAGTTGACATCACAGGAATAAAACCCTTTGTGAGGGTGTCAAGACAGTTTATGCAAAAGATCTCGCACCCAAAAAAGAGATTCCAGACACCTTGTAAAAAACTCTGCAATGATAAACAAGTCATCTAAATATAATAAAGTGTGGACACGTTGTAGCCTGCAATGATCAATAAATCAGAGCTAGACTCTGAACATTCTTGACGCAGTGGACAGTCCACAGTTTAAGACAGAGAAAGTACAGTTGTGTACCTACCATAAATGTAGATGTTAGAGTATATTCACTGCTGCAGTCATTACACTCTTGGGTTATCCTGCTGGCAGGCTACCTGTAGTCGGCCAGAATTCCAAAGTCTAGGTCCGGAGTCGGTGGCTGTCGCCTCTTCCCTGATGTCAGTGCGCCAGGGGTATAACAGATGCAGCCGACGCCATTTTCTTCAGTTTCTTGCCCCAGATGTCAGGTGCCCCAAATAGGTAGGCTGAAAAATATAGCAATAAGAAATGCATGCACAAAAATAACATTTCCTTCATCTACAAGCAAATACACCAAAAAGGTTGCGTAGGATAGAGAAGTGTAGATAAGTCCCAGCAAAGAGAAGGGGGATGGTGGGTGGGTAACCTGGACTGCAACAGTGAATACACTCTAACATCTACATTTATGGTAGGTACACAACTGTACTATGTTCATCGTGTTTCACTGTTGCAGTCATTACTCTTGGGTTGAATCCCAAAGCTGAGGATGTGTGGCTGGGCTAAATAGGATTAGGAGAGGCTATGAGGCCCTGCAGAACTGCAGTGGTGAAGCCTGCTCTGGACGTAAGAGTAGAGAGGCAAGTGGTAGTGCTTTGTAAAGGTGTGCAATGAACTCCAAGTTTCAGCCTCTAAGATTTCTTTGGTTGGTACTCCTCTGAGGAAGGCTGCTGAAGTGGCTGCTGCTCTGGTGGAATGAGGCCTAATGCCCTTAGGCACTGATTTGCCATGTTGAGAATAGCAGAAACGGATGCAATGGCCTATCCATTTAGAAATAGTCTGTTTTGAGATAATCTTTCCTTGTGATCCTGCAGCATATGTCACTAAAAGTTGCTCAGTCTTTCTGAAAGCTTTAGTTCTGTCCAAGTAGAAGCGTAACTGCCTGTGTATGTCCAAAGAATGCAGAATTTTCTCACCCTTGTTTTGTAGATTTGGGTAAAAGGTAGGCAAGTGAACGGTTTGACTGAGGGCCACACTGGACACCACCTTAGGCATAAATGTAGGGTTTGTCCTCAGAGAAACCCTGTCTGGATGACAAATGATGAAAGGTTCCACAGCCATGAGTGCTTGTAACTCCGAGACTCGCCTTGCAGAGGTTATGGCTAGGAGCAGAGCTGTTTTCCAGGATAAGAATTTAATATCTGCTGTTGATGCTGGCTCAAAAGGAGGCAGTGTGAATTTTTCCAAAACATAATTGAGGTCCCAGGACAGAATTATTCTCCTTGGAGGCCTAATGTTTTGGCCCCTCTGAGGTACTGCCTTATTAAAGGATGAGAAAAGATAGGTGGTTCCGTATTGTAATGTGCAGAAATGGCAGAGGCATGAATCTTAATTGATGAGAAAGAAAGACCTTTGTTCTGCATCTCAGTTAGGTATTGTAAAATCTGAGGAATATTTGGTACAGACGTGTCAATGCCTCGGTCCTGGTTCCAAGCACAGAATCTCTTCCATTTTTCTGCATAAGATTTTCTGGTACTGGGCCTCCTGGCCTCCAAGATAACATCCATAACAGCTTTTGAAAGAGGAGTTTTCTGAATGGCTACATTATCAGCCATGCTGCCAGATTTAAGGTCCTGAGCTGGCTGTGCAGGATCTGATTGTTTTGTTGGGTTAGCAAGTGAGAAGTCTGAGGCAATATCCATGCTGGACCTTGAGACAAGCTCTTTAGGATTGGGTACCAGTGCTGGCGTGGCCAGTCTGGTGCAATCAGAATCATTTTTGGCTTCTCTTGTCTGACCTTTAGGAGTACTCTGGGAAGGACAGGCAGTGGGGGAAAAGCATAAACTGTTAGATGTTTCCAGCTGAATGATAGGGCGTCCACTTTCCGTACTTGCTTGTGGTAAATCCTTGTGCAAAATATCTGCAACTGACAGTTGTGAGGGGAGGCAAATAGATCTATGACTGGGCATCCCCATTTCCTTATTATCATTCTGAAGACTTGTGGATCCAGTTTCCATTCATGGGATCCATGAGGTTTCTGCTTAGTTCGTCTGCCAGAGTATTTGTTTTTCCTGGAAGGAATTGTGCTTGCAGGTAAACTTGAAAAGCCAATGCTGTCTCCCATAAGGTCATTGCTTGCCTGCAGAGGGGGTAGGAATGAGTACCTCCCTGCCTGTTTATGTAGCGAATGACCGTAGTGTTGTCTGTCTTTATCAGTAATTGTCCTGGATGAAGCAGGTCCTTGAAAGCTGTCAGGGCATTCTGAAAAGCTAGCATCTCTTTTTGATTGATGTGAAGATTAATCTGGTTGGCAGGCCACATACCCTGAATACATTTTCCTGCCATATGGGCCCCCCAGGCATAATCTGATGCATCCGTTGTCAGTGTCTTCTGTCTGGCTGTGGGTAGACTGAATGGCAGACCCTTGTTGTGGTGACAGGCCTCTGCTTCACCATCGAAACTCCTGTTGTAGGCAGGTAATGAGTGCAATTACGGTCTCCAGGCTGTGGCAATGCTGAGTCCAAACACTTTTCAGATACCATTGTAGTTTCCTCATATGCAGTCTGGCATATGGAATTAGTAGAATGCAGGATGCCATGAAATCCATGGCCTGCAGGATTTTCCATGCAGATAAGTGGGTTTTTGTTGCCAATTTCTTGAAGTAAGTAATCAGTTGTTTTTGCTGGTCTGGCGTGAGATAAGCCATCTGGGCAGTTGTATTTAAGCTTGCACCCAGGAATATTATCTCTTGAGAGGGCACTAGTTTTGATTTCTTTTCATTTACTGTGTACCCTAGGCCAATTAGTAATCTTTTTAAAAACGCCAGATGCTTTAGAAGAGTGTCTTTGTTCTCTGCTTGAATTAGGCAGTCGTCCAAGTAGGGATATATTTGAATTCCTTTTTGTCTGCAAAACGCAATTACTGGTACCAGGCATTTTGTAAAGAGCCTGGACGCAGTAGATAAGCCAAAGGGCAGTGCAGAGAATTGGTACTGCATTGAGCCAGCTATGAATCTGAGGTATCTTCTGCAAGATTGTCCGATTGGGACATGCAGGTATGCCTCTTTTAGGTCCAAAGTTACGAGCCAAGCCCTTTTGCCCAGCATGGGTAGCAGCTGCTGAAGAGTCAACATCTTGAATTTTGGAACTTCCAGAAATGTATTTAGTATAGACAGGTCCAGAACTGGTCTCCAGGTTTTGGGCCTTCCTGGGTACTAGGAAAGTCTGGAGTAAAATCCTTGCCCCTGCTCTTGTGGTACTTGCTGAATGGCCCTCATGTCCATGAGGGCTGTAATGTGTTTTTGTGCCTCTGCCCATTGATTGTGTGGCAGGTCTGGCATGCCCTTTGACCTTGGTAGAGTGTGAAAATGGAACCTGTAGCCTTGGGTCACTATGTTTAGAACTAATTTGTCTTGGGTAACCATTTGCCAATTTGATGAAAAAAGTGCTAGTTTTCCCCCTAAGGGGGCTGTCAAAAGACAACTGCTTGGAACTGGTAGAGGAAAGTCATTGGGACTGTTTCCTGTAAGGCTGTGATTTCTCTTCTCCGCTTTTGGAGGTACGAGCGCCCCATTGTTAAGGCCTGTATGAGCCTTGGGGCCGAGATCTGCCTCTGGGATGCCTGTATCTGCCTCTTTGTGGTCTGGCTGAGACTGGAAAGGACCAATTTTTAGAAGGCCAGTTCCTGCTAAACCTGGGTGGCTGTACCTGTAAGAAATCCTTGACTGTCTGCATGGATTTTGCTTTAGCCTCCATTTTTTTCAACACCTCTTCTGCTTTAGTACCAAACAAAGTATCATGCTGTAATGGCGCATCTAATAATTTTGCTTTAACATGATCATCAGGCAGATTTTGTTCCTTTAACCAAGCATACCTTCTAATAACAGAACCTGTAACAGTGGCCCTGCAAGAGGCCTCCAGTGAATCATAACCACATTGCAAAGTATGCTTTCCCACTTGTTCAGTTGCATGCAATTAATCCTGCAATTCCTTGTTCTCTGAACCTTCAGTATTTGTCAACATTTTCTGTTTAAGTAGTGACATTAAATATTGCTGATATTTAAGCATATGAAATTGACAATTTAAAGCCCTTACAGCCAGGGTGGCAGAAGTGTAAACTTTTTTGCCCCATCTGTCTAGAGCCCTAGAATCCCTATCGGAGGGGACAGGGTTTTTTGCAGTGGAAGCTTTAACCCCCTTGGGGCCCTGAGAAATAGTTTCAGGGTCAGCAGCGGGGTTTTTATATAAGAATTTATGAGAATCCGGGATCCTGTAGTATCTGTCTGGCTTAGCAGGTGCAGGGGGAAAGAGTCAGGGAACAGTCTGGACTCTGAAAATACATCATCTACAATGTCTAAAACAGGTGGAATAGCAAGGGGTCTGTGCTGAGGAAGAAGCAGGAAGTCTCCGAGCCTTTTCTTAGACTCAGAATAATCTTGGCTCTCCCAGTGGAAATGCTCCCTCATAGTATGCAGTGTTTCCCCAAAAGAATAATCCTCAGGAGGAGAGGCTGAAGGAATGGATTCTTCAGCATCAGAATCCTCATAGGGAAGCATGGAGTAATCCTGTTCAGAAGAGGAATCAGAGGAAATAGATACCTGATCAGAAGAATCAATCTGTCTCTTGCCTAGGCCTCATCAGAAGAGAGATGGGAACCCCTAATCAAAGTAATTAAGTCTTTGGCCATTTTGAGCATCTGTTTTTTAGGCATGGAAGTCTGAGTAGGAGAATGCTGTACTTGTTTCTTTGTCTTTAGAGCTGCTTTAGTCTTTGAAGCTGAAGATGGCTTAACATAAAGTTGTGTAGGTCTGAAGACACCCTCAGAAGCCGATGCCTGCTCAGCGGCTCCGGACCCATCTGAGGGATTGATTTCAGAGTGTCCAATACCTTGAGTATCCAGAGGCCCAGTTGGCTCCAGGTGGGAGTCGGTAGCGGGTGCCAGGGGCTGCGAAAGCGCCTCACTGAGAACTGGCGAACTGGCGACTGGCCTAGAAGAGGCTTCGTCGGTTTTGGACCTCAGATGCCTATCCTTGTCCTTGCGTTTTTTGTAAACTCCGGTTGTCGGCCGTTCCGCCGGCATTATATAATTAAATCTACAGCCAAAGTAATGAAATGCAAAATTGAACAGACGCTTGATAGTGCGTTGGTTGAATCTAGCACAAAACCAACAGCTAGCAACGTTGTGATCAGGGCCTAGGCAAGGGATACAATAAGAGTGAAAATCCTTATGAGGTATTTGCTTCCCAAAAAATACAATTAACTTTTTCTAACATCGGTCTGGAGGAAGAAAAAAGTTTCCCCAACGGGGTACTTAGCTTTAATGAAGACTGGTTCTGAAATTCAGATTTGAAAATCTCAGGAGTCGGCCGACCGGCACTTGCAAACTGCTTTTGCTTCGGGCTCCGCACAGCAAGAAAGACTGAAGGAAATGGCGTCGGCTGCATCTATTATACCCCTGGCGCACTGACGTCAGGGAAGAGGCGACAGCAACCAACGCCGGACCTAGACTTTGGAATTCTGGCCGACTGCGGGTAGCCTGCCAGCAGGATAACCCAAGAGTAATGACTGCAACAGTGAAACACGATGAACATCTGATAAAGTGATCCAAATGCACAAAAACACCTTAAGAAACATCTGAAGTCTGGATGAACAGGGATGTGATAATAATCATCTTTTTAAGTCTAATGTTACCAGGAAACCTGAAAGAGGAAGAGGTAACATGTTGCAAAGTGACAACAATCTGAATTTTGGCACCATCACAAACAGGTTTAGTAAAGATCCAGAACAAGGCTCAAAGCATTTTCTTTCTTTGGCACTAGGAACATCCTTAAATAAAACCCAAACCCATTCCCCACCTGGGAAGGAGGAGCTGGTTCTACCACTCCTTGGGACAGCATGCGATGAAGAACAGGTGGAAACAAAAGAATCTGACCTTCAGGATGAGGAGCGAACCCCTGAAAAAGAGGCATTTCCTCCTACTGCCATCAGTAACCTTGATGAATGATTTTCTGAAACAATTTGTCTCAAACAGTCTGTTGCCAAACAGTAAAATGGAAATTCAGACTTTCTGAAAGAGAAAATGATTCAGGGTAGGAGGGGGATCACAAGATCATTCAGACTTGTTGGATTGCCCTCGGTTTTTCGGGGCTTGAGACTCGTTTTTCCTTGCCATTTCTTCTTAAAAAAGAAGTTATGTACTCACCATAATGTTCATCTTTGTTGTCCATTTTCATTCTTCCGCAACTTGTGCGTCTCTGATCCAACTCGGCTGCTTATCAAAGCTTAGGCTCCGAAGCTCAAGCTCCTCCCTTACCCATGATGTCTCATTTCCCTTGATTACCTCAGACTTGAGTTTGCTGCTAACATATTGCATAAGTATTGGTATAATTAGGTAACCAGAAAGACGGAAGAAGGTGCAGGAGCTCGAACAGGAAAGTACAGTTGTATACCTACCATAAATGTAGATGTTCTGAGTGTACTCACTGTTGCATTCATTACACTTGGGTTATCCTGCTGGCAGGCTACCCGCAGTCATTCTGAATTCCAAAGTTTAGGTCCGGCGTCGGTTGCTGTCGCCTCTTCCCTGACATCAGTGCACCAGGGGTATAAAAGATGCAGCCGACGCCATTTTCTTCAGTTTTTCTTGCCCCAGATGTCAGCTGCCCCCAAATTGGTAGGCTAAAAACTATGCCAATAAGTATGCATGCACAAAAAATAGAAGTTATGTCCTTACCATAACGTTCCACGTGGAGTGTTCATCTCGCCTTGGTTATTACACATGGGTTCGGAGCCGATCCTCGGCTCCGTGTCGGCCGCCTGCAAGCTCTGCATGGAGAAGAAGCTAGAGATCACCTAATACCCACAATCCCCCTCTGCCTTTACCTCAGATCTAGTTTGCAAGCAAACCAGTCATAGAGAGCACACACACATACCAAAAATTACCTAATGATAGGATTATCTATATACATACATATATATATATATACATATATACACAAGTGTATCATATAATACAACTAATGCAAGTGCAGAAGGAGAATACTCCAGACCAGGCACCAAATCGAACGTTCTTCCTAAGGGTGGGAAGGGTGGGAGTGTAATAACCAAGGCGAGATGAACACTCCACATGGAACGTTATGGTAAGGACATAACTTCTATATGTGAGAGTGTTCAATCTCGCCTTTGTTCTTACACATGGGTAGCGTCCCTAGCTCCATTGATCTTGAGGAACTCACGGGAGAACGTTCTTGAGCACAGTGGAACCAAAGGTTGCCCTATCCCTAGAAACCCTGTCCACTTTGTAATGAGAGATAAATGTATGTGGTTTAGCCCAAGTAGCAGCCGCACAGATCGTGTCTAATGGTAAGCGAGCTGCGTGAGCTAAGGATGTAGACACTGATCTGGTAGAATGTCCTTTAGGTTTGACTGATAATGTTTGATTAGAAGCCTCTTAAACGTATGTGATACAATCAGTTAGCCATTTGGAAAGAGTTTGTTTCGTAACTGCTACACCCTTTCTGCTGTCAGCAAAAGCTACAAACAGTTGATCAGACTTCCTGTGATCTTTTGTTCTATCCAAATAAAATCTGAGTTGTCTATGGACATCCAATTTGTGCAACATATACTCCAATTTATTAGAGTGGTTTTTGAAGAAGGTGGGTAATTCAATGGACTGATTAATATTATTAGTAGAGCAAACTTTGGGGAGAAAGGATGGATTAGTGCGAAGGGATACTCTGTCAGAGTGGAAAATTAAATAAGGGTGTTTAATAGAAAGAGCTTGAAGCTCAGACACTCGCCTAGCGGATGTAATGGCTACTAGGAATAGAGTTTTCCACGACAAAAATTTCAATGGGCAAATTGAGGCTGGTTCAAAGGGGGGCAACATCAATTTAGAAAGTAAGAGGTTCAAATTCCACGGTGATGTAGGACTTCTAATTGGTGGTCTGATATGAAAAGATCCTTTTAAAAAAGCTTTACAAAGTCTGTGAGCCATAATAGGCGCACATTCTTCCACATGATAGTTAGAAATGGCAGCCAACTGCACTCAAAGTAGCAGGAGAAGCTCCTTCATGAAACAATTCTGTCAAGAACTCCAAGATCTTGTTCAGCGGAGCTATAACAGGGTCCAAATGATGTGAATTAGCCCAGAAGACGAAACGTTTCCATTTACTGGTGTAGGTCTTTGTAGTGGAAGCTTTATGAGAAGCCACTAAAATATTCTGAACCGCCGGTGTAAGGGAATCAGACCTGGCTAGAAAGGGAAGCGGAGCAGCCAAGCTGCTAGATGGAGTGATTCGAGAGATGGGTGAGGGACTCCTGACGAGTGAGTCAGTAGATCTGGCTCTGGGTCCAGCATCCAAGGTCCCCGAATGCGGTGACGCAATAGAAAGGGGAACCAAATCTGACGAGGCCAGAATGGGGCAATGAGGATTATAGTCCTCTGAAGGTTGTTGGCTTTCTGCAGAAACTTTGCAATCAGGGGAAATGGAGGGAAAGCATACAGGAGACCCGGGGGCCAATCGTGCACCAGCGCGTCCCTGGGGACTTCCCCTGGAGGGGGTAATAGGGCAAAATAGCTCCTGCATTTGGCGTTCATTGGAGACGCAAACAGATCGCAGGAAGGCTGGCCCCACTTGCGAAATATCATGTTCGCAATTGACTGTTTGAGGGACCACTCGTGAGGCAACAGTATTGCTCTGCTCAGCCTGTCGGCTATGACGTTGGATGACCCCGGGATATGCGTTGCGATCAGAAAGCGACCGTGGACTCCGCCATTGCCAAATTCTCATGGCCTCTCTGCATAGTTGATAAGACCTGGTTCCCCCTTGCTTGTTTATGTACCAGACTACGGACATGTTGTCTGTCTGAACTGCAATAGTTCCTAGAGGAAGAAGGGGAGCAAAGTGTTGCAACGCTAAAAACACTGCCCTCAACTCCAGAACATTGATGTGCAGATTGTACTCCAGATTGGTCCATTCGCCTTGGACTGTCTGTCCCTGAAAGATGCCCCCCCACCCTATCAGGGAAGCGTCCGTGGTTATCGTCGCTGACGGTGTGGGTAGCACAAATGGTCTTCCGCTGGAAAGGTTGCAAGTCTGAAGCCACCAAGTTAGGTGTGATTTGCATGTGTTCGTTATCAGAATTTCGTGAGTCAGAGGTAGCTGTTGGAATGACCATTGTGCAAGCAGGAGCCATTGTAGAACTCTCATGTGCAGTCTTCCCAATGGTATCGCAATGAGAGAAGCTGCCATGAGACCCAAGACCTTCAGAACCAGCTTTGCCGGGGACTTTTTGGACGACAGCAGGAGAGAAATGTTGTTTTGAAGTGCGACTATCCTTTCTGTGGGAAGCCTTAGAACCAAATGGTGCGTATCTAATTCCGCTCCTATGAATAAGATATGCTGTGATGGCTGTAGCAAAGATTTTTCGAAATTTACAGAAATCCCGAGGTGAATACAAAGTTGTAGGGTGTAATCCCTGGCCTGTATCAGTTGACGCCTGGTGGTGGCAGACAGGAGCCAGTCGTCCAGATACGGAAACACCTGGAATCCTAGGCACCTCAGATGAGACGCTACCACTGCCATGCATTTGGTGAAAACCCTGGGGGCTGAGGTCAGACCAAAGGGCAGGGCCCGAAACTGATAGTGACTGGCTCCCAGCCGAAGCATAAATGATCCCTGGACGCCCTGGCCATTTTGATGTGGTAGTATGCGTCCTTCAGATCTATTGAGCACATCCAGTCGTCCTTCTGTAAAAATGGAAGGATCGATTGAAGCGTGACCATTCGGAACTTTTCCTTCTTGACAAAGGTGTTGAGGTTGCTTAGGTCCAGAATCAGCCTCCAGTCCCCTGTCTTCTTTGGAACTAAAAAGAACCTTGATTAAGTCCTGAATCCTATTTGGTCCGCTGGGACTGGTTGGATGACTCTTTCTAGCAGCTTTGAAATTTCTATAGCTGCTGGGTCTCGCAGATGGGGTGGTACATCTGGGAGTTTTCTCTTTGGAATGGGGGTGGATAGGAATGGTATTTTGTAACCTCTGGTAACAACGCTTTTTACCCAGTTGTCTGTAGTAATGTTTTGCCAGGCCTGAGGGTATAAAGCTAAGCGACCCCCGACTGCCTCCAGAGGAGGACAGTCGGGCCTCCTCTCAGGAGTGCTGAAAAGGTTTACCAGGGGGGGTATCCCTGTCACCTTGGTTTTGCGGACCCCCTCTGCCACCCGGGGCGTCTTCCACCTCTGCCCCCTCCTCTGCCTCTAGAGGGGCATCACCCTGTGTGCTTGGGAAAGATCCTTGGGGTTTTGAAACCACATTTTCCCACCACGTTGCCCTTTGGGGTGCGGTCTGGAAGGGTGGAAAACGGACTCCGACAGCAGACAGAGTCTTTCCCTCCTGTTCACACCGGTAAGGGTCTCCTTTACTTTAGGGCCAAAAGTGTGGCACCATCAAATGGGGCGTTAGTAAAGGAAGACTTGAAGGCTTCCGCAAGCGAACATAAGCGCATCCAGGATTGCCTACGAAGAGCAATCGCTGAAGCCGCTGCCCTACTCGACCCTTGACTGCGTATGATATCAGCCTCATGGATGAGTTAACAATGGATGTAAGGGTATTTAGATGTGCGAAACTTTCTCTGAGACAGCAGCATCTGTAGTACCCTGGAGGGTATCTCCCAACTCTTTGACTAGATCCCTCTGTAAACGTGTAAAATGAGTCAAATAGTTCAGGGAAGCATAGAAAAAGCCGCTGAACTAAAAATGCGCTTCCGTATCTGTCCATAGTCCTAGAATCTCTGTTAGGCGGATGGACAGATGAGGAAGACTCCGACATCTCCTTTTCGTGGCGCTGCCACCACCATGGCGTCTACTGGGACTCCTTTAGTGAGGTAAGCCTTGTCCTGGGGTGCAGTGATGTACTTATTAGGCTTCCTAGGGACTGGTTCCACTGTGTCAGGTGTCTCCCACGCCCTTCGAGCAATCAACTCCATTAACTCATCGAAGGGCGGAGTGACCCAGGAGGAGGAAGGGCGAGCACCAAATGCCTTCAGCAGAACTGACTCATCCTCAGAAGGGGGGAGGGACTGCCAATCACCTCTCTGCTTAAGGATCTCCAAGATGTCAGAAAAAGAGACATCTTCCGTAGGTGACTTTGGGGACCCTTCTGACTCATCCAAGTCAGTATCGGATGTTAAAGATTCCTGTGGAGAATCTAAGTGTCTCCTCTTACACAATCTTTTCCTAGGGACCTCTTCGGGGGGAGCATCCAAAGAAGCCTCCGAGGAAGAGGGGGCACCCTCCAGGGGTGGCTGAGACACCGGTGCTCGACGCTTGGATGTGGCCGTTGATGCAGAAGAAGATAACGGTCCTTTAAGGGGAGGAGAGGATGCTTCTACTGATGTGGTTGTCTGGGTAGACAACACCTTCCTCATAAGATCGAAGGCCCCCGGGTCCCGAGTCGAAGAATCTCCCGGTTCGAAGAAATGGGAAGAATCCCGAGACAGGCACGAAGGCATCGACCCGAGGCGGAGCCGAATCGATCCGCCGAGGCCCGAGGGAAGAGTCGGAACCGAAACGTTGGTTCGACTCTCGGCCCCGGAACCAAGGACAGATCGTCGGCTCCGAGACTCCGGTACCGGATCCGACGGAGTCGAGGTGAAAGGAACAGACCAAGAAAAGGACGGTTCTGGACCCGAGGGCTCCACAACCAGTAGATCAACCTCTTCCGGCTCCAAAGACTGGACAGGTCTCGGAGGAGGAATGGATGGAGACAATGGGAGGCCTTCAAGTTTCGACACCAACTGGGTGGAAACCGAAATAAGCTTGGATAGGGCCGAATGTTCCAATAACTTCTGCACCACACGGTCCACATCGATATCGGAAAGCTTAGAAGAACGGGTCGAAGGAACCGAAGACGGAGCCGACCTCAATAGTGTCGAAGGAGAGCTCCATCACGGTTCCAAGACTCGAGGCTCAGAAACTGACACCAGTTGAACACTCGGCCCCGAAGTCTGTGGAACCGGTGATCTAACTTTAGTGGAAGAGCTCGGAGCCGATGACTTGGGCTCCAACGTCTTCGATTCCTTCGAGGACTTGGATGCCTGGTCAGAAGCATCCAGAGCCTCCTGAAAGGAAGGTTTTAATAAACCCCTGTCCATTAACTTCCTGCGCCTATCTGTCATGACCCTCCCACTGAAAGAATGACAAATAGAATAGTCTTCTTGCAGGTGGAGAGGGCCAAGACAGTAGACACAGGAACTATGGTTGTCAGTTACTGACATTTTTTGCCCACACTGGCAACGCTTGAAACCTGATTTGGCCTTTTCAGACATGTCAAAGCAAGTAGAAATATAGTCAAATCCAGAAAAACAGTCAAGTCCGGTAAAATTGTCAAATCCAGTAATGAGTCAATCCAGTTGTCAAATCCAAAGAGTGGTGGTAGGCCCCGAAGAGAACTCTGACTAAGTTTTATAACTTAAACGGAACCGAGATTTCCCTATACCTTACCACACTCACACAAATTATTATTAAACAGTTTCTAATACTAAAGTACCAGAGAAAAAACAAGAATAAAATTCTAAATCTTATCTGAGGTGCTCGAGCTCGACCCAGTGATGCGAACGCTGCAGCGGCAAACTAGATCTGGGGTAAAGGCAGAGGGGGATTGTGGGTATTAGGTGATCTCGAGCTTCTTCTCGATGCAGAGCTTGCAGGCGGCCGACACGGAGCCGAGGATCGGCTCCGAACCCATGTGTAAGAACAAAGGCGAGATTGAACACTCTCACATTAAACATTTCCTTCATCTACAAGCAAATACACCACATACGTGGTATAGGACAGGGAAGTACAGATAAGTCCCAGCAAAGAAAAGGGGAATGGTGGGTGGGTAACCTGGACTGCAACAGTGAATACACCCGAACATCTACATTTAAGGTAGGTACACAACTGTACTATGTTCATCGTGTTTCAGTGTTGCAGTCATTACACTTGGGTTGAATCCCAAAGCTGAGGTTGGGTGGCTGGGTCTAAACAGGATTAGGAGAGGCTATAAGGCCCTGCAGAACTGCAGTGGCAAAGCCTGCTCTGGATTTAGAGTAGAGAGATAAGTGGTAGTGCTTGGTAAAAGTGTGCACTGAACTCCAAGTTGCAGCCTCTAAAATGTCTTTGGTTGGTACTCCTCTGAGGAAGGCTGCTGAAGTGGCTGCTGCTCTGGTTGAATGTGGCATAATCCCCTTAGGCACTAATTTGCCATGTTGTGAATAGCAGAAATGAATGCAGTGGCCTATCCATTTTGAAATAGACTGCTTTGAGATAGCCTTTCCTTGTGATCCTGCAGCATATGCTACTAAGAGTTGCTCAGTCTTTCTGAAAGCTTTAGTTCTGTCCAAGTAGAAGCGTAGCTGTCTGTGTATGTCCAAAGAATGCAGGAGTCCCTCACCCTTATTCTGTGGGTTTGGATAAAAATTAGGCAAATTAATGGTTTGGTTAAGGGCCACACTGGACACTACCTTAGGCATAAATGTTGGGTTCGTCCACAGAGAAACCCTGTCTGGATGGAAAATGATAAAAGGTTCCATAGCCATGAATGCCTGTAACTCTGAGACTCGTCTTGCAGAGGTTATTGCTAGGAGCAGAGTGGTTTTCCAAGATAAGAACTTTATTTCAGCTGTACTGGCTGGGTCAAAAGGCGGCAGTGTGAGTTTTTCCAAGACATAATTGAGGTCCCATGCAGGTACTGGTGCTCTCCTTGGAGGTCTTATGTTTTTGGCCTCTCTGAGGTATTGCCTTAGCAACGGATGAGGAAAAAAACAGGTGGTTCCATATTGTAATGAGCTGAAATGGCAGAGGCATGGATTTTAATTAATGAAAAGGATAGGTCTTTGCCCAGCATCTCAGTCAGGTATTGTAAAATCTGAGGAATATTTGGTACAAACGTGTCAATTCCTTGTGCCTGGTTCCAAGCACAGAATCTTTTCCATTTTTCTGCATAAGATTTTCTGGTACTGGGCCTCCTGGCCTCCAAAATAACATCCATCACTGCTTTAGAGAGAGATGTGTTCTGAATGGCTACATTATCCGCCATGCTGCCAGATTTAGGGTTCTGAGTTGGCTGTGCAGGATCTGATTGTTTCGTTGGGTCAGTAAATGAGGAATTAGAGGCAATGTCCAGGCTGGGCCTTGAGACAAGCCCTTTAGGATTGGGTACCAGTGCTGGCGGGGCCAGTCTTGAGCAATCAGAATCATTTTTGGTTTCTCTTGTCTGACTTTTAGGAATACCTTGAGGAGGAGCGGCAAAGGAGAAAAGGCGTATACTGTTAGGGTTTTCCAGCTGAATGATAGAGCATCCACCTTCCATGCTTGCTTGTGATAGGTCCTTGTGCAGAATCTCTGTAGTTGGCAGTTGTGAGGGGAGGCAAATAGATCTATGTCTGGGCATCCCCATTTCTTATCAAGCTGAAGACTTATGGATCCAGTTTCCACTCATGGGGATCCGTGAGGTTTCTGCTTAGTTCATCTGCCAGAGTATTTTCCTTTTCTGGCAGGAATTGTGCTTGCAGGTGTACTTGATAAGTCAATGCTGTGTCCCACAAAGTCATGGCTTGTCTGCAGAGGGGGTAGGAATGTGTGCCTCCCTGCTTGTTTATGTACCACATGACTGTAGTATTGTCCGTCCTCATCTGTAGTTGTCCTGGATGAAGTAGATCCTTGAAAGCTGTCAGGGCATTCTGAACAGCTAGCATCTCTTTTTGATTGATATGAAGATGCATTTGGCTTGTGGGCCATGTGCCCTGAATACATTTTCCTGCCATGTGGGCCCCCCTAGGTCTAATCTTATACATCTGCTGTTATTGACTGCCTGGCTGTGGGTAGGGTGAATGGCTGTCCCTTGTTGTGGTGACAGGCCAGTGCCCACCATCGAAACTCCTGTTGCAGGCAAGGAATGAGGGTAATTAATGTTTCCAGGCTGTGGCAATGTTGAGTCCAAACACTTTTTAGATACCATTTTAGTTTCCTCATATGCAGTCTGGCATATGGAATTAGCAGAATGCAGGATGCCATAAAACCCAAAGCCTGCAGAATTTTTCTTGCAGATAAAGTACAGTTTTGTACCTACCACAAATGTAGAAGTTCGAGTGCTAATACAGCTGCAGTCAGGCGGGTCCTCGGTCAGCGGAATTCCAAAGTCTAGGTCCGGTGTCAGTTGTCGTCGCTTCTTCCCTGACGTCAGTGCGACAGGGGTATAAAAGAACCAGCCGACGCCATTCAGTTTTTCTTGCCCCAGATGTCAGGTGCCCCCAGAAGGAAGGCAATACATAAAATTAGGTAATAATGCAATGCAATATAATCAAAAAACAGTAGTTGCAAGCAAATACACCATAAAAGAATACCCCTAGAGGGGAAGGAGGGAGGGAAACCTGGACTGCAGCTGTATTAGCACTTGAACATCTACATTTATGGTAGGTACAAAACTGCACTATGTTCATCGTGCATACAGCTGCAGTCCTCACATATGGGTAGAATCCCAAAGCTAAGAAAGGGGTGGTAGGCATTAGGTGTAATTAGGAGGAGCCAAAATGCCCTGCAAGACTGCAGTGGCAAAGCCTGCTCTAGATATGGAGTATAATGGTAAGTTGTAGTGCTTGGAGAAGGAATGCACATTACTCCATGTGGCTGCTTCCAAGATAACCTTGGTAGGAACTCCTCTGAGAAAGGCTGTAGAGGTGGCTGTGGCCCTAGTGGAATGAGTTCTAATGCCTGTAGGTACAGTTTTGCCATGAAAGGAATAGCAAAACCGTATGCAGTGGGCTATCCATTTTGAAATTGTCTGTTTGGAAATTGGTTTTCCTTGAGCTTCTACTGCATAGGCCACAAAGAGCTGTTCTGATTTTCTGAAAGGCTTTTTTCTGTCCAAATAATAATGCAGTTGTCTGTGGATGTCCAAGGAATGTAGCAATCTCTCCCCTTTGTTTTGAGGATTAGGATAAAAAGTAGGTAAGTGTATGGCCTGATTTAAAGCTACCCTGGATACCACTTTAGGCAGAAAGGACGGGTTGGTTCGTAAGGAAACTCTGTCCTGATGGAAGATGATAAAAGGCTGGACAGCCATGAGAGCCTGTAATTCTGAAACTCTACGAGCTGAGGTGACAGCCAGAAGGAAAGCTGTTTTCCAGGGCAAGTATTGCAAATCTGCTGAAGCAGCTGGCTCAAAAGGAGGCAGGGTCAGTTTTTCCAGAATGAAATTAAGATCCCAAGCAGGTACTGGTTGTTTCCTTGGAGGTCTCAAATTCTTAACCCCTCTGAGGAACTGTCTTAAGAGAGGGTGAGAGAATAAAGGTGGATCAGTGTTGTATTTTGCAGAAATGGCTGAGGCATGGATTTTGATGGAGGAGAAAGAAAGTCCACTGCTTAGCAGTTCTGTCAAATATTGTAGCATTTGTGGTGAATTCAGTTTTCCAGGGTCCTGGCCCTTTTTCTCATTCCAGACACAAAAACGTTTCCATTTTGCGGAGTAAGCTTTTCTAGTTGATGGCCTTCTGGCCTCCAAAATGACATCCTGCCCCTCCTTGGAGAGTAGGGCCTGCTGTGATGCTAAGGAATCTCCCATGCGGCTAGATTGAGAGTTTTTAGCTGACTGAAGAGTTTTGAAGCTGTGTTGAGTCAGAAGAAGAGGCATTAGAGGCAGGGTCCATGGTGGGGAATGCGTCAGGCTCCTCAGGAGTAAGTACCAGTGTTGCCTTGGCCAGTCCAGAGCAATGAGGATCATCTTTGGTCTGTCTGCTCTGGTCTTCAATAGAACTTTGGGCAGCAGAGGAAGACGT
This sequence comes from Protopterus annectens, assembly GCF_019279795.1. NCBI lineage: Eukaryota > Metazoa > Chordata > Ceratodontiformes > Protopteridae > Protopterus > Protopterus annectens. The sequence goes on from NC_056741.1 coordinate 1,029,931,535, forward strand.
GGAAAGGCGTAAACTATCATTGATGTCCAGCTGAAAGAGAGAGCATCCACTCTCCAGGCCTTTGGATGGAAGATCCTTGAGCAGAATTTTGTCAATTGATGATTTTTGTGGGAGGCAAATAGATCTATGTCTGGTCTTCCCCATTCTTGGATTATTTCTGTAAAAACTTTTGGATGCAACTTCCATTCGTGTGGATCTGTCATAATCCTGCTTAGGTTGTCTGCCAGCATGTCTTCCTTGCCTGGCAAGTACTGTGCTTGTAGTTCCATTTGTAAGTCCATGGCCGTGTTCCAAAGTGACATGGCCAGTCTGCATAAGGGGTAAGAATGTGTCCCCTCCCTGCTTGTTTATGTACCACATAACTGTGGTGTTGTCCGTTCTTATCAATAGATGACCTGGTTTTAGAAAGTTCTTGAAAGCTATAATAGCATTTATTACTGCTAGCATTTCTTTTTGATTGATGTGAAGGTGTTTTCTTTTTGGGACCATTTGCCCTGAATGCACTGATCTGTCATGTGCACCCCCCCCCCAAGCGTAGTCCGAGGCGTCCGTTGTGATGACTTGATTTGCTTGAGGCTTGCTGAAAGGGAGACCTGTGTTTGTTTGGCATGCTTGAGCCCACCACAGAAATTCCTTTTGCAGACATGGAATTAGTGGTATTATTGTTTCCAAACTGTGGCTGTGTTGAGACCATATGTTTTTCAGGTACCATTGTAGTTTCCTCATATGCAGCTTTGCACATGGGATTAGTAAGATGCAAGATGCCATGAATCCCAGAGCCTGCAAGATTTTCCTTGCAGTAAGCCTGGTGCAATTTGCTAGCGTTCTGAAGTATTGGATTAGTTGCCCCTGCTTTTTTGGCGTGAGGTAGGCCATCTGGGTGTTTGTGTCCAAGTTGGCACCCAGGAAAATTATCTTCCGAGAGGGTATTAGTCTTGATTTCTTTTTGTTGACTGTGTATCCCAGAGAGTTCAATAACATTATTACATAAGCCAGATGTTTCTAAAGGATGTGTTAGCTGTCCGCTTGGATCAGGCAGTCGTCCAAATAGGGATACATTTGTATCCCTTGAAGTCTGCAGTAGGCAATTACTGATGCCAGGCATTTCGTGAATACTCTGGGCACAGTAGATAAGCCAAAGGGCAATGCAGAGAATTGATAATGAGTTGAACCTGCAAGAAATCTGAGGTATCTTCTGGAATTTTGTCTGATTGGGACATGCAGGTATGCCTCCTTGAGGTCCAATGTTACCAGTCAAGACTCCTTGCCCAGCATGGGAAGAAGCTGCTGTAGAGTGAGCAAATTGAATTTTGGTACGAGTAGGAATGTGTTTAAGATGGATAGATTCAGAATAGGTCTCCAATCTTTTCCCTTCCTTGGCACCAGAAATAGCCTGGAATAAAACCCTTGACCTTGTTCGTGCATAGGTACCTCTTTAATAGCTTTCATGTTTTTGATATCTGTAATTAGCCTTTGTGCCTCTGCCCTTTGATTGTGTGGCAGGTTTGGCATGCCTCTCATTTTTGGAAGGGTGTTAAAATGGAATTTGTAGCCTCTGTTTATAATGTCCAGGATCCATTTGTCCTTTGTGACAGTACGCCAATTTTTTGAAAATAATGCCAGCTTTCCTCCCAAGGGGGCTGCCATTTGAGATCTGGTTGGCATGCAAAGTGGAAAGTCATTGGGTTTGCTTTCTGATAGATTGCGAGTTGTCCTCACCACCTCTTTGTGTAGGAGCTTGCCATTGTCTGCCTCTGTACGATCCTTGGGATTGTCCTCTGCCCCTCGGGAGCCTGTATCTGCCTCTTTGGGGTCTGTCTGTGGCAGGAAAGGACCAGTTTTTGGAAGGCCAATTTCTACTGAAACGTGGGGGTTGTACCTGTAGAAATACTTTCACAGTTTGCATTGATTTAGCCTTTTCCTCCATTTTCCTTAATACCTCCTCAGCATTAGAACCAAATAGTACATCCTTTTGAAGAGGAGCGTCTAGTAATTTAGCTTTGACATGATCAGGTAAGGCTTGTTCCTTAAGCCAGGCATGCCTACGTATGACTGATCCTGTAACAGCAGCTCTGCATAAGGCCTCTAGAGCATCAAAACCACATTGTAAGGTATGCTTACCCACTTGTTCTGCACTATGTATCAAGTCCTGCAACTCCTTCAAATCTGGTTGTTCAGTTTGTGACATTTTACTTTTCAATTGTGATAACATAAACTGTTGGTATTTTAGCATATGAAACTGACAGTTTAAGGCCCTCATAGATAAGGTAGCCGAGGTATATACCTTTTTTTCCCCACCTTTCTAAGGATCTGGAATCTCTCTCGGAAGGCAAAGGATTTTTAGCAACGGAGGCCTTAACTCCCTTGGGGTCCTGTGAGATGGTTTCTGGGTCAGCAGCATGGCTCTTGTATAGAAATTGGTGCGAGTCAGGGACCCTGTAGTACCTGTCAGGCTTAACTGGAGCTGGAGGTAGAGAATCCGGGTTAAGGCAGGCCTCCGAGTAAACATCATCTAGAATGTCCAAGACAGGAGGTATAGCCAAAGGCCTGTGCTGAGGAAGCAAAAGAAATTCCCTGAGCCTTTTCTTGGAATCAGAATAATCCTGGCCTTCCCAGTGGAAGTGTTCCCTTAAGGTATGCAAAGTTTCCCCAAATGAGTAATCCTCAGGGGGGGATACAGAAGGAATGGACTCCTCCGCATCAGAGTCTTCAAAAGGGGAGTAAGAATGTTCCTGATCATCAGAGTGCTCTGAAATAATGGAGCCCTGATCAGAGGAGGGGGAATCTTCCTCCACTCTAGGCCTTTTGTCTGGAGGGGGCTGAGAACCTCTGATAAGAGTAATTAAATCCTCAGCCATTTTAAGCATCTGTTTCTTCCGCATGGGGCCTGGAGATGGGCCCTGTGCAGCTGGTCTCTTAGAGTGCATGGTTGCTTTAGACTTAGTGAAAGCCTTGATAGAAAAAGAAGAGGAAGGTCTGAAGACATCTTGAGTGGAGGTGGACCTGTCCACATTCTGAGTTTCAACTCCGACAGTGGCTTCGGTATCTGTAGTCGGGGTGTGGGCCAAGGAGCCTGCAACCTCGGGTACAGGAGACACCGTCAAAGGCAAGTTGTCGGTAGGCAGGGGCTGCGTAGGCGCCTCACTGAGAACCGGACCACGTGTAGCCGGCTTTGGCGTGGTGTCGGTAGAGGCCGCGGACCTAGAGTGTCGGTCCTTGTCTTTTCGTTTTTTAGACAAAACCGGAGTCGGAGTATCCGATGACATAGTATAGTTAAATGCTTTTCCAAAATAATGCTGGGCGAACTCCGCCCGACGCTTAATAGTGCGTTTGTTGAATGCAGCACAAAAGCGGCAGGCCGAGACCTCGTGGTCAGGGCCTAAACAAGGTATACAGAGGGAATGGAAATCCTTATGCGGTATTTGCTTCCAACAAGAAATACAATTATTAACTTTGTCTGACATCGGTCTGAGGCAAGAAAAGGTTCCCCAACGGGGTACTTAGCTTTTAAGAAGACTTCGGTTTCCAAATTTTCGTAATCTCAGGAGCTGGCCGACCGGCACTTGCGAACTGCTTCTGCTTCGGGCACCGCGCGGCAAGAAAGACTGGAGAAAATGGCGTCGGGCTGGTTCTTTTATACCCCTGTCGCACTGACGTCAGGGAAGAAGCAACGACAACCGACGCCGGACCTAGACTTTGGAATTCGGCCGACTGAGGACCCGCCTGACGGCAGGAGAACCCATATGTGAGGACTGCAGCTGTATGCACGATGAACATCTGGGTCTTTGTTGCCAATATTTTGAAGTAAGAAGTCAGTTGCCTTTGTTTGTCTGGAGTGAGATAAGCCATCTGGGCAGTTGTATTTAAGCTTGCACCCAGGAATATTATCTCTTGAGAGGGTACTAGTTTTGATTTCTTTTCGTTTACTGTGTACCCTAGGCAAATTAATAATCTTTTTACAAATGCCAGATGCTTTAGTAGAATGTCCTTGTTCTCTGCTTGAATAAGGCAATCGTCCAAGTAAGGATATATTTGAATTCCTCTTTGTCTGCAAAATGCAATTACTGGTGCCAGGCATTTTGTGAAGACCCTGGGCGCAGTAAATATGCCAAAGGGCAGTGCAGAGAATTGGTAGTGCATTGAGCCAACTGTGAATCTGAGGCATCTTCTGCAAGATTGTCTGATTGGGATATGCATGTATGCCTCTTTTAGGTCCAAAGTTACAAGCCAAGCGCTCTTGTCCAGCATGGGCAGAAGCTGCTGCAGAGTCAACATTTTGAATTTTGGAACATCCAGAAATGTATTTAGAATAGACAGGTCCAGTATTGGTCTCCAGGCTTTGTCCTTTCTGCGTACCAAGAAAAGTCTTGAGTAAAATCCTTGCCCCTGGTCTTGCTGTGGTACTTGCTGAATGCCCCTCATGTCCATGAGGGATGAAACTTGTTTTTGTGCATCTGCCCATTGATTGTGTGGCAGGTCTGGCATACCTTTTGCCCTTGGTGGGGTGTAAAAGTGGAACCTGTAGCCCTGGGACAGTATATTCAAGACCTATTTGTCCTGGGTGATAATGTGCCAATTTTGAGAAAAAAAGTGCTAGTTTTCCCCCTAAGGGGGCTGCCAAAAGATAAGCGCTTGGTGCTGGCAGAGGAAAGTCATTGGGACGGTTTCCTGTATGGCTGTGATTTGTCCTCCGTTTTTGGAGGTAGAAGCGCCCCACTGTTTAGGCCTGTATGAGCGCTGGGGCTGGGATCTGCCTCTGGGACGTCTGTATCTGCCTCTGTGTGGCCTGTCTGACATTGGAAAGGACCAATTCTTTGTAGGCCAGTTCCTGCTAAATCTGGGTGGCTGTACCTGTAAGAAATCCTTTACTGTTTGCATAGATTTCACTTTGTCTTCCATTTTATTTAACACCTCCTCTGCTTTAACACCAAATAAGGTATCATGCTGTAATGGAGCATCTAATAATTTTGCGTTAACATGATCAGGCAGATTTTGTTCCTTTAACCAAGCAAGCCTCCTAATGACAGAACCCGTAACTGCAGCCCTGCAAGAGGCCTCCAGAGAATCAAAACCACACTACAATGTTTGCTTTCCCACCTGTTCAGTTGCATGCAATAAATCCTGCATTTCCTTATTTTCTGCACAATCAGAATTTGACATTTTCTGTTTTAGCAGTGACAGTAAGTATTGCTGATATTTAAGCATATGAAATTGACAATTTAAAGCCCTCACAGCCAAAGTAGCAGAAGTGCACACCTTTTTTCCCCATCTGTCTAGTGCCCGTGAATCCCTATCAGAGGGGATAGGGTTTTTTGCAGAAATTTATGTGAATTTGGAACCCTGTAGTATCTGTCTGGTTTAACAGGGGCAGGAGATAAAGAGTCAGGAGAAAGGCCTGACTCTGAAAATACATCTACAATGTCTAACACAGGAGGAATAGCCAGAGGCCTGTGCTGAGGTAGTAAAAGAAAATCTTTAAGCCTTTTCTTAGATTCTGGGCAGTCTTGGCTCTCCCAGTGGAAGTGCTCCCTCATGGTATGCAGGGTTTCCCCAAAAGAATAATTCTCAGGTGGTGAGGCTGAAGGGATAGATTCTTCAGCATCAGAATCCTCATAAGGAGGAAGAGAGTATTCCTGCTCAGAAGAGGAATCAGAGGAAATGGAAACCTGATCTGAAGATTCATATTCTGTCTCTTGCCTAGGCCTCTTGTCAGGAGGGGGATGGGAACCCCTGATCATGGTAATTAGGTCTTCGGCCATTTTGAGCATTTGTTTTTTAGGCATGGAAGTCTGTCCAGGAGAATGCTGTACTTGTTTCTTTGTCTTTAGAACTGTTTTAGTCTTTGCTTTGGAAGCTGAAGTAGGCTTTACATATAACTGTGTAGGTCTGAAGACACCCTCAGAAGCCGATGCCTGCTCAGCGGCTCTGGACCTATCGAAGGGAATAGTTTCAGATTGTCCAATACCTTGAGTATCCAGAGGCCTAGCTGGCTCCACGGTTGAGTCGTCAGTGGCCTGTGGCTCTGAGGTGGTGGGCGTCGGGGGCTGTGAAAGCGCCTCGCTGAGAACTGGCGAACTGGCGACTGGCTAAGCAGAAGCCTCATCTTCGGTTTTGGACCTCGGACGCCTGTCCTTTTCTTTTTCCTTGCGCTTTTTATAAACTCCGGTCATCGGCTGTTCCGACGGCATTATATAATTGAATCTTCGGCCAAAGTAATGAAAAGCCAAATCGTACAGACGCTTAATAGTGCGCTGGTTAAATCTAGCACAAAACCGACAGCTAGCAATGTTGTGATCAGGGCCTAGGCAAGGAATACAGTAAGAATAAAAATCCTTATGAGGTATTTGCTTCCCACAACAAATACAACTGTTAACTTTTTCTGACATTGGTCTGGAGCAAGAAAAAAGTTTCCCCAACGGGGTACTTAGCTTTAATGAAGACTTCGGATCTGAAATTCGTTTTTGAAAATCTCAGGAGTAGGCTGACCGGCACTTGCGAACTGCTTTTGCTTCGGGCACCACATGGCAAGAAAGACTGAAGAAAATGGTGTCGGCTGCATCTTTTATACCCCTGGCGCACTGACGTCAGGGAAGAGGCGACAACAACCGACACCGGACCTAGACTTTGGAATTCAGGCCAACTGCGGGTAGCCTGCCAGCAGGATAACCAAGTGTAATGACTGCAACAGTGAAACACGATGAACATCAATGGTTCCTCAAAGCATAACCAACAGGTCTTTCACAGCCATGGGCAGGGGCAGGGGAAAGGAGGGTGGGAAGGTTGAGGAAGAATAAAAATGGACAACACAATTGGAACATTATGGTGAGTACATAACTTCTTTATCTGATGCTTTTATTTTCATTCGTTCCTCAACCTCTGGGACAGAGTACCCAGCTACAATAACCTTGGATGGCCCTCATGAAAGGATATTCCGGAGCACTGCAAAACCAAAGGAAGCTCTATTTCTGAAAGTAATATCTAGCTTGTAGTGTGACACAAGGCTACGAGAGCTTGACCACAAAGCTACTACACAAATATCATCAATATGGATTCTAGACTAGAAAGCTTGAGAAATTGACATGGATCTGGTAGAATGAGTTTTGACTTGTGTGGGCAAAGATGTACCTTTAGATGCCTACGCAAAGGAGATGTAATCTCTTAGCCATTTGGCTAATGTGGTCTTCGAAACTAGTTTTCCCTTTCTGATATTGGCAAAGGATACGCATAACTGATCAGACTTCCTGAATGATTTTCTCCTCTCCAGGCAGAAACGTAGTTGTCTATGAACATCTAACAGATGAAGGATATATTCTCCCTTGTTTTGAAAATTGGGAAAGAAGACTGGTAGGGTTAATAGACTGGTCAATATTATTCTCTATAGCAACTTTAGGTATAAAGGAAGGGCTAGTACATAAAGTGACTCTGTCCTTATGGAAAATCAAATAAGGAGGTTAAGAAGAGAGGGGTTGCAACTCGGAAACTGTTCTAGCAGAAGTGATGGCCACCAAGAAGCCAGTTTTTCAAGACAGACATTTCAAATCAACTTTGGCCAAAAGTTCAAAGAGTGGATGGACTAGAGCCTGAAGAACCATGGTCACATCCCAAGGAGGAGTGGGATCCTTAACAAGAGGGCAAAAAAAAAAGGTACATCTAAGAAAAGCTTTGCACAACTTTGAAAAATACAACTATGAAAAATTTTCCCTGATGTGATAATTTGAAGTTGCCACCAGTTGTACTTTTACAATGGAATAAGCTCCCCCATTCTGAAAGATATCAGCAAAGACATCTAAAACCACAGGAATGAGGGATCCAACTGCTTCTGTTACGCCCATATGGAGAATCTCTTCCATTGGCTCTTATAAATTTTCCTAGTGGGTGGTTTATGGGATGAAATCAAAACTTTTCTGATGGTGGAAGAAAGTCTGGAACATCTAGCCATCATAGGAACTGAAGAAACCATGAAGTTAGTTTCAGGCCTGGGAGATCTGGATGAGTCTGACCTGAAGGATGGGATGGCAGATCCAGAACTGGTTCCAATGTCCATGAAGGGCAGATGAGACGAAAGTAAGAGAGAGATCCCAAGGCAGTTTGATTCAGTCCCGAGGTAGGAGTAGGAGCTCGGATCCAAGGTGAAGACTCAGTAGACTTGCTTGGATCAGAGGATATCAGGTGAGATGCTCAGGGAGCCTTTTTCAGAGGCTCGCTAGTTGCAGAAACAACCTTTCTGAGTTCCTTGTGCTTCCTAGCAGGGGTTTGAGCCCTTGAAGTAGAAGTCGCCACTAGAGAAGGAACAAGGCCCTTCAAAATCAATTATTGTGATGATTAGCCACAGCATGAGGGCTGAACGCCTCACAGATGGAACGGTTGAAACAATACACGCACTCTCTGTAGGCATTAGATAAAGGAATCTTGTGCCCACAGGAAGTGTACTTTTTAAACCCTAGGGGTTTATAAGACATCTTTAGGAAAGACCAGGAACCAAAACCAGCTTGAATCCATCCAGGCAAAAGAATAAAAAGTACAGTTTTGTACCTACCATAAATGTAGATGTCCGAATTGGATAGCATCTGCAGTCATATAACTGTTGTCCTGTCCCAGCCGTTCAGTCGGCCTTCGAATTCGTCCAAAAGTCTCGGCGCCTCGCTCCGTCTGCCACCACCGTCATCTCTGTGTGGGCCTAGTATATAAGCACAGGCCGGCTTCAGTGTTTGCTTTCTTGCCCCAGCCCCCAGAGCCTAGAAGGCTAAAAAAAATTTTGATAGATGCCCATGTTTCAAAAAATAAAAAAAAAATACAAAACACAAAAATAAGCAGCATAAATACAAACAAATAAACAAATACAAGAAGTCCCCCTAGCTAAGCCCACTAGCTAGTAGTCACCCTAGGAGTACCAGGAAGGAGGGAGGGAGGGAGCTGATTGCAGATCTATCTCAATCTCCATTCTATATTTGTAGACATCTACATTTATGGTAGGTACAAACTGTCTATGGTCATAACTGCAGTCATAACCACTGGATAGAATACCATAGGAAGAAGGTAGATTATGGGTGTGTTTAGGATGTGTTTAGGATGTGTGCAGTGGCCCTGTATTATGAGCAAATAGGCAAACCTCATTATAAGAGTTGGCAATAATGCTTAGCAAATGTCATGGGACAAATGCGCCGCCCTCACAGTCTTTCAAGTAGCAGCCATAAGTAAGAAGGCTGTGGTCCTGTGTGTTATAGGCTGTGGATGTGACTTGTGGTTCCTGTAGATCGTATTTCCATGGTTCATTGCAATTTCAATTTGGAGATTGATTATCCATTTAGAGAAATCTGTTTTCAATATGGAAAAAGTTTCTCAGGCTATTTAAAAGAAAGGTTTGTCTGTTCTTTCTTTTGTTTTGTTCCAAGTAAGTAGTTCATGTCTATGTCATATCCATCCAAGGTGTGCATTCTTCTTCCCTCTGTTTTGGGTTGGGAAAGAAGGTGGTCTGGAATTGCCTGGTTTGGGGGTTGGGAAGGCAGGACTGTAGGATAAATGTAGGGATTAGTCCTCATATACGCTGACTCTTGGTGGAAGGAAGATTAAAAAGGGTTGCACTGCCATTAAGCCTGTGGTTAGAAGCAGTTGCTGCTGCAGGGAAAGGCCTTTAGGAAATGAGGTGTTGTCCAGGTGTTGCAGGTCTGTTGTTGTAAAGGGTTCAAAAGGTGAGTGAGTAATTTTTCTTTCTACAGTGTTCAAGTCCCAGGATGGTGGTGGTGGTTTCCTTGAGCCAAGGTCTGTTCCCTCTGAGGAACTGCCTGAGCAGGTGTGGAGTGAAAAATCAAAAAATCATTCTGCTATTCTGCTGAAATAGCTGATGCATGAATCTTGATGATCCAGAAGGACAGGAATGAGTATAGTAGTTGATGAATGCTCCCAGGAATGTTGGGCATATTGATACAATATAGATTTCTTACCTCTTTACTCTTCCCAAGTCCATTCCCAGCATATTTCTTCATTTCTTTCTTTTTCTTCCTAAACACACACCCAATTCTAATATCTTTAACTCTTGTGAAAGCTGTGGATGTGCAGCTGCTGTATGATGTTCCCATGCAGCTGTCTTTTGTTTTGGGATTTGGATGCATAGAGATGTTCTGAGTTAGCATGGTTAGCATCAAAGGCATCAGGGGGTTACATTGCACCTTATTGTAGGCCACCACAGTTCACCAGGCCATCCTTGGCACTTCTTGGCCAGTTTTAGTCCTTGGCCTTTATCCTGCAGTTAGTACCCTTTTGTTTTAGTAATACTTTGGTGGCTGAGGGAAGAGGTGTCCTCAGGAGGGCTGTTAGTCCTTTCCAGCTTCCATGCTAATGGGTGAGTGGTTCCATGTGAGAGTCCAGTGGGTGAGAAGTGTGCAAATTTTTAGATTGGTAGCTGAGATTCCCTCTATTTCGAGATTGCTTCTAGAGCATCCCCCGCAGGCCTGATGGTCTTGACATCCTCGAGATCTATCCTTAACCTGCCCCATTGAGAGAGTAAGTCCTTAACATATCCGGCCAATTTTGCAGCTCTGGTACAAATATTAGCTGTAACTGGATGTTGTAGCTAGAGTGCCAGGGTCCACAGCTCCAAAGTCATTCTGCATGAGTTGTGAATGAGTGCCTCCTTGTTTGTTGAATCAATGAATGCCCTTGGTGTTGAGAAATGGTCTCTTGATTGTTGCTTCCTTGAGGTACTGTGCAGTCTTTTGTCCTGCCAGTGTTACAGCCTGCCTGTCTTCTATTGGTCTGTGATTTCTGAGGCATCTCCTTTGATCACAGGTCTTGCATTTGTCCAGAGATGGGTCTGGCATATTTGGTCATGTAGCATCTGGCATTTGTGTGACAAGCATAGAGCCTATCCCATGAAAACTAGCATCTGGAGTTTGACCCCAGCATCGTGAGCCCTTTATAGTCTCTCCTGTTGGGAGCATAAATCTAGAATTTACCACATAGGCACTGTCTGTGTTTGGACCATGAAATTTTTTAGAACCACTTTTCTTTTCTGTAGGTGTGCAGATTGGGAGACAAGATTCTTTAGTCCCCATGAAACCCAAGGCCTGCAAAAAGACCTCTTGCTTGCCAAGTCTGTATTTGTTAGTTCCAAGGATAGGGAGTTCTTTTGTTTTGTTCCTTCCAGGAAAGCCATTTGCTGGTGATCCAAGTGTCTTGGTTTGGAAAATGTTTGTCAGCTTGCTTATTAATATGACTTTTGTTTGTTGACCCTGTGAAATCCCAGTTGGAAACAACCCCTGTACTCTTGTAAATCTTGACTTTGTTTGCTTTAACTGTCCCCATAGTTGACAGTGTAGTATGGGTAATGGGTATTTTGATGTTGTATGATTTGTAGATACGTTACTGATGCCAGGCATTTTAATACTCTGAAGGAGTAGATAAGCCAAATCCTGAATGTGGGAGGAGTGATAGATTGCAGAGCCTGGATCTGCAATCTATCTTATCTTCCTTTAGTAGGATGAAGTCAGGGGCGTGCAGGTATGCCTGCTTGAGATCTAGAGATACCAGGCAACACTCCTTACAGCATCTGGAGAGAAGAGGAATGAGGGTCAGCATCTTGAATTTTTGGACAATGATGTAAGTATTTAGGAGTGTTCAGTCTAAGTGGGTATAACTTTTGTTTTAGGGAACTCTTGAATTTTGGACTGTTGGTGGTTTTCTTGCTCTGCTGTGTTTCTTTCACAGCTCTCATGTTTTTTCCTTTCCATTATCTGTTTTTAGAGCCTCTAGGTTTGGTTTTCCTCTTTGATTGTTAAAGTGTTTTAGGAGTGTGGAAGTGTTACGGTGGTCTGTGAATGGTCTAGTAAAATCCACTTGTCCTTGGTTTGGGTTTGGGTTTGGTTGAAAATTTCCCAGCTTCTAAGATAGAGGAGGATTGTTTTGTGTTCTGCTTGGCGGGTCCTGCCACTGAGTCACTGTGGAGGGAGGATTATTCTTGTTGTGCTGGAGGCCTGTGCTATTTATGTACCTTGCACTTCTTCGTCCTCTGTAGCCACTGTTTCTGGATTGGGCACTCCTCTGGCTTTTCTTCTCTGTGGGCAGCAGGTCCTCACACTCTTGTAAAAGCCAGAAAAGGAAGCTTTTTGAGTCTAACCTAAACTAGCCTTGGTTAACCTGCCTGCTGCTATTCTTTTAACTGTCTGGACTTCTGACTTTGCTTCCATTCCATTCACTCCCTGCTGGGATGGGTGTCCATAATAACCTTCTTTTATGAGAGGGAGCATCAATTTATTGGGTTAGTCCCCCCAAAAGCATGGCTGTATTTTTGCCAAATAATTACCACTAATGAATGTGCCAGTCCAATCTGAAAAACAAGAAGCCCATGGTGCATCATGAATTTTATAGTTGCTAACCTAATGTAACCTGCTTACCATATTTACCATTTCTAATACATAATTTTATCAAGAGATTCATCAGTTTTTACCTTGGGCTGAATTAAGCATAAACTCTTGGTATTGTGTTGGATGTGAACTGAAAAAGCTCTAGCTGAGGTGAGAGAGGCTCTTTACCCATCTGTTTACCCATCTGCTTCCCAAGCCAGTGCTCAACAGGGTTTTAGCTAAGCTCATGACGGGGCTAGCCCCTTGGGACATGTGAAAATGAGGACGGGTCAGGGGCCAGCAAGAGGCAGTGAAATCTGTGTGAGCTTAAATCCTGTAACCAATGCTGACAGGGGGGGGGTAAAGAATCTCTGCTGAGGAGCATCATTGAAATGCTCATCCACCACAGAAGACTAGAGGGAAAAAGGAAGCAAGTGGCTGGGGTAGGTTGTAAGGGTGCAAATGAGAATCTGGTCTTTTCCTGGAGTCTGAGGGCCTGCCTGTTCATATTGAACTATTGAAGGTTTGATTGGAGGATTCATCAAAGGAAGGAAGCCAGGGAGAATGATTTCTTGCATTCCAGACTGTGAAATAGTGTGCTTGGAAGCCTCTGGCTAGTCCAGTCTTGTTCTGATTCATCAGCAGAATCATCAGAGGACTATTGCTCGGGGCCTCTGGTCTTGGGGCTCTTTTCCCGGGGCTGGGGGTTCCTGAGCAGAGTCCTTCTTAAGAACTCCTAATTATGCGCCAACCGTCTTTGGAGAAGAGTGGCCATTGGCAGAGTGCAAGGGGTTTAACAGTAGTGGAATTAGCAGGCACCTTTTGGAGGCCTTCGGCTACTAAACAGCCCTGGCGGGGCACAATGGAACGCGCTGGCATGGTGGAGACTAGGATCTGCGTGCTGCCGATAAGAGACTTCAACGTAAGAGCCGAGGGTCGTCGGTGACAACAGGTATTAGCAGGGACCGAAAACGGCAGATGTAAATTGGTCTTGCTTTCTTTTTCGCGTGCAGAGACCTTAATTTCAGAACTTGCTGGCAGTTTAGCCCGCCACTTAAAAACACCGCTGAAAACTTGATTTGTAACCATGGGCAGAATGCTAAAGTACGGACGCTTGAGTGTGTAAAATGCTTTCGAAGTCAAAAACAGAGTCTTGTCCTGAAAGAGAGGTCCTCAGCTCTGCCGATCGTAAGCACAGGAGTTAATCAGGCTTAAACTCAATCGGGCGTGCGGGTCACAGTTGAAGCGCAGAGAGACTGGAGGCATTTGGGGCTGACAGGTTAAGGGCGGAAGTACTTAGAGGTAATCTCTTGAGGCCAGAAATTAGGGCCCAAAACAGGTTAAACAATTTAACTTTTCTGAAAAGGGCTGAGCTTAGAGTAGTGAGCTGTGAAGAAATCTCAAGTCACTCCGCGGCATGGCTTCTGACTCGGACCTAGAAAACCAGGGACACACGTAGGGGGTAAACACGTACTAAGGTATACTAAAGAAAAAAAGTTTTGTAACCACAAACGACAAAAAAGGAATTTAATAAAACATAAGACAAATGGTCAAGCGCTTTTGTCCCTTCCAACATGGGACTACTTCAGAAGCATATGAAACAAGTAAAAAGGGTGCTTTATACAAAGCAATTACAACCATGTGACACACCACTCAATTAAAACATGCTCCTTAAAACTATAAACCATTTTAGAAAAATACACTTGCAAAAACAACTAAAGTAAACATCAGTTAATATAGCTAAAATCTAAGCCTATGTAAACAGAATTTGCTAATAAAACAGGCTAACACAAAGATAAAAATAGAAATAAAGAAAAAAACATTTCATATTTTACAATTGTCCAGCTTTGATTTTTTAAATGGGTGCAAGTGAAAGATATTCATTAAAACCAGGAAGTACTGTGACTTTCAATCTAAGCTGCTAGACGAGTTCCCTTCTCTCAATTTCATTGTACCAGCAACCAACCCTTGTGTCTTTAATTATCTCCACTACACCAAACAGAAACTTGGTGTATAGGTTGCAAGTCAGTGTACGCTTATATAACACTTGGTTAATATTTCTGTTTTGAATGGCATAAACATGTTCATATATTCTTTTAAGTAGCTGTCTTTTGGTCTTGCCAATGTAGAAAAAACTGCATCCCTGGCAAACCACTATGTATACTAATCCACTGATGTTGCAGTTTCCTACCTTCAAAATTAAACATTGCGGTGGATTACCTAGCATGATTAAACTATCTTGCAGGGTACACCTACAATATTTACAAGCCCCAAAACACATGGTCCCTTTACAGGTGGTACTATTAATTATTTGGGATGTTAAAACTAAATATTTTAGGTTGTGACCAATTTTATAAATTAAGGTGCGTTTCTCTCCCAAAATATGAATGAAATCTGCACTACAATTGAACAGCAGTTTTTCAACACAATATCTTTAATATATTAAGAAGTTATGTACCTACCATAACGTTCCATGTTAGTTGTCTTCTCTCACCTTCTTTCTTGCTTGATGGGGTTCGGAGCCGATCCTCGGCTCCGACTCGGCACTTGCTAAGCTCGAGAGTCACTTTTACCAGCTCGAGGCAGCCCCATATCCCATGATGCAAGGCGGTAAGTACCCAGATCTCGTTTGATGACAAAGGGCAATAGCACCAAGCATAAATACTTCCCAAAGGAAGAAAGAAAGCCTACAGGATGAAAGAAGGACCAGTTCTGAATGGTCTTCAGCATAACAATCTCTTGTAGAAAGGTCTGTCCAGGCCTGGGGGAAGGAGGGAGGGTCGCAAGAAAGAAGGCGAGAGAAGACAACTAACATGGAACGTTATGGTAGGTACATACTTCTTAATGTTAAGTTGTCAATCTCGCCTTCATTCTTGCTTGATGGGACCGTCCCTAGCACCTCTATCCTGGGTGGCTCAACGGAACAGACTCTTGAGGACTGTAGAGCCAAAACTGGCTCTGTCCCTGGAGGCCAAGTCCAATTTGTAATGGGAAACAAAAGTATGAGGAGTGGCCCAAGTGGCCGCTGCACAAACAGTGTCTAAAGGAAGTCTAGCTTGAAAGGCTGTAGAAGTAGCTAAGCTCCTAGTTGAATGTGCTTTAGGTTTTGAGCACAGCTGTTTTCCCCTGAGCAGATAAATTTCAGAGATGACAGAAGACAGCCATCTAGATAAGGTCACTTTAGAAACAGGAAGGCCTTTCCTGTTATCTGCATAGGAAACAAAGAGTTGATCGGATTTCCTGAATTGTTTAGTTCTGTCCAAATAATATCTGAGTTGGCGGTGGACATCAAGATAATGTAATTTTGTTCGATCTGTTTGAATAGTTTGGAAAAAATACAAGGAGTTCAATGGATTGATTCAAATTAGCCTTTGAGGCGACCTTAGGCAAAAAGGTCGGATTAGTTCTCAATGATACTCTGTCCTTGTGAAAGACCAAATAGGGGTCGAACCGAAGAGCTTGAAGTTCAGACACCCTCCTGGCGATGTAATAGCTACTAGGAATAATGTTTTCCAAGAAAGAAATTTTAGGAGCAAGAAACAGCTGGCTCAAGGGGAAGAATCAAGGATGTCAGCACTAAATTTAGATCCCACTGAGGAGGAGGATTCCTGATTGGAGGCTTTAGCAGAAAAATTCCTTTCAAGAAGGCTTTACAAAGCCTATGGGACATGATATTGTGATCTGCGATCCCGAAATGAAAGTTCGAGATAGCAGCCAGTTGAACTCTAACTGTGGAAGAAGAGGAGCCTGCATGAAAAATCTCCGCTAAGAAGTCCAAAACTGCCTGAACTGGGGCAGTGAAGGGATCGATATTCTTGGCTTTAGCCCAATAAGAGAAACGCTTCCATTTGCTTGTATAAATCCTCCTGGTAGAGGATTTTAAAGAAGCTACTATGATGTCTCTAACAGGGTTAGAGATCAAAGGAAGCCTGGCTAAGGAAGGAAGTGGAGCAACCATGCTGAGAGGTTGAGAGAAGGGATAGACCGGTGCAGCTGACCGGATTGGTGAACCAGAAGATCTGGCACTGGGTCCAGATGCCATGGCTGCACCAAAAGGTGACGATGGAGGAACGGAAACCAAATTTGTCGAGGCCAATAAGGAGCAATGAGAATCATTTTGGCTCTCAAAGCGGTAGCTTTCTGGATAACCTGAGGGATTAGAGGAAAAGGAGGAAAGGCATAAAGAAGTCCCTGGGGCCAATCCTGGGTCAGAGCGTCTCTGGGGGGATGGCCTGACAGAGGGAAGAGAGAAGAAGTCTGGGCATTTGCTGTTTTGGGGAGTAGCAAAAAGATCGCAACATGGGCGACCCCATTCCAGAAAAATCTCCTCCACTATAGATTGCTTGAGAGACCACTCGTGAGGCATGAGAATAGCTCTGCTCAATCTGTCCGCTAAAATGTTGGTTTTCCCAGGGATGTGCGTTGCTACCAGAAACCGATGAGAGGAGATCGCCCATTGCCACAGTCTGAGCACTTCTCGACACAAGGGGTAGGACTTGGTTCCGCCCTGTTTGTTGATATACCAAACTACAGACATGTTGTCTGTGTGGACTGCAATCGTCCCTACAGTAAAAGAGTCGTTGAGGGCTTGCAACGATAAAAGCACTGCTCTCATCTCTAGGACATTTATGTGCAGGTGGTACTCGAACGGTTGCCACGTCCCATGAACCATCCTGCCCTGATAATGCCCCCCCCACCCGATCAGGGAGGCATCCGCGGTGACAGTGGCTACCGGGGATGGGGGTACAAAGTGTCTGCCTTGGTGAATCTGGGGAGAAGTGATCCACCAAGCAAGATGATTTTTGCAAATCTGTGTCACCAGAATTTGGTGACGCATTGGAAGTTGTTGGTAAGACCACTGAGTGAACAACATCCACTGAAGAAGGCGCATGTAGAAGCGAGCCAGGGGAAGAAGAGTAATGGCCGCAGCCATGAGACCTAATACTTTTAGAACCATTCTGGCCTGTACCTTCTTGTTGGCTAGAATGATCCTGACATGACTTTGAATGTCTGAAACTCTTTGGTCTGTAAGGGTAGCTGACATCCGAACAGTGTTTAAGTTTGCGCCTATGAAAGTAATAGACTGGCAGGGCAATAAGGATGACTTTTCAAGTTGATCGAGATGCCCAAATGAGAACAAAGATTTATTGTGTAATCCCTGGCTTGAACAAGCTGATGCCTGGTGGTGGCTGACAGGAGCCAGTCGTCGAGATACGGAAACACCTGGAATCCTTGGCGTCTCAGGTGAGCCGTGACCACTGCCATGCATTTGGTGAACACTCTGGGGGCTGTGGTGAGACCAAAGGGCAGGGCTCTGAACTGGAAATGACTGGACCCCAGCCAAAAGCGGAGAAATCTCCTGGAGCGTCTGTGAATTTTATGTGATAGTACGCATCCTGAAGATCTATTGAGCACATCCAGTTGTCCTTCTGCAAGAAGGGCAGAATCGACTGAAGAGTGACCATTCGAATCTTGTCTTCCTCACAGACTTGTTGAGTCTGCTGAGATCCAATATTGGTCTCCAGTCTCCCGTCTTTTTGGGGACCAAAAAGAACCTTGAGTAGATTCCAGGCTCTGAATGGTCTGTTGTAACTGGCTGAATGGCTCTTTTTTGCAGTAGTTTTGAGACTTCCAACTCTGCAATTTCCCTTAGACCGGTGGTACGTCTGGAAGGGAATTTGAGGGATAGAAAGGACTTTCCTCGAAAGGAATTTTGTAACCCTCGGATATGATCGACTGTACCCATCTGTCTTGAGTGAGAGAACGCCAGGCTTCTGGGTACAGTGATAGTCTTCCCCCGACTGCCTCCAAGGAGGGACAGCCGGGCAACATCTCAGGGATGCTGAAAGGCTTGTCAGAGAGAGACTCTCTGTTTCCCTGGTTTTGTAGACCCCCTCTGCCTCTAGAGCGGCGTCTGTTGTTGTTACCCCCTCTGCCTCTAGGGGTAAACTGACCACGTGAATCCGGCGTGACTCCTTGGGATTTGCGGAACCACATTTTGCCACCCTTCTGTCCTTTGGGATAAGGTCTAGAAGGGGTGGAAAAACGGACTCCTACGGCAGAAAGAGTTTTGCCGTCCTGCTCACACCTGGTCAACGTTTCCTTCACTTGAGGGCCAAACAGAGCTGACCCATCAAAGGGAGAGTTTGTGAAGGACGCCTTAAAGGGATCTGCAAAATTACATAGTCGCATCCAGGCTTGGCGTCTAAGAGCCACACCTGTACCTGCGGCCCTACTCGCTCCATCAGCAGCATATGATATAAGCCACATGGAGGAGTTTGCAATGGAGTTAAGGGTTCCTAGCTGTGAAGCAATTTTTTCCTGAGCCCCCGCAGCTGTAGGATCCTGCACAACTTCACCTAGCTCCTTAAGGATATCCCTTTGGAGTCTGGTGAAGTGACAAAGATAGTTCAGCGAACGCATAGCAAAGGTCGCTGAAGAAAACATCCGCTTATCATATCTATCCATGGTCCTAGAGTCCTTATTAGGAGGATGGACAGGTATGGAAGGATCTGCAAGTTGCTTCTTGGTGGCAGCCGCCACCACCATGGCATCAGCGGGGACACCTTTTGTAAGGAATTGCTTGTCCGACGGGGCAGTAATAAATTTAGAAGGCCTCCTAGGGACAGGCTCTACAGAGTCAGGAGCAGTCCACGCCTTTCGAGCAATAACCTGCATAAGGGGGTCGAAAGGCGGAGACACCCAGGAGGTGGAGGGCCGAGATCCAAATGCCTCCAGGTATACTGACTCATCCTCAGAGGGATTGTTGGTGGGCCAGTTTCCCCTCTGTCTAAGGAGTTCTAGGATGTCTGAGAAGGAGACATCCTCAGAGGGGATCTTGGGGATCCCTCTGACTCATCTAAGTCAGTATCCAGTGATAGACTCGGGAGTCTACGTGTTTCCTCTTACAAGTCCTCTTCCTGAGGATCACCCGACAAGTCATGAGAATCCTCAGAAGAGGGGGATATTCCCAGTGCGGAAACCTGAGGCGGAGGATCTCTGGGTCCGGGAGCAAGAAAAGTGGCAGAGATGTCAACAGGCACTATAGAGGGAGGAGCTAAGGGAACAGACTGCTGGCTGAGTCCAGAGGCCAGCACACTTCATCACCTCGAAGGCTCCCCTCCCAGGGGGGTCCGAGAGAACCCGCTCCAAGAGCTAGGAAGTCCAGGACCCACCGAAAAGGAAGGCTCCGAGGCAGATGTCGGAGCCGAACTCACCAAGGCCGAGGCTCCAAGGGGAAGAGCGTGGTCAGACAAGGGTCCGATGCCACTCACCCCCTCGGAGACCAGGGAAGCCCGGCCACCGAATCCCTCTAAGGAAGGTCTCGAAGAGGAGATAAGAGTAGAGGCTGAAGGAGCAGAAGGGGGTATCTGTCCCTCAGCCGTAGCAGAAACTATTCCCAAAGACTCCAACTCCAAACTCTGGGGTAGAGTCGAGGGAGGAACTGCAATGGGGTGTGGACTAATAGTCGTTTGCTGAGACGGACTATGTAGCATTTGGGCCAGTGCCTGTGACTTTAGTAGTCTACTGACCACTCTCTCCAAATCATGGTCAGAAAGCCTGGATGACCTTGAAGATCGGCTCCAATGGCTCCGCTCCGAGAGGAGAGGCGAAGCCAGAGCCGAAAGTATCGGCTCCAAGGAAGGGGACCTAGACCTCTTCCTCGGCGAACCATCGGAGCCGATGAAACTACTGAAACTGTCGGAGCCGACAACTTATCGGCACCGACAGGTAGCTTCGATGTATCGGCTCCAGCCGGAGCCGATACGGCCATAAATGTAAGGGTGTCGGAGCCGATCGGAGCCGACACCGATGCCTGGGCCACGTGGTGGTCGGAACCGATCGGAGCCGACACCGAAGTGGTCGAACCAGAGTCGGCACCGAAGGTTTAGGTAACCCAGAATCGGCTCCAGCCGGAGCCGATCTCGACTCTGAATGAGTCGGAGCCGAGGCCACAGGCTTGGACACAGAAGCCTGGGCCTTGGAAGACTTAGAAGTCTTAGATGGGGCCGACTTAGCCGGAGAGCCCTCCGGCTTAAGAAGGCCCCTCAAAATCAGTTTATTTCTTCTTTCCTGCAGGACTCTCTGGCTAAAAGAATGACATATAGCACAGGAGTCCTGCAGGTGAAGAGGCCCCAGACAGTACAGGCAAGAAGTGTGACAGTCTGTCAGAGACATCTTCTGACAGCACGAGTCACACTTCTTAAAGCCTGAGACCCTTTCTTTAGACATGGTGTAAAACACACACACACACATCAGTCCAAGAAATAAAATTAGATATACCAAAAGGTATCACTAACAGACACACACACACACCCTAACAGGGGGGGGGATGGGATGGGTTTTAGTCTGACTAAAAGTTTAGAGGAGACAGGGAAATTTTCTGTCAGAAAGGAATTAAAATTAAGTTAAAACTAATAATTTAAGGTTTTTTAGTAAAAAGGGGCTAAAATAGTAAAGTAATAATTCACTTACCAGGAGCTGGTAAAAGGAGGACCTCATCAGCGAAGCGGCAAATGAGATCTGGGTACTTACCGCCTTGCATCATGGGATATGGGGCTGCCTTGAGCTGGTAAAAGTGACTCTCGAGCTTAGCAAGTGCCGAGTCGGAGCTGAGGATCGGCTCCGAACCCCATCAAGCAAGAATGAAGGCGAGATTGACAACTTAACATCTGCCTCTTTCCCAAAAGTGAACTATTTTCTAGTTTCTAAAAGACTTAGTAGCCCTTTGCGTTGTCACGGTTGCAAAACCTAGAAGGGGTTTATAAATATATACCCAAATCATCCAAAACTTCCTTCCTTATTTTAAAAAGAAAATCTTGGGGGCAGCCTCTGTCCTGAACATTTGTACAAGTTTACCACGTTTTAATTTAAAGGCAAAAACACTGAACTCATCCTGGCTGCACATACAATTTGGCCCTTAAATTTTGCTTAGTATGTCTTGGATGGCAGCTGTTAAAATCCACATAACTGTTTGAAAATGCTGGCTTTCTAAACTTTCTTGAACTAAAGCACCTGTTAATAACATACTTTAATAAAAAATCATAGGAATATGTATGCATAAACTTTAAACAAGGGCAAATACCATTGATAAGCATAATGAAGTCTTCCTTTACTTGTCCCCTATCTTTTCTACAGGATAAAAGGATCCAGGTATCAGAAATATAGGGTCCAATGTCCTTTATAACTTGAGTTAAAAGTATGTCTCTTTTTTTCTCTTTAGAAGAGAGAGAGAGAAAAGATGGAAAGAAAGAGAAAGTGAGAAGAAAATCCCACCAAGAACGGACCAGCGAACGTTTTTTAAAAAAAAAAAATGTATATGTGTGTGCGTGTGTGTGTATATATATATAAATATATATATATATATATATATATATATATATATATATATATATATGTATGTATATATGTATGTATATATGTACATGTACGTGTATATATATATATATATATATATTAATGTACGTATATATATATATGTATATATATATATGTATATATATATATATATATATATGTATAGATATATACACACAAAATATATATATTTATTTATATATATATATATATATATATATAGATATAGATATATACAATATAAATATACATACACACACACACACACACACATATATATATATATATATATATATATATATAGAGAGAGAGAGAGAGAGAGATAACAGAGATAGAAAAAAAGCAAAACAGAAGTAAAAGAAGAAGAAAAAAAGAACTAATTTATCTTCCCAAATTTACCATAAACTCTCACGGACCTCGAGCAATTGGATCCAGATTCTTCTTGTAACAGCGGCAAATGAGATCTGACACAATCAAGGGAAATAAGGTATTATGAGTAGGGGAGGAGCTCAAGCTTTGGAGCCTAAGCTTTGGTAAGCAGGGGAGTAGGATCAGAGACTCACAGGTTGAGGAAAAAATGAAAGTGACGACATCAGTTCGTCTGTTTACCTAAATTCTGTTAAGGTTGTTTATTTATTCTGCCGAAATTGGATAAAGAAAATCTAACAGGGTAGTCCTAAATGAAAGAACAGCACTGGTAGAGTTTTTAGTATAATCTAGAACAGAAGCTGCCATTAAAAAGGAATAATTAGTAGAGTATATAAAATACTGCAGGTATAAGAGTCAGAGGAGGTTAAAAAGGATTGGGAAGAGAGACTGGATAAGCAATTCACAAAGAAACAATGGGACGATATATGTATGTCTTTCTAATATGCAACAAAATCTAGAAGATTCAGGATTTTTGCTTGGAAATGTTTACATAGATATTTTTATACCCCAAGTAAACTCCAGAGAATTTGTCCTCAGACAGCAAATGTTGAAGGTTTGACAGGGAGGGAAGGAAGAGGTAATTGGGAACATATTTTCTGGGAGTGCGGTGAGTTGGTGGACTTTGAGGATTGCAGAGATCCTGGGTGGGCAGATTGATGTGACAAGGGAGATGACTGTTCTGAGCTATGATACAGAATCAGAATTGCCTAGAAATGGTAAGGCCTTGCTGTGTTTAATTATGGTGGAATTACTAGAAAATGGAAATCAAAATCTAAACCAACTACACTAGAAGTAGTGAATATAGTAATAGAGATAAAAACAACCGGAACTGAGATCTTTAGAAAAGGGTAGGAGCAAACTACATTGGAAAAAATGGGAATACATACAGGGGAGGAATTAGGTTTAAAAGAAGGCAGGATTTAAATGAGCTACGTAATATTTGACTGAAAATCATTGGGTTGTATGTGATGTATGTTTTCAACTGTGCATGTTGTCAGTATGTTTTGTGATGTAAAATGCTTGCAACTAGGACTGTGTCAATGTGGTCTGTTTTCATTTATATAAATGTATGATCGCCTGCATCATTAAGTGATGGTTTAATAAAGATGTTTCTTGTTGGAAAAAAAAAAGCAGGAATTTAATAATTTATGTAATGTTGCTTACATAATATGATATATAGCAATATAAGTGAAGTATAATGTTTGCAAACATGAACTTGTTAATACAGTTTGAGGACTTTTATATAAATGTAAATTTGTCTGTGTCACAAGTGATAATTCAATAAAGGTGTTTAAAAAAGGGGAGAAAGAAAATCGTATGGACAATTTGAAAAAGGAGGGTTACAGACATTTTCTGGATCAGATTGCCCCCTTTCATCACACTTTTTGATCACCTCTGCAGCAGATGGCCAAACATTAAATCTCTAAGGGAGAATTTAAAATCTGTTTTTCACATCATCTGGGAGGTTCTCAGAATGCAGTCACGTAAACCTCCTTAAAATAGCACCAGTGGTCACAGTTCTTGAAGAAGTATCAAGAGAGTCATACATACACTGCCAACAATGAGTAGTGACCTGTGCTACAGAAAAAGCTATGTCATTTAAAGCAGAATTTTCTTCAGAATTTTCTTCACAAGACACTGTAGATTAGGACATTATACTGTCACAATTTACCAAAAGAAACTAACATGACAATTCAAAGGTTTGAAAATCAAAGTTGTAGAAGTAAACACTTTTTCCCATACTTATCAATAATTTCCCCATTGTTATTAGAAACCGTACAATTGGAATTAACCATGCGTTTAAGCACAGTGGAATCAACTACAGCTATAGCTGCTAGGCCAGGTAGGGGAAAAGTGCATGAAACTGTAAAAGACAGAGGAACTTCCTACATCCAATCTGCTTTTTTACAGACAGCTGGTTGACTATCTGGAAAACTTCAGATAGTAAGAGCAGACAAAACATGACAAATGGGTGTAGGTCCTGGAACATCCTTCTGTAACGACTCATATTTTACAGACAGCTCCTTTGGTTAGGAATGCACCACCACCTGATCTAGGAAAATGCTAAGAAAGTTAAATTATTATTTTAAAACACACCACTTAATTTATCCAAAATACTGAGTTTGTCAATCCCTACCTTTCAATGCACAATACTCACTTTGACTGCTGACTGCTGAAACCTGGATGCTGTGTATAAATATGAGAGAGGGCACTGGGAGCAGATTTAAAAGCCATTGGGCAGACAGGACATTTGTGAAAAATCTCACAATGGGACATCTGAATATGAGACTTTATTGAATTTACCCCACCAAACACAACTCCACAACTTGGGCACCTGCAAGACAAAAAAAAAATGAAAACAGCACATTAGTACAGATGGTAAAGCTTTAATGCACCTCCCACACACTACAGTTTATCTTTCTTAATCAACACGCAAACTCCAATATAAATATTTCACTATCAGCACTCACTCTTATTACAAATGTTTAACAAAAAACACCTTATAGAAACTGAAACAAGAAAAAAAACACCACAGGTGTTGACTGAGGTAGTAACCTCATTCACTGTATTCCAAAGACCAAAACAGTTATGTACCTCAGAATGCTGCCCAGCAGCTGGAAATGCTTTATCTTCCACATAATGTATGATTACAGAAGCCCCTTAAAAATTACACGTGACATCCAGGATGGGTCTCAGCAAGGAACGCAGTCAGTCATACATCCTGCAAACTGACTGAAAAAAGTATAGAAACAGCAATGCAATAAACCAAGACAACAAAATACTATACTATTATACTGCCTTAGAATATCAGTTCTCATAATTATTTGAGAAAGAGGTGCAGTTAATGCCAAGTGCTAACAATCTGCAACAACATTTGGTAGTATTAGCAAATGTCTTCAGTGAGACTATTACCACATTCATTTTCAGCAACATACTGCTTTCAGAATGCATAACGTCAAGGTAAGACAGGAAAAAAAAACATCTGATGAATTTCCCTCTCTGGGTCAGTAATAAAGAAGCCTTAATCCTCACCACTGACACTTGAGAGGGATGTTCACTTAGAACAAAATACATACACACTATTTCCAGATGTAGATCTCTGCATCAAGCACAATTTCCCTTGCAAGCAGACAGGAAACATACTCTACCCAGGGTCTGGGTCTCTCTCTCTCTCTAGGTCCGCAATAAGACTCCCCACTGCTACAGCTATAGAGCCGAGTCCTCAGCAGAGTGTCCAAGCCAAGTCCTCCATCTTTCTCTCTGTGAAACCAGTGCTCTGTGTCCCTGCTCCAAGCAGCTGACACACATGCACTATGAGATTTACTTTCACATACACACACACGTGGGAAGGGCTGGCACAGATTTACTAGCTATGCCCCCTTCTGCCCAGACTATAAGGTACACTGGCACCATAAACTCCAAAGCCAGGTACCCTAACGCTCTTACAAGGGTACCCAATAATACTGAGTGAAATTAACACTAATACAAATGACAGTGTTTGACTAATGCAGTAAGGCTTTCAGGAGTGGCCAGAGAGTCACCAAACAGCTACAAGTACACTCAAAGTATAAAATAGTCTCTAAAGGATCAGCCACAATGAAAAGTTTAAATGTATAAAATGATAAATAATAAAATAACATAAAATATGGAATATCTATTTACAACAAACACCAGAGTTTCAATCACAGGAAATATTAAAATAACACAGACAGATGCACACATTTACAGAAAAGCAGCATTTAACTAATCTCACTATATTTTCCTGACTAATCTAAAGAATTACTATTCCCTGGTCACTTACTAGAGGAAGGCAAGATGAAGTATGTGGGAGGCCCTTCTTTGTCAGGTACCAAATACAGACTGCCCTGCATCTTCAGTCTCATCTAGTATTAAAACATAATTTTTGTGATGGATTACAGAATGACATCACACACATGTGGTCATCTAACTTCTGGTTCCCATACTACCCCCTTGGCTAGAAGCTGCCAGGACTTAGCATGTGTGTGTGTCAAAAATACACACACACACACACACACACACACACACACACACACACACACACACAGCTTTGCTAAGATCTGTTGCAGCTTCTGGAAGTCATAAAACAATAAAACATTTCCACTCTTCCTACAGGAGCTAATAGACTATTCTCTGGCACAGACATTTCATCTCTGGCTGCAACCAGAGCTGTAAGATACAATCTTTATGGCCCAAATTAAGTAATTTAATTTCATATTATTTTTCAAAGTTAGCTGGACCTGAGCTTAACCTCTTATCTTCCAGTATCCTCTGCTACAATATTAATTTCAATAGCTAAAATCCAGTATGACAGAAAAGCGTATTTCTTTTTCTGTCCAGCAGGACACACTGTTGGCATATTTTTTTTAACACAAACAGCTTTACAAATACATTTTTCAACACAAGCATCTGTAAAAATCAGTTTGATGTACAACGCACATAAATTTACAAATTCCCAGCTAGCTATGCTGGCATATGTTACACATTCCGTGTCCTACTTCTCCAGGCATAGCTGGCAATACTTCACATAGTCACAATTTCATCAACTGATTAGACAGAAGTACCGTTAACTGCAAGAAAGTCAATATATCACAGAACAGCAGAGATGTGACTCAGTAACACATTTTTGCACCGACTGCTCTCATTACCTCAGCAGCAGTGCACTATCTGGTTAACAATTCAGTAAACAGACATTTTTTTTTTTAGCAAACAAAGCTAATTTAAACCATCAAGCTAAACTGGAGCACAAGGTGAAACAAAAGTTGTAAGTCATGCTTACAACCTTGGCAACCTGCAAAAATACATGCTGAAAAGCATAGACACTGAACAGCAGTCAGCTTTTCAAAATCAAGAAATGACTAATGACAAAACTCTTAGGCAGCAATCACATAAGTTCATTAATAGATGCTTTCCATATGAACTGCTGGCATTTAACTCAAAATGACTCAACTTGTCCATTTTTTTTAACAGAAGACAAGGTCAGTTAGGGCCCCCACACACCTTAAACTTATACACTCCATGGTCTCACAAACAAGGAGAAAGAAATCTCATAAAATGAAGGGATCACTCTCAGCACACACTTATAAACCACAATGGCAATGACTTCCTAAAGAGAATAGGGATCACAGAGTTTAACATTAGAAGCTGAACTTGTCATGTGAAGAAGTTCTGTGAGGTGGGGCAATGGGAATTGTAGGGAAGCCCAATCACTACACAACTTCAACAAAACAGAAAATATAAGTAAACCAAAACTAACATTTTAATTCAGACAGACTAAAAAATGGTAAGGGAATATCTACATTTTAACTATCACAAAATTCAAATGAACGTCAAATGTATGCAATAAAAAACAAATTTAAAATATTTCATTCATTCATTCTATGAATAATAAATTAGCCATTTTTTACTTCAATGTTTAACTGAATGGCTAAATAAATCATGAAAATGCCATAAAAATATTCCCTGCCAAAATATACATTCACAAACTTTAAATTACAGTTAAATTATCAGAAACATCTGAATATTCAAAAATGAGTCTCTTGTGTATCACATAATACTAAACTTCAGCTTATTGTTTGCATTTATATCACAGTCTAAAAATTCTGACAGCTACATTCTACATTGTTTATATGACACCCTTAGGAAACGGCTAGTTTTGCTGCATTTGCAACCCTCACAATGTGAGCAGGTAATGCATTATGAAAAAAAAACTTTAGATTCCATACAGTTTTCAAAACAGGAGATTCTTTTAAGTGACATTAAGCATTAGAGCACATATCATTCACATTGGAAACATTCTGGAAGTAAAGTAGCCAAAGTACTGACTTAGAAAGCAGTTCAATCTGAATTACTCATTCCCTCAAGCTCTGTGGTATAAATGGATAAAACCTTGACTATGACCTAAACAATCAGAGAATTATTAGTAGTGTGCCAGAGAAGTCAGAAAATGAAAGTAGGAGTGAGTGGTTGATACTGGCTCTTTCATCCTATGTGGAATGAGGTAGTCTGATCCACTGCAGTACCAAAAACCATAAGGTTAGGAGAGGTGGACGTGGCTCCAAAGAAACTATCTGTGATAGCCTTTATGCAGTGTGTCTGCAACATGTGCTATAGGGAAGGCATTGTAGGTGCTCTCAGTGAAGCAAGTGCACACATCACCCATCTGGGGGAAGGATTAGGAATAACAAGAAATCACCAACTTAAACAGAATGCTGCTATGCAATCCCCCAGAATTGTGACAATTAAATGTGAAAGGCCCAGAGGGAAGGCTGAAGCCAGAGCATCAGGGAACTAGGATGACAGCAGTTCTGATGAAGTGGAAGGAGTTGTTTATGATGACAGCAGAGGGAAAAACGACTTGGGTTCTCATTTTCAACGTTTGCAGGTTGAGGGTATGCCCACATTATAGGCCAATGCTGGTGTCAATCCACTGTTAATAGTAATGTATGTCAAGGAGTGCCCCTCATACAGACAGTGCTGCTGTGTTCTTAAATCAGTTCCTTTCAGCAAAAAACCTTAGTAGTAAAATGTGCTTGTGACACTGTCAAAAAAGGAAATATTGTCAGCCTAGCTAGCTGGAATTTTGTAAATGATCACGTCAGTTGTGAATGTCAACATGATTCATATGCTTGTGTTACAAATATATTAGAACTGTATGTTATGTGTATATCAAACTCCTAGTACAGAAGTATATGTGAAATGAGTTTGTACAGTATTGAGCTTAAAGATGTATCCACAGTGTACCTTACTGGAAAAGAACAGAAATGTATATAAACTATTTTAACTGTGTAAATGTAGGTTTTAACAGTGGAAACTGGCACATAGAAGGTTAACTTGCAAAACTTCAGAAAAATAGTTGAAATTAAATTATTTTATAACTGTGCAATAAAAGAGATGTTATCATTCAGTTTCAGTGCAACAGGAGACAATGTCTAGGACTAGAAGTTTTTTGTATTGTCTTTAGATGTGGGGGAATGTAAATTATTTTATGACTTCCACCATTTGACTTAGACCTAAGAAAAGTCCTCGTTAATGTATTTTCACAGAGAGAAGCTAAATGCTACCAGCTGCTGTGGGAGGTTTCCACCTGGGATAGTCAGATGACAAGAAATGATGTCATGCAGCAAGTATCCCAGCAATATTTGAGATATTAATTTAACAACTCTCTGAGAGGAGTGCATTTTGTCTTTGACCAGACATCATCAGCTAGAGATCCATTCACCACACTTGCCTTGCTGTACTAGTAAGTTTCTAGGGTATAGTAATTCTTCTAGGTAGAGTTAGGAATATAGTAAAGATCATTTTAGATGTTTTTATTTATCTGAGACTATCCTGCAATGTTGTTTTAAGTATTTCCTGTGATTTTGTTTATTTACTGAGTATGTTCTTGTTCTTTTATTATTTACTATTAAAAATATTTAAACCCATCATTGTGGCTGGTCTGCCTAGATACATTTAAGTTCTGGGAGTACTTGCATATTTGTTTGGTGACACTGTGGGCCACTCCTAACAGCCTTGCTCTTGGTCAAACTACCATTTGGATTAATAGTAACATTACACAGTAAGATTGGACACCCTTTGTTAAGTGCCTTAAAATAGCTGATATGGAGTGGCTGGTGGCAGTTAAAACTACCTTATAGTCTGGGCAGAAGAGAGCACAGCTAGTAAACCTGTGCCAGCCTTTCCCAGGTGTGTGTGTGTGTGTGTGTGTGTGTGTGTGTGTGTGTGTGTGTGTGTGTGTGTGTGTGTGTGTGTGTGTGTAAATCAAATCTCAAGGAGTGTGTGTCAGCTACTTGGGCAGTGACACTAAGCACTGGTTGGACAGAGATAGTGCTGGAGGTCTTGGCTTGGCCACTTGGTGGAGACCTCAACTGCATAGCTGTGCCAGTGTGGAGTCTTACTGGGGATCTGAAGAAAGAGGGAGAAACCAGCCCCAGACTTACTATGGTCTCTGTGTGCTCTTAAGGGAAATTGCACTTTACTGTGTGTGTACTTCTCATCCTCCCAGTGTGTACGTCCCCCACTCCTGCCAGTGGTGAAGCATCACAGACACAAATGACATTCACAAAGCGCACACATTTACCAACTATATACAAGAACTTGCACTATTAACTGCAAGTAGTGGTTCTGACAACAAAAGGGAAAGTGGACAACTCTGCCTGGTTCCTCTGCTCAAACAGAAATTATCAGAGAGGAACCCACCCACTTTAATTTGTGCCTCCGATCCCTCATATATTCTTCTAATCAACCTTACAACTGTATCAGGGAAAACAAATGCTTCCAATGCCCTGCTCATGGAGTCCCAATCTACTCTGTCAAATGCTTTCTCTGCATCCCTCAAAGCAACTCAAGTTCTGGAACTGCCATCTGCCAATGGAGGCATGCTTCTCAGCAGCATGCCAATTCAAACAAGAAGGACATGCTCATAGGCCACAGGTGCAACACCGTCTGCTCCTATTAGGTGTCACCCAAGTGGCAAACCAGTGCTGCCTCCCTCCTCCCAGGAAGGGTGAGCTGGCAATGGCCACTGTCCATTCTACCTTGCCAGCTCCATCAGGCACACAAACCACTCTGGTTGTTTGGGCTGTAGTCATGGCTTTTGCCCTCTATGCCAGCAGACAGGCTAGCCAATCTATTTTTCATACAAATACACAAAGTATTTCCCAAGAAGGCTACCAACACAAGGACTTCCAACATGGCTGCACATTGATCAACAGCTTAACTTCAGCTCTCCCAATGTAAAAAAGAAACGGAGATCATGGCCAGGAACTCTGCCACTTTTAGCAAATTCAGTTACTGGTCAGTAAGTAGACTGCCTGAATGTCAGCAAAGAAGAAACAAAGACAGCATGAAAGAAAAGCAGCTAGAAAAGGTGAAGAGAAAATAGTGACTGGGAAGAATCCTGTCACTCTTCAGTAAAAAAGTTCAAGCTCCAGCTTCGGTGCAATACTTAACTTCCACTATTCTAAAGGAAAAATAAGTTAAACATGCTCAGAGCTGATTACAATGAATAAAACAGTGAAGGAGTATGTCAACTTAAATAACATACGGTTGGAAAAAAAATGGAAGAAGTTTAAAGACTTATTCAGATGAACTGATAAAAACGCAAAAAATCAGAGGTTGAAATGAAGAAAAGGCCGACTGAGTATGACACTGCACAAGAAAAGATATTTCAAAAAAATGGTAGAATTAGAGGACAGAGTACGCAGGGAAAACTTGAGATTTTCTGTTGTGCCAGAGAAACTGAAAGGAACAGACTGTACTAATTTTAATAAGGCACAAACAAGCACCTGGACTGGTATTCCACAGCAGGATTTGTTAAATGAAAGGGCACATTGTGTATATGCTCCAAACCTGGCCATAAGAAAGCATGCCAGACCTGTATTAGTAAAGGTGCAATCCCACCAGCAGACAGAGTTATCTTAACAAAATTATGGCAGAAGGATATAAGCTGGAGACAGTGTTTTCGGAAAACTACTATTCATTGTACACCAAGCAGAAGGGAAGCAAATTTATTACAACAATCAAGGAATGTTGAGAGGTAGGTCTAACATTCAAGCTGCTGATTCAGCTGTCTTCAGAATGTGTTTTACCGAAGGATCAAAGCCATTTTTTGATGCAGAACAGGCTAAGGAGGAAAAACAAAAAGTGAGCCATCAAGCAAGAAGGGGAGACTGCTTCTCATTCTTCTGACAAGAAACACAGATTCCTGTAGGTTAGGGTTTTGGGAAGACCAGTCACCCTTTTGGCATAGGATCTCCATGATGTCTTCAAAGGAGACATCTTGAGGTGGTGATCTGGGGACCCTTCCCCTTCATCGAGATCGGTGTCCTCTGTGCAGGATTCCAAAGGGGAATCCAAGTGTCTCCTTTTGCACTGATGTTTCTGAGGGACCTTCTCAGTGGGGTGGTCCAGGGCAGTATCAGAAGACTCTGGGTGTTCCAAAAGGGAAATAGTCTGGAAGTCTTTCTGGGCAGGCTGTCCCAGAGGAGACGGTAGATGGCTCAGACACAAAGGCTGCTGTGGGAGGTGTGGGGGGGTTCTGAAACAGGTAGAGTCGAGGCTCTTCTGGGTGCAGAGAGAACCCTCTCTACCACCTTGAATGCAGAGGGAAATATAGACATCAAGGGCACCCCCACAGGAGTCAAAGCTGTCGAAAGGGAAGCCCCAACAAATCCCCACAACCCACAGACCTGAGTGAGGAGTTAAGAGGCCCTAAGGGGAAGGGACAGCTCTGAAAATTTTGTGGCTGACATTAACTCCTCGAACCCAATGATCCTCTCTGCTCCAAAACTGTCGAGGTCACCGTACCTGTCAGCTCCAATGTCTTGACTCCAGGAAAGCTCCCACCTGATCACTCTGAAACCAGGGCTCGGATTGGAGAAGGAGATAAAGGACTAAAGGCAGGAATATTGCTAGCGGATCCGGGGGGGGGCAGGCAAGATCCCCAGCTGGATTTGTGCCTTGAGAAATGTAACCATCATGCTGTTAACTTCAGCTTTAGAAAGGCTGTGATAGGACCTAGGGAAGGAAGCAATGGGAGGGCAGGCCTGGAAACTCGTCTGGATTGTTGAGGACAGGAGATTTAGGTCTGGATGTCACTGGCTCCGGGGAAAAAATTTTGCTCCAATGCTGAGGGGGGGAGGCCTGAATGATTATGGAAGCTGAAGTAGTCAACTCTGACTTAGATGCCTTGGCAGGAGGTTCCCCCCCTTGACAGGACCTACTGGGGGGACCTCTCACGATCTTTGTGCTTTTTGGCAGGAGGATGAGCCCCTGAAGTAGACGGTGTGGCAGAAGAAGCTGTACCTGGCAGGAGACCCTTTAGGATTAATTTGTTTGTTCTATCATTAGGGGTCGTTGGTTGAATCCAGCACATAAAGTGCATGATGAGTCCAAGTGGACAGCACTGAGGCACATCACGCACTCAATGGGCATCTGAGACTGGAATCCTGTGCCCACAAGTCACAGATTTTTTTAAAAACCCGTGGGTTTGCAGTCAGTCATATTTGCACAGAAAAAAAACAGCACAGACAGACAGTGACACACAGAAAGAGAGAGGCAGACAGACAGAGGCAGACACACAGACAGCCACAGACAGAGAGAGGCAGACACACAGACAGCCGCAGACACAGACAGCTGCAGACACAGACACAGCCGCAGACACAGACAGACACAGACAGACAGCCGCAGACACAGACAGACACAGACAGACACAGACAGACACAGACAGACACAGACAGACACAGACAGACACAGACAGACAGACACCAAAAAGGAAAGATCCAACAACAGAAAAATCTTAACTAAGCTGTACCTAAATATATATATAAGCTTTTTTTCATATAAAGTTAATACAGGAATACAGCTAGAAAGGGGTAGGGAAGGGAAAGAAACCATCACAAGGAAGAACTATAAACTCCTAAGACAGGAAAAAAATGAAGGAAAAGACTATATGATAAAGAGCTATTAAAGGAAGAAGGGAAGACCCTGAAAAAAAAAACTTAAAACTCACACGAAAACCCTGAGGAGCTTAGATGATCAGATTCCGGATGCTAGTCAAAGTGTGGCAAACAAGATCTGGGGAAACTGGAGTAGAGGAACATTTCGGGTACAGGAGGAGCTCAGACTTCGGATCCTGGAGCTTTAGTATATGGCTGAGTCGGATCAGATTCTTGGATCAGAAACCCACAGGTTAAAGAGCAAATGAAGGCAACATCATCAGATTAAAAGGTTTCACATGGACAAACTGGTGATAGAAAAACTAATTGCATTTGTGGCAATTATTTCCAATTACTTATGGCCAATAAAAAGCAAAACACCAGGACTTGGAGACAGCTGTAGAATCCAGGATAAAAATCTTTATTCGACAGGCGCTTTTGTGGGTAACCCCACTTCTTCAGATGTCTAATACATTTTAAAAACAGTTCTTGGTTTAAAGAACTTCTTGAAACACGATTACATCTGAAGATGTGGGGTTCTGGTGTTTTGCTTTTTATTCTGGATCTGATGCAGGACTAGTGAGTTCTAAAGCTTTGGTGGCAGTCGCTATTTATTTATGGCCAATGACTGAAGCCTCAGTTGGAAAGTCCAACAAGTCCATAATCCAAGCATCTCAGTGTAGGTTCCTCTTTTAGTTGGCATTTCCAAAGTCCCCGAGAAACAGAAGAAAGAAAATGACAGCAGCAGCTCTGGATTTTCAAATACCAAATACAGGCTCATAGAAGAAGAAGGAAAAAGGACAGCAGTGGCACTGATGCAGTACACTCCAAAATGTTTAGACATTTCAAAAACAAAATATAATCACAGTCTTTCCTTTTGAAACGAGCTGCAGAATGCACCCATGATGATGTAATACTGCTTCAAAGGTAGCAGTGAGTAAACAACCATAAACCAAAAAGAAAGCAATTCTACACATCTAATGAAATGAACAACTATTTACATTTTAAATCCAAGGTAATATGAATCATTTGCCAGTAGTAAGAATATGACAAATTCTAAAACAGTACCATAGGAATGAATGTCCAGTGTTTCTTACAGCAAAGTGATCCTTTCACTCTAAGGCCAACTGTTAAATGTACTACATCATAGCCTTTGGGTAGAATTCCAAAGTCTAGTACAGAATGCCCTAGAACCCTGAAACAATTTACTGTACATAAAAATTACAATAAGCTACCACTACGACAAGGTTTGTTTAGTAACAGGCAGGCCTTTCCATTTCATGAAAGATACAGCTGATCAGGCAACTACAAAGAAAAAAAACAAGTTTTCTCAAAAGGTCTAATAAACTGCATGCATGCTCAGCTGTAGTATAGGGGGATAAAGGCCTGACAGTGACCCACACTACATGGAATCAACAATCGACCCGATGCTGCAACAGTTGATGAGGAAGAATGGGAGTTAGCTCACTCCCATCCTAGGGATGGGAGGCAATTTGGATCAATGCAATCTAGGCACTGACTGGAATAAGGGGGTGCCATCCACATTGCTCTGCTACGAGTTGTTCAGAAGGCAGCCACTGTACGTACATCGGAAAACATAAGCAAACAGTGTAAGCCACATCAGGTCCACATGTCTGCAAACAAGGACAACTGCAGGGAGAGGGATCAGGGTCACAAACACCTGATGATTGCCTGCATGGCAGCTTTCGTTCCCTGACTGCTCTCACCCTGATAAGCAAGAAGATGAAGGTGTGCAATCACACTTAGGAAGGGTAGGCTTGATAGTAAACATAATGTAGAAAAAAAAAAACCCCTAAACATTCTGCAGACTTAGAATGAGAAAAAATTCTGTAGCAAACATTCAAGTCCCAAAGTGGAGATGTCTGTGTTTGAGACGTCTTAAATCAGTGAGCCTTTTTAGAAAAGCTGTAACTGAAGAAGTAATTGCAAAGAGTAGAAATGATGGAATGCAGGCAGAGACAAAACACATGAAATAACCACTTGACTAGTGAAAAAAATGCTGCACACTTTAGTATCAAAATATTTAATACAAAAACTCTAGCGCCTCGGCAAACACAACTTTCTAGGAGAGACAAAACACATACTTTAACTGATAAATAAGGAAGATTAAAATAAAGGACGAATGAAACCGACAACACCTTTTAAACTTGAGAAGCCAATAAAAAAATATTTTTCAACTTCTGAATATATACAGCAGGTATTATGACAGGCACATTTAACAACTTCAAGAGAAAAATAAAACTCTTATGAAAAAAATTCTTATGTAACATTGCCTACAATGTGGAAGGCCTTACTATCAGCTCATTAGCAAGTTTCCAAAACTGCAGTTTTCTACCACTTGTAGCCATTTACTAAAGTAGTGCACTCCAATGGCCTTTGCACGGCACTGGCCCAGGCACCACACCTCTCAATCATCCAAAATTTTGGAGATGTTGCCTCATACTTGCTCTGTCCCTCCAATAATTTTATATATCAGACTTGTCCACTAGGGGGCTCCTTACCCCAGCTATTCTCTCTTTCTTGTGTCTCTTGCCCTGATACTTGCACTATTTTTCTCTTGCTATTCCTTAACTACAAATAGTCATTCTTACTTCACCCTCTACTTCTACTGTCTACACCTACCTCTTCTAGGTTTAACTCTAATTACCCTTTTCCCACTCCTGTCTTATAAATTTACCTTCTGGAGACAGTTGTGCTGATTATTTTTTATAACTGCATCTGCAGCTGTCTCAACCCACTCCCTACCCCCAATTCCCACCCACCCCCATGGGTCCTACTCTTATACTTACTTAACCACACCTCTTCCTCTTCCATTAACTTCTAGAATCTCCTGGCCACACCTCTTCAACTTCTAGAATCTGCTGGCCACACCTCTTCCTTTTTCCAAATACACTCAGAACACTCAACCACCTTTCTCACATTCTCTTATATCTACCTCTCTTAACACTTCCCTCTCTTACTACAACCTTCTCACTTTCTCCATCCTCACCCCTATACTTCTAAATTATACCTATATTCATCCAATAGTAAACCTCCACAATGTTTAAACATCCCACACCTTTTTGTATCCTACTTTTATTCACACTACTACTACTTCTTCCGCTAACCATAGCCTACTTACTCACTTCCTATGAATACCCACTAGATCTAGACCATCACTATCCTAATAAGAAAACCAATGCTCTTTCCCTTCCACTTTTCTTGAACCATGCTAACATAACATCTTCACCCAACTATCTACTTGCAAAGTATCATAGAATACTACATATTAAATATAACACACTTAATCTCAGGAAAAATCCACTTCTATACAACAAATTCCCTAACCCAAGCTATACAAGATTAATACTCTCAATAAAAGCTGGAGATATCCACCCTAACCCAGGCCATACAACATCTCCTAGTACTCTCCTTAACCAAAATCCCTACTTTAACAATTCTCTTACTAAAACATCTAACTCCCTACAAGTAGCCCATCTCAATATACGTAGCATAAACAATAAAATTCCTCAACTCCAAGCTCTAGTAGAATTATATTCCTTTGATATCCTCTGCCTAACAGAAACATGGTTAAAACCTGCTACCAAAGATAATGAAATCATCCCACCTGGATATAACATACTAAGACTCGACCGAGTAGCCAATAAAGGAGGAGGGGTAGCTATTTTATTTAAATCAGGCTTACAATTAACCACACACAACTGTAAAATACATCTTGATTCCAATGCTGAAATCCTCATCTCCAAACTTCATATTAACAATGCCAAATCCATCTATATCATCTGCATGTATCTTCCTCCTGGTAATAACATTGCCACCATGGAAAATACTCTTTGCTGGCTATCCCAACACTTGCCTCAAGAAACCATAATCCTAGGAGACAAATGTTGACTGGAACTGCTATTGTAGCAGCCTCCCTACAACCCATATTAACCTATATGGGTTTTCTCAAACTATTACATCCCCCGCCCAGGATCAATAAAGCTAACCAGAAAGGGAGAATATTAGACTGGATTCTCATTAACCATCAGAATCAAAATTATGATTCAGGAACCCTCCCTGATGATATAAGTGACCACTTACTTACCTATATAATCAGGCACAAAACCCATACTCCCAATCCAACATCTGTCAAAAATATTAGATCCAAAAAGAACTCCCCCTGAGCTATTTCAACTAGAACTAAGAGCCTGCAATTGGTCTCCATTAAAACACCTCCCTTTAGAAGAAGCCATCAATTACTTTAACTCTAACTTCCTCACCATTCTCAACCAACATGCTCCAACCAGATTCATTAGAGTTAAAACCAAGTCTGCCCCATGGCTTTCAAAAGTAACCAAACAGAAAATGCACCTTAGAAATAAACATTGGGCCAAATGGAGAATGGCTAAAAACCCCGTTGACCAACAAACCTTTAGACAGTTAGCTATACTATCTGATAAATGAAATTACTACCAACAATTCCAACAAACTAATCAAAATAACCCTCAAAAATTCTGGACTAGCATTAATCAATTACTCCACCCAGGTCATTCCTCCACACCTAACCCTCAAAATACTGACCATACTAATCCCATGAATATAGCCAATACAATTAATACCTTCTTTACTAATACTATCCAAACACTAGCTAGTCAGTTATCACCAAATAGCTTTACTCTGCCTTCCTATAACTCTACCTCACTCCCTCCTTTTCACTTGACACCTGTACCAACTACATATATTCTAACCCTTATACAGAAACTAAAATTAGAAGTTATGTACCTACCATAACGTTCCATGTTAGTTGTCTTCTCTCGCCTTCTTTCTTGCTGGATGGGTTCGGAGCCGATCCTCGGCTCCGACTCGGCACTTGCTAAGCTCGAGAGTCACTTTTACCAGCTCGAGGCAGCCCCATAT
The DNA here is from genome assembly GCF_019279795.1 of Protopterus annectens. NCBI lineage: Eukaryota > Metazoa > Chordata > Ceratodontiformes > Protopteridae > Protopterus > Protopterus annectens. The sequence continues at coordinate 1,029,970,038 of NC_056741.1, forward strand.
CCCATGATGCAAGGTGGTAATTACCCAGATCTCGTTTGGTATCTAGAGGAAAAACTGCCTATAAACTTTCCATCAAGGAAAGAAGAACTAACCTAAAAAGGCTGTAAGGGGAAACCAGATAATCAGGGTCCAGAAGTAACTGGTATCCAAGGAAGAACAATCTTCCAGAGAAATAGGAAGTTCAAGGTCTGTCCAGGCTAGGGGGACAGGAGGGAGGGATGCAAGAAAGAAGGCGAGAGAAGACAACTAACATGGAATGTTATGGTAGGTACATAACTTCTAAATGTTAAGTTGTCAATCTCGCCTTCATTCTTGCTGGATGGGACCGCGTCCCTAGCACCTCCATCCTGGGTGGCTCAATGGAACAGACTCTTGAGAACTGTGGAACCAAAACTTGCCCTGTCCCTGGAGGCCAAATCCAATTTGTAATGGGAAACGAAGGTATGAGGAGTGGCCCAAGTGGCTGCTGCACAAATAGTGTCTAAGGGTAGCCTAGCTTGAAAGGCTGTAGATGTGGCTAGACCTCTTGTAGAATGTGCTTTAGGTTTTGAAATGAGTTGTTTGCCCCTAAGCTGATAAATGTCAGAAATGGTGGAAGACAGCCATCTGGATAAGGTTACTTTAGAAACAGGGAGACCTTTTTTATTTTCAGCATAGGAAAGGAAGAGCTGATCAGACTTCCTGAATTCCTTCGTTCTGTCCAAGTAATATCTGAGTTGGCGATGAACATCTAGGTAATGCAATTTTTATTCCACCCTGTTAGAATAATTGGGAAAAAATACAGGAAGATCAATGGATTGGTTTAAATTTGTCTTAGAAGCAACCTTGGGCAAAAAGGATGGATTGGTTCTTAAGGATACTCTGTCCTTGTGGAAGACTAAGTAAGGAGGACGTACACAGAGGGCATGAAGTTCAGACACTCTTCTAGCCGAGGTAATAGCGACTAGAAAAAGTGTCTTCCAAGAAAGAAACTTTAATGGGCATGAAGCAGCCGGTTCGAAAGGGGGAAGTATCAAGGATGCCAGTACTAAATTTAGGTCCCACTGTGGTGGAGGATCCCTAACAGGGGGTTTAAGAAGGAACACCCCTTTGAGAAAGGCTTTACAAAGTTTGTGGGACATAATGTTTTGGTCTGCAAATCCGACGTGGAAATTGAGATTGCTGCCAACTGGACTTTAACTGTGGAAAAAGAAGAACCTGAGTGAAAAATTTCAGCTAGAAAGTCCAAGACTGATTGAATAGGGGCAGTAAAGGGGTCTATGTTCTTAGACTTTGCCCAAAAGGAAAACGTTTCCATTTGCTAGAGTAAATCCTCCTGGTAGAGGACTTAAGAGAAGCTACTATGATATCTCTAACGGGGTTAGAGATCATAGGAAGCCTGGCTAAGGAAGGAAGTGGAGCAACCAAGCTGTGAGGTTGAGAGAACGAATGGACCGGTGCCGTTGACCCGACTGGTGGGGCAGAAGATCTGGAACTGGGTCCAGATGCCAAGGCTGCACCAAGAGATGGCGATGAAGGAATGGGAACCAAATTTGTCGAGGCCAGTAAGGGGCAATGAGAATCATTTTGGCTCTCAAGACGGTAGCTTTCTGGAGTACTTGAGGTATTAACGGAAAAGGGGGAAAAGCATAAAGAAGTCCCCAGGGCCAATCCTGGGTAAGAGCGTCTCTGGGGGGATGGCCCGGAAGTGGGAAGAGAGAGAAGAAGTCTGGGCATTTGCTGTTTTGGGGTGTAGCAAAAAGGTCGCAGCATGGGCGGCCCCACTTCTGAAAAATCTCTTCCACAATAGACTGAGAGACCACTCGTGAGGCATGAGTATAGCTCTGCTCAATCTGTCCGCTATTATGTTGGTTTTCCCGGGGATATGCGTTGCTACCAGAAACCGATGAGAGGAGATCGCCCATTGCCAAAGTCTGAGAGCTTCTCGACACAAGGGATAGGACTTGGTCCCGCCCTGCTTGTTGATGTACCACACCACGGACATGTTGTCTGTGTGAACTGCAATTGTTCCTAAGGGAAGAAAGTCGTTGAGGGCTTGCAATGTTAAAAGCACTGCTCTCATCTCTAGGACATTTATGTGCAGGTGGTATTCGAACGGTTGCCACGTGCCATGAACCATCCTCCCCTGATAATGCCCCCCCACCCGATCAGGGAGGCATCCGAAGTGACCGTGGCTACCGGGGCCGGGGGGACATATGGTCTGCCCTGATGGACTAAGGGAGAAGAAGTCCACCAGGATAGATGGTTCTTGCAGGTCTGTGTCACCAGGATGTTGTGACGCATGGGAAGCTGTTGGAAGGACCATTGGGTAAACAACATCCATTGCAGGAGACGCATGTAAAAACGGGCCAGAGGAAGAAGTGTGATAGCAGCTGCCATGAGGCCCAACACTTTCAGGACCAACCTGGCTTGTACCTTCTTGCTGGATAGGATGATCCAAACATGGTTTTGGATATCTAGGATTCTTTGACTTGTTAGGTTTGCTGACATCCGAGTAGTGTCTAGATCTGCGCCTATAAAGGTAATAGATTGGCAGGGTGATAAGGAAGACTTTTCGAAGTTGACTGAAATTCCTAACTGACCGCAGAGACATAGAGTGTAATCTCTGGCTTGGAGAAGTTGATGCCTGGTGGTGGCTGAGAGGAGCCAGTCGTCGAGATACGGAAACACCTGGAATCCTTGACGTCTCAGGTGAGCCGTGACCGCTGCCATGCATTTGGTGAACACTCTGGGGGCTGTAGTGAGACCAAAGGGCAGGGCTCTGAATTGAAAATGACTGGTCCCCAGCCGAAAGCGGAGAAACCTTCAGAAGAGTCTGTGGATTTTTATATGATAGTACGCATCCTGAAGGTCTATGGAGCACATCCAGTTGTTTTTGCCCAGAAAGGGCAAAATCGATTGAAGTGTGACCATCCGAAATCTTGTCTTTTTGACAGACTTGTTTAGTCTGCTGAGGTCTAATATTGGTCTCCAATCTCCCGTCTTTTTGGGGACCAAAAAGAACCTTGAGTAGATTCCGGATTCTAAATGATCTGCTGGAACAGGCTGGATGGCCCTTTTCTCTAGAAGCTTTGAAACTTCTAGATTTGCAATTTCCCTTAGACGGGGTGGGACGTCTGGAAGGGAACCTTTTTGAGGGAAGGGGCTTTTCTCGAAAGGTATTTTGTAACCCTCGGATATGATCGACTGTACCCATTTGTCTTGAGAGAGGGAAAGCCAGGCTTCTGGGTACAGTGATAATCTCCCCCCGACTGCCTCCAAGGGTGGGCAGTCGGGCAACACCTCAGGGATGTTGGAAAGGCTTGTCAGAGAGAGGCTCTCTGCTGCCTTGGTTCTGCGGACCCCCTCTGCCCCTAGGGCGGCGTCTGTTGTTATTACCCCCTCTGCCTCTGAGGATAAACTGACCACGTGCGTCAGGCGTGACTCCTTGAGATTTTCGGAACCACATTTTCCCTCCCTTCTGACCTTTGGGTAAGGTCTAGAAGGGGTGGAGAAACGGACCCCTACGGCAGAAAGAGTCTTGCCGTCTTGCTCGCACCTGGTCAAAGTGTCCTTCACCTGAGGGCCAAACAATGTTGTCCCATCAAAGGGAGAGTTCGTGAAGGACACCTTAAAAGGGTCTGCAAAATTACAGAGCCGCATCCAGGACTGACGTCGGAGAGCCACTCCTGTGCCTGCAGCTCTACTCGCCCCATCGACTGCATAAGAAATGAGCCGCATGGAGGAGTTGGTTATGGAATTTAGGATTACCAGCTGAGAGGCAATCTTTTCTTGAGCCCCTGCCGCTGACGGATCCTGTACTACTTCACCCAATTCTTTGAGGATGTCTCTTTGAAGACGGGTGAAGTGACAAATTCAGCGAACGCATTAGCAAAGGTCGCTGAGGAAAACATCCGCTTGCCATACCTGTCCATGGTCCTAGATGCCTTGTTAGGAGGATGGACTCGCACGGAAGGATCTGCAAGTTCCTTTTTGGTGGCGGCTGCCACCACCATGGCATCAACCTTTAGTAAGAAACTGTTTTTCAGTGGGGGCCGTGATAAACTTTGAAGACCTCCTGGGGACTGGTTCCACCGAATCAGGAGATGCCCATGCCTTTCGAGCTATGACTTCCATGAGGGGGTCAAAAGGTGGAGACACCCAGGAGGTGGAGGGTCGAGATCCAAAAGCCTCCAGGTATACCGATTCATCCTCGGAGAGATTAATGGAGGGCCATTTCCCCCTCTGTTTCAGGAGTTCCAGGATGTCTGAAAAGGAGACATCCTCAGAGGGGGATCTTGGGGACCCCTCCGATTCATCCAAATCGGTATCTGATGTTGTAGACTCAGGAGAGTCTAAGTGCTTCCTCTTGCAGGTCCCTCTTACGCGGGGGTTCTCCTGAAGGATCAGGAGAAACCTCAGAAGAGGAAGTTCTTCCCAATGGGGAAACCTGGGGCGATGGATCTCTGGGTCCAGGAGCAAGAGAGTGGGAAGAGACGTCTACAGGCACCATAGAGGGAGGAGCTAAAGGAACTGACTGCTGACTAAGCTCAGGGGCTAGCACACTCCTCATCACCTCGAAGGCTCCCCTCCCATGGAGGGCCGAGAGACCCCGCTCCGAAGAAACAGGGACTCCCGGCCCCACGGAAAGGGAAGGCTCCGAAGCAGATGTCGGAGCCGAGCTCACCAAGGCCGAAGCCCCGAGAGGGAGAACGGGGTCGGACAAGGATTCGATGCCACTCGCCCCCTCGGAACCAACCAGGGAAGCCAGACGACCGGATCCCTCCAAGGAGGGTCTCGAGGAGGAGATAGGAGTCGAGGACGACGGGGCCAAAAGGTGTGGTATCGGCTCTGAAGCACCAACAGTCACGGTACCAATAATCTCCGGCTCCGAACTCTGAAAAAGTCGAAGGAGGAATCTCAGGAGGGTGTGGAATAGCAGCCGTCTGTTGAGACAGGCTATGGAGCATCTGGGCCAGTGCCTGTGATTTTAATAGTCTACTCACCACTCTCTCTAAGTCAATGTCTGAGAGCCTGGAAGACCTTGATGATCGGCTCCGATGGCTCCGCTCCGAAAGCAAGGGGGAGGCTGGAGCCGAGTGAATAGACTCCAATGAAGGAGATCTAGACCTCTTTTTTGACGGAGCCATCGGAGCCGACGAACCTTCGGCTCCAGCTGGAGCTGACAGCTTGTCGGCTCCGAGCGGAGACAGAGACGTTTCGGCTCCGGCCGGAGCCGAAACATGCTTCGAAACTAGGGTGTCGGCTCCGGCTGGAGCCGACACAGGTGCCGAAGCCAGGGTATCGGTGCCGATCGGCACCGGTACTGAAACTTCCAAGAAGGAAGGATCGGCTCCAGACGGAGCCAATGTTGACTCTGGCGGAGTCGGAACCAAGACCACAGACTTGGACACCGAAGTCTGGGTCTTGGGTGGCTTAGAGGGCTTCCCGGAGCCGACCTTAGCTGGGGAGCTCTCAGGCTTAAGAAGACCCCTGAGGATCAACTTATTCCTACGTTCCTGCAGGACTCTCTGGCTGAAAGAATGACAAATAGCACAGGAGTCCTGCAGGTGTAGGGGTCCCAGGCAATAAATACAAGAAGTGTGACCGTCTGTCAGAGACATCTTCTGACAGCACGAGTCACACTTCTTGAAACCTGAGACCCTGGTGTCTTTGGACATGTCCGAGTCCTAATGCACACACACACACACAATCACACCAAAAAATTGACAGAATTAATAAAACTAATAACAGTGACACAACACCCACACACCTAAAGAAATCCTGACAGGAACTGTGAGGGAGGGTAAGGCCTAAGGCCTTAAACACAGACAGATATAAAAGAAGGGAACGTAAGGTAACGAGAATGGAGCTAAGTGAACAGTAAACTACAAGGTTATAAAGAATAAAATTTTAGGGTACTGGGATATCTAAAATTTCTCAAAGAGAGTAATTTAAATCACTTACCAGGAGCTGGTAAAAAATCTGACCTCATTAGCGAAGCGGCAAACGAGATCTGGGTAATTACCGCCTTGCATCATGGGATATGGGGCTGCCTCGAGCTGGTAAAAGTGACTCTCGAGCTTAGCAAGTGCCGAGTCGGAGCCCAGGATCGGCTCCGAACCCATCCAGCAAGAATGAAGGCGAGATTGACAACTTAACATCCATGCTCTCCCTCAGATCAACTATCTGCTGAATTTCTAAGGCTATCAGCCAAAGCTTTAGCTTATCCTATTTCCATTCTGATCAATAGGACTATTACTGAAGGTCACATACCTAGCTTATGAAAAGTCTCTCATATTATCCCCCTCCATAAAGGTGGGAACTCCTATGAGCTTTCTAACTACCGCCCTATTGTCCTTCTTTCACCCTTGGCAAAGATCATGGAGAAATGTATCCATAGGCAATTACTTGACCACTTAACTCAAAATAACTTACTTTCCAGCTTTCAACATGGCTTCAGACCTTCACATAGCACCACCACTGCCCTTCTTTCCTTTACAGATTGCATAAACAAAAAACGTAACCTTAATAACCTTTCTTCAGCACTATTCATTGACCTGTCCAAAGCATTTGACATGGTCAATCATCAGATTCTCATTAACATACTCAAATCCCTATCTTTAGATGCACCTACAGTACAGTTTTGTACCTACCATAAATGTAGATGTTTGAGTGCTAATACAGCTGCAGTCCTCACAGATGGGTTCTCCTGCCGTCAGGCGGGTCCTCGGTCGGCCTAATTACGAAGTCTAGGTCCGGCGTCGGTTGTTGTCGCTTCTTCCCCGACGTCAGTGCGACAGGGGTATAAAGGAACCAGCCGACGCCATTTTCTTCAGTTTTTCTTGCCCCAGATGTCAGGTGCCCCCAGAAGGAAGGCAATACATAAAATAATCAAAAAAGAGTAGTTGCAAGCAAATACACCATAAAAGTCCAAAAAGAAAGTTCTGTGCTATGCTAAAGTCCAACCAAGCGAAAACAAATCCATCCATCTGATGAAGGGTTGAATCCCGAAAGCGCTCATCCTGTGTTTTGTATTACCAAGTTTTAATAAAAGTTTTGGAGATATAGCAGTGTCCTGCCGCATTTGCTTGGATTCCTTTGAAAAACACCATAAAAGAATACCCATAGAGGGGAAGGAGGGTGGGAAACCTGGACTGCAGCTGTATTAGCACTCGAACATCTACATTTATGGTAGGTACAAAACTGTACTATGTTCATCGTGCACACAGCTGCAGTCCTCACAGATGGGTAGAATCCCAAAGCTAAGAAAGGGGTGGTAGGCACTAGGTGCAACTAGGAGGAGCCAAAATGCCCTGCAAGACTGCAGTGGCAAAGCCTGCTCTAGATTTGGAGTATAATGGCAAGTTGTAGTGCTTGGAGAAGGTATGCACAGAACTCCAAGTGGCTGCTTCCAAGATATCCTTGGTAGGAACTCCTCTGAGGAAAGCTGTAGAGGTGGCTGTGGCCCTGGTGGAATGAGTTCTAATGCCTGTAGGTACAGTTTTGCCATGAAAGGAATAGCAAAAGCGTATGCAGTGGGCTATCCATTTTGAAATTGTCTGTTTGGAAATTGGTTTTCCTTGAGATCCTACGGCATAGGCCACAAAAAGCTGTTCTGATTTTCTGAAAGGCTTTGTTCTGTCCAAATAATAACGCAGTTGTCTGTGGATGTCCAAGGAATGTAGTAATCTCTCCCCCTTTGTTTTGAGGATTAGGATAAAAAGTAGGTATGGCCTGATTCAAAGCTACCCTGGATACCACTTTAGGCATAAAGGACGGGTTGGTTCGTAAGGAAACTCTGTCCTGATGGAAGATGATAAAAGGCTGGACAGCCATGAGAGCCTGTAATTCTGAAACTCTACGAGCTGAGGTGATAGCCAGAAGGAAAGCTGTTTTCCAGGACAGGTATTGCAAATCTGCTGAAGCAGCTGGCTCAATGGAGGCAGGGTCAGCTTTTCCAGAATGAAATTAAGATCCCAAGCAGGTATTGGTTGCTTCCTTGGCAGTCTCAAATTCTTAGCCCCTTTGAGGAACTGTCTTAAGAGAGGGTGAGAGAATAAAGGTGGATCAGTGTTGTATTCTGGAGAAATGGCTGAGGCATGGATTTTGATGGAGGAGAAAGTCAGTCCACTGCTTAGCAATTCAGTCAAATATTGTAATATTTGTAGTAAATTCAGATTTCCAGGGTCCTGGCCCTTTTATTCATTCCAGGTACAAAAACGTTTCCATTTTGCGGAGTAAGCTTTCCTAGTTGATGGCCTTCTGGCCTCCAAAATGACATCCTGCACCTCCTTGGAGAGTAGGGCCTGCTGTGATGCTAAGGAATCTTCCATGTGGCTAGATTGAGTGTTTTTAGTTGACTGTGAAGGGTTTTGAAGCCTTGTTGAGTCAGAAGAGGCATTAGAGGCAGGGTCCATGGAGGGGAATGCGTCAGGCTCCTCAGGAGTGGGTACACCAGTGTTGTCTTGGCCAGTCCGAAGCAATGAGGATCATCTTTGGTCTGTCTGCTCTGGTCTTCAATAGCACTTTGGGCAGCAGAGGAGGAGGAGGGAAGGCATAAATTGTCATTGATGTCCAACTGAAAGAGAGAGCGTCCACTCTCCAGGCCTTTGGATGGAAGATCCTTGAGCAGAATTTTGTCAATTGATGATTTTTGTGGGAGGCAAATAGATCTATGTCTGGACTTCCCCATTCTTGGATTATTTCTGTAAAAACTTTTGGATGCAACTTCCATTTGTGTGAATCTGTCATATTCCTGCTTAGGTTGTCTGCCAGCGTGTTTTCCTTGCCTGGCAAGTACTGTGCTTGTAGTTCCATTTGTAAGTCCATGGCCATGTTCCAAAGTGACATGGCCAGTCTGCATAGGGGGTAAGAATGTGTTCCTCCAAGCTTGTTTATGTACCACATAACTGTAGTGTTGTCCGTTCTTATCAAAAGTTGACCTGGTTGTAGAAAGTTCTTGAAAGCTATAATAGCATTTATTACTGCTAGCATTTCTTTTTGATTGATGTGAAGGTGCTTTTCTTTTTTGGACCATTTGCCCTGAATGCACCGTTCTGTCATGTGCGTCCCCCAGGCGTAGTCCGAGGCGTCTGTTGTGATGACTTGATTTGCTTGAGGCTTGCTGAAAGGAAGGCCTGTGTTTGTTTGGCATGCTTGAGCCCACCACAGAAATTCCTTTTGCAGACATGGAATTAGTGGTATTATTGTTTCCAAACTGTGGCTGTGCTGAGACCATATGTTTTTCAGGTACCATTGTAGTTTCCTCATATGCAGCTTTGCACATGGAATTAGTAAGATGCAAGATGCCATGAATCCCAGAGCCTGCAGGATTTTCCTTGCAGTAAGCCTGGTGCAATTTGCCAGTGTTCTGAAGTATTGAATTAGTTGCCCCTGCTTTTCAGGCGTGAGGTAGGCCATCTGGGTGTTTGTGTCCAAGTTGGCACCCAGGAAAATTATCTTCCGAGAGGGTATTAGTCTTGAGTTCTTTTTGTTGACTGTGTATCCCAGAGAGTTCAATAACATTATTACATAAGCCAGATGTTTCTGAAGGATGTGTTTGCTGTCCGCTTGGATCAGGCAGTCGTCCAAATAGGGATATATTTGTATTCCTTGAAGTCTGCAGTAGGCAATTACTGATGCCAGGCATTTCGTGAATACTCTGGGCGCAGTAGATAAGCCAAAGGGCAATGCAGAGAATTGATAATGAGTTGAACCTGCAAGAAATCTGAGATATCTTCTGCAATTTTGTCTGATTGGGACATGCAGGTATGCCTCCTTGAGGTCCAATGTTACCAGCCAAGACTCCTTGCCCAGCATGGGAAGAAGCTGCTGTAGAGTGAGCATCTTGAATTTTGGTACGAGTAGGAATGTGTTTAGGATGGATAGATCCAGAATAGGTCTCCAATCTTTTCCCTTCCTTGGCACCAGAAATAGCCTGGAATAAAACCCTTGACCTTGTTTGTGCATAGGTACCTCTTGAATAGCTTTCATGTTTTTGAGATCTGTAATTAGCCTTTGTGCCTCTGCCCTTTGATTGTGTGGCAGGTTTGGCACGCCTCTCATTTTTGGAAGGGTGTGAAAATGGAATTTGTAGCCTCTGTTTATAATGTCCAGGATCCATTTGTCCTTTGTGATAGTATGCCAACTTTTTGAAAATAATGCCAGCTTTCCTCCCAAGGGGGCTGCCATTTGAGATCTGGTTGGCATGCAAAGTGGGAAGTCATTGTGTTTGCTTTCTGACAGATTGCGAGTTGTCCTCACCACCTCTTTGTGAAGGAACTTGTCATTGTCTGCCTCTGTATGATTCTTGGGATTGTCCTCTGCCCCTCGGGCGCCTGTATCTGCCTCTTTGGGGTCTGTCTGTGGCAGGAAAGGACCAGTTTTTGGAAGGCCAATTTCTACTAAAACGTGGGGGTTGTACCTGTAGAAATTCCTTCACAGTTTGCATTGATTTAGCCTTTTCCTCCATTTTCCTTAATACCTTCTCAGCATTAGCACCAAATAGTACATCCTTTTGAAGAGGAGCGTCTAGTAATTTAGCTTTGACATGATCAGGTAAGGCTTGTTCCTTAAGCCAAGCATGCCTACGTATGACTGATCCTGTAAACAGCAGCTCTGCATGAGGCCTCTAGAGCATCAAAACCACATTGTAAGGTATGCTTACCCACTTGTTCTGCACTATGTATCAAGTCCTGCAACTCCTTCAAATCTGGTTCAGGTTGTGACATTTTACTTTTCAATTGTGATAACATAGACTGTTGGTATTTTAGCATATGAAACTGACAGTTTAAGGCTCTCATAGATAATGTAGCCGAGGTATATACATTTTTTCCCCACCTTTTTAAGGATCTGGAATCTCTCTCGGAAGGCAAAGGATTCTTAGCAATGGAGGCCTTAACTCCCTTGGGGGCCTGTGAGATGGTTTCTGGGTCAGCAGCATGGCTCTTGTATAGAAATTGGTGTGAGTCTGGGACCCTGTAGTACCTATCAGGCTTAACTGGAGCTGGAGGTAGAGAGTCTGGGTTAAGGCAGGCCTCCGAGTAAACATCATCTAGAATGTCCAAGACAGGAGGTATAGCCAAAGGCCTGTGCTGAGGGAGCAAGAGAAATTCCCTGAGCCTTTTCTTGGAATCAGAATAATCCTGGCCTTCCCAGTGGAAGTGTTCCCTTAAGGTATGCAAAGTTTCCCCAAATGAGTAATCCTCAGGGGGGGGGGATACAGAGGGGATGGACTCCTCCGCATCAGCGTCTTCAAAAGGGGAGTAAGAATGTTCCTGATCATCAGAGTGCTCAGAAATAATGGAGCCCTGACCAGAGGAAGGGGAATTATCCTCCACTCTAGGTCTTTTGTCTGGAGGGGGCTGAGAACCTCTGATAAGAGTAATTAAATCCTCAGCCATTTTAAGCAGCTGTTTCTTAGGCATGGGGCCTGGGGATGGCCCCTGTGCAGCTGGTCTCTTAGAGTGCATGGTTGCTTTAGACTTAGTGAAAGCCTTGATAGAAAAAGAAGAGGAAGGTCTGAAGACACCTTGAGTGGAGGTGGACCTGTCCACATTCTGAGTCTCAAATCCGACAGTGGCTTCGGTATCTGTAGTCAGGGTGTGGACTGAGGAGCCTGCGACCTCAGGTACAGGAGACACCGTCAAAGACAGGTCGTCGGTAGGCAAGGGCTACCTAGGCGCCTCACTGAGAACCGGACCACGTGTAGCCGGCTTTGGCGTGGTGTCGGTCGAGGCCGCGGACCTCGGATGTCGGTCCTTGTCTTTTCGTTTTTTAGACAAAACCGGAGTCGGAGTATCCGACGACATAGTATAGTTAAATGCTTTTCCAAAATAATGCTGGGCAAACTCCGCCCGACGCTTAATAGTGCGTTTGTTGAATGTAGCACAAAAGCGGCAGGCCGAGACCTCGTGGTCTGGGCCCAAACAAGGTATACAGAGGGAATGGAAATCCTTATGCGGTATTTGCTTCCCACAAGAAATACAATTATTAACTTTGTCTGGCATCGGTCTGAGGCAAGAAAAGGTTCCCCAACGGGGTACTTAGCTTTTAAGAAGACTTCGGTTTCCAAATTTTCGTAATCTCAGGAGCTGGCCGACCGGCAATTGCGAACTGCTTCTGCTTCGGGCACTGCGCGGCAAGAAAGACTGGAGAAAATGGAGTCGGCTGGTTCCTTTATACCCCTGTCGCACTGACGTCAGGGAAGAAGCAACAACAACCGACGCCGGACCTAGACTTTGGAATTTGGCCGACCGAGGACCCGCCTGACGGCAGGAGAGCCCATCTGTGAGGACTGCAGCTATATGCACGATGATCATCATAAAATGGTTCCAGTCCTACCTAGACAAAAGACAACAGGCAGTAATTTGGCATAAGACTCTTTCTAGCCTACAACCAGTTACCCTAAGTGTCCCTCAAGGGTCCATACTAGGACCTCTCCTCTTCTCAATATTTATTAACGACCTTCATCTAGCCATCCCCAAGCCACATGCATACAATATGCTTATGACTCCACACTAATATGCTCAGCCAAATCCACATATGAACTCCTCTCTCTTACCCAGAAGACATTTAACACAGTTGAACAATGGTTTACACAGCGTTGCCTTCTTTTGAACCCCAAAAAAACTAAACTCCTCCTCTTTAATCAGACTCGCAAATCCTCTCCACTTGATTTCTCAGTTGCATCTACCAATGGTATCACTATATCACCCGAGCCAACCACCAAACTATTGGGTATCACCATAGATAACAATCTGAACTTTGGCACCCATATAAACAATACAATAAAAACTGTCAACAAAAAACTTGGCTCCCTCTATAGGATTAAACCTTACCTTTCCCATACAGCTAGAACAACCATAGCTCACACTCATCTAATCTCTACTCTCCTCTATGTCTCACCTATTTTTACTAACCTTTCAAAAAATAACCTCAGCAAACTGGAAACTTCCTACAATAACATCGCTAGATTTGCAACAGGAAACCCTTACAGAACCCACCACTGTATAAATATAAAGCAGCTAGGATGGCTTGAACTACAAAATGTGATTAAATTCCATCAACTAACCATTGCCCATAAAACCCTCTATAAACCATTCAGTACTCCTATTTTATCTACCCTCATCGCTCCATATACAAATCTGAAATCACTACGTTCCTCACATAAAAATCTTCTACATACCTCTAAACCTAACAACAAGGCTGGTGAATCTATTTTCTCTAATGCTGTTGGAAAAACTTGGAATCTTCTCCCCAGTAACCTTTCCTCTCTTCCCTCTCCATCACTCTTCAAAAATAGACTGAAACTCTACCTTACAACACACTGGTTGTGCCCCTGTACTAAACCTGACTAGGCATCTATCCATCAGATTAAACTTAGCTCTGCTTATCCCAGACTACTTACAAGCTTCTACATATTCTATTATAGATTTTTTTTCTCTTTATCTACTCTGGGTCTAGATTTATTCTCTTAAAATACACTGTGTCTAGTCTCTCTAAATACAAAGTTTTCTCTTATACAAATTTTTATTAGGAAATGTGTTCAAATGGCTAACCATAGCTTAAATGTACCATGATTCCTGTTTTACTGAAATGCAACAAAATGTAATTGAATGTGAATAGTATATGTCAATTTAGCTGTATTTGTAAATGTCTCATATTATAAATATTGCGTTTTTTTTCTGTGTTTGTTGGAGCTTTTCTCCTTGGGCCTCCACTGAAAATGGACATATATCCAGTTGGACTAGCCAGGTCAACAAATGTAAAATAAAAATAAATAAAATAAATGTTCTAATAAATCACTAACAATTACAGTTAATAATGCCAAACATTAAGAGTTTCATACTCGTGACTGTTTATGAAAACGCATGCAGATGCAAATTCTGTTGTTCTATTAACTTTTAAAGTGAATTGTAGCAATATTTAAAAAATCGTTCCCAATTCTGACTGTTTATTCTCCTGTTATTTTTGGCTGTGTCCAGAAATATAGGGCAATGACATTCAGAAGTATGACTGACACCCCGCGCGCGCACACATGTGCACACACGCTCACTCACTGATACAATTATCCATTCATTCACATGTACACACTGACACTCTGTCTCTCATACAGGCAGGCTGATGCGCACACAGGCAAGTTGACTCACAGATGCGCACGCAGGCAGGCCGACTCACAGATGCGCACGCAGGCAGGCCGACTCACAGATGCGCACGCAGGCAGGCCGACTCACAGATGCGCGCAGGCAGGCCGACTCACAGATGCGCAGGCAGGCCGACTCACAGATGCGCACGCAGGCAGGCCGACTCACAGATGCGCACGCAGGCAGGCCGACTCACAGATGCGCACGCAGGCAGGCCGACTCACAGATGCGCAGGCAGGCCGACTCACAGATGCGCACGCAGGCAGGCCGACTCACAGATGCGCACACAGGCAGGCCGACTCACAGATGCGCACACAGGCAGGCCGACTCACAGATGCGCACAGGCAGGCCGACTCACAGATGCGCACACAGGCAGGCCGACTCACAGATGCGCACACAGGCAGGCCGACTCACAGATGCGCACACAGGCAGGCCGACTCACAGATGCACACACAGGCAGGCCGACTCACAGATGCACACACAGGCAGGCAGACTCACAGATGCGCACACAGGCAGGCAAAGACAGACTCACAGACTGCATTCCTACCCCAACAGACAGACACACACACACACACACACACACACACACACACACACACACACACACACCACCCCCCCACTCCCACGTCTCCAGTGAACTTATCTGTGCCTGAGCTTCTTCCACGGACTTCAATGGGTGACTGCTCTCTTTTGGCAGAGTTAAATCTTTCACCTGTCTGTAATAACCTATGCAGCCTGATTCTCATCACCTGGCAGCATAACTGGTAACTGCAAGCTTTTTTGGGAGTGAGGTCAAGGCTAATAGGTATTTGCTGCTCTCCGAAGTTGCATCATTATCATGTACCATGGCCATCAGGACCATCTCTGCACTGATGCTTCTGCTTACAGAAAATCAATGCAGTAGGGTGGGCTCCGAATTGAAAATGGTAATTTTTCAGACACGTCCAAAGAAAGGGGGGAAAAAAGGATTTTTTTACCATGTGGGGTTAGCTGCTCTTGATGATACTTAGTAATCCTTTATAAATCCCAGGGACTGCCTTGTTCCATGGAAACTGGTAAGGTAGATGACAGCTAATATGAAAAAAACACAGTTGCTCAAGACAGGCTTCTGCCAAAAGAATTAGTCTTACTTTGCCTAACTTCTCTTTCTGAAACACATTCTGAATTAAGGGGAATAGACTGAAAGTACATGAAAGTTGTACACAAAGTAATGCACAGGTCAATCCATGTTAATCATCAGGACTAAAGCAGACAGGACTCGTGCAGCCCAGCATCAGAAAGTTTTTCAGGCTACTACCCCCTCCTCTCTACCCATATCACCTTGCTAAACCATTTCCATTCCAGTTCTCTGGTAGACTACACTAAGGCAGTAAACAGTAAGCACAAAAAAAGAAGTTAAGTACTCAGCATAACGTTCCATCTGTGTTGTCCATTTTCATTCATTCCTCAACAGTTGGGTTCAGATCCAACCTTCGGCTCTCACTTGGCTGTTACTACAGCTCGTGGTTACCAAAAAGCTCTTGAGCTCCTCCCTTACCCATAATACATCAACCCCTAATATACCTCAGATCTTGTTTGCTAAATTAGAAGAAAGAAATATTACTACAGACATCTTGTTGTAGAAAGCCATTATCTGGAGCTCAACAGAAGGAACACAGGTGTCCTTATAAACTCTCGTTCCTCCAGAAATAATTTGTTAAATGGTTGTGGGTTGATGAAAGGGGAGTTGAGGAAGAATGAAAATGGACAACACAGATGGAACGTCATGGTGAGTACATAACTTCTTTATCTGATGTTGTTAATTTTCATTCATTTCTCAACAGTCGAGACAGAGTCCCCAGCTACCTGAAATCCCAGGTGGACTCTAAAGCAAAGATATTCCTGAGCAAGGTTGAGCCAAAGGTTGCTTTGCCCTCGAGACCTGATAAAGTTTGTAATGAATAATAAAGGTATGAGGATTAGCCCAAGTTGCAGTTGCACATATGTCGTCCATGGAATGCCTAGATAAAAACACTGAAAGGTGACAAGGATCTAGATGAGTGGGCTCAAAGGTTTTGATAATGAGATACCCAATTTATTGCAGACAAAACATATACAGTCAGTAAGCCATCTTGCCAAAGTTATCCTTGTAATTTATTTACCTAATTTGAAATCCACAAAGGAGACAAACAGTTAATCAGATTTTATAACTTCTTTTTTTCTATTAAGTAGAAATGCAACGGTCTATGAACATCTAACAATTGCAACATGCATTCTTTGTTTTCAAATTTTGGAAAGAAAGGCATATTAATGGACTGACTGATGTCGGATACTGACACCACCTTAGGAAGGAAAGAAGAGTTTGTTCACAATGTTGCTCTAGCCCTATGAAAAATCAAGTAGGGATGTTTAGAGGACAATGCTTGAAGTTCAGAAATTCTTCTAGCAGAGGTAATGGCCAACAGAAAGATAGTTTTTCAGGACAGAAATTTAACATCACATTTTGCTGCTGGTTCAAAGGGGGACTGAATTAAGGCCTGCAGTACTAAATTCAAATCCCATGACGGAGCAGGGTCTTTATAATGTGGTCTTAGCAGAACAGTGCCTCTCAAGAAGGCCTTACGAAGCTTAGATGAAGCCAGAGAAGAAATCTCAAATCAAATATGGAAGTTAGATATTGCTGCCAACTGAACTCTAATGGATGAGGAGCTAGCTCCTTCACTGAAAACAGCTGCCAAAAATTCAAGGACACTTAGTACAGGGGATGAAAAAAAGGGTTAATACGTTTCTGATGCGCCCAAAAAAAGAAGTTACGCACTCACCATAACGGTCCATGTTTGTAGTCCAGCTTGCCCTTCATTCTTACATATGGGTTCAGAGCAGATCCTCGGCTTCGACTCAGCCGATTACAAAGCTTGAAGTCTCTAAGCTGGCTCGTGGCAAGGTAGGTATCCCATAATGCACTAGTAATCTCCAAATCTTGTTTGCTGCTGTCTACAATAGTGATAGAAAGATATTTCCACAAGGAAAAACAAAGATGAAAGGTCTCTGACCCAAAGGAAGATGGACATTACCTTGTCTTCAGATCCTCCAAGGATACTTGGACGGGGGTAGGTGGGTGGGTTTGTAAGAATGAAAGGTGAGACGGACTACAAACATGGAAAGTTATGGTGAGTACATAATTTCTTTATGTTCTGTAGTCCTATCTCGCCTTCATTCTTACATATGGGACAGAGTCCCTAGCAGCTTTTTCTCGGATGGCTCATGGGAATATACTTCTGAGAACCGTGGAACCAAAGGAGGCTCTACCCCTGGAAGCCAAATCCAATTTGTAATGAGTAATAAAGGTATGAGGGGTAGCCCCAGTTGCTGCTGCACATATACTGTCCATTGGAATTCTGGGTTGAAAAGCGGAAGATGTGGATATAGATCTGGTGGAATGAGCTTTAATTTTAAATGGGAGTTCTTTGCCATTAGAAGAGTAAATAAAAGATATGCAGTTTGATAACATTATCTTGCAGACTGGCATTCCTTTTCTCATCTCTGAAAAAGATATTCATAATTGGTCTGATCTCCTAAACTCTTTGGTTCTATGTAGATAGAACCTTAACTGTGTACATCAAGCTGATAAAACTTATATTCTGCTTTGTTTGTACGATTTGGAAAAAAGACTGGCAGTTCAATAGTTTGATTAATATTTGACTGTGAACAAATCTTGGAGACGAAGGAAGGGTTAGTGCGAAGGGAAACACCGTCTCTATGGAATATCAATTAAGGAGGTCTGACAAGAGTGCTTGCAGCTCTGACAGTCTTCTGGTGGACGTAATGGCTACCACAAAAATGGTCTTCCAAGAAAGGAACTTTAAACCACATGTACGTGAAGGTTCAAAAGGCAGAGAGGCAAGTTTTGAAAGAACAAAATTTAAATCCCAGGGAGATAAAGGTTCTTGAAAAGAATGTCTTAGTAAGGTAGTGCCTTTTAAAATTGATTAACACAATCTGTGAGCCATAAGATTAGGTTTATGTTGCCCGAAATGAAAATTGGAGATAGCTGCTAATTCAACTTTGATTGTAGCAGCAGCTGACCCCTGATGAAAAAGTTTGGTTAGAAATTCTAATACTAAGGGAATGGAGGCTGTGTATGGATCTATGTTCCTGGCTTGTTGCCAAAGAGAAAATCTTTTCCATTTGCTAGCGTACAATTTTCTTGAAGAAGGTTTATGAGCTGATGTCAGGACATGTGTAACCGCAGGGGAGAAATCATGAAGCCTGGCTAGGGATGGAAGTGGAGCAGCCAAGCTGTCAAAACTAGGAGTTAAAGGTATCATTAGTAAAATAAGGGGACTATTGGGATAGGTAAACAGAAAACCTGAAGAAAAAATTCAAGTTATGTACTCACCATAACTATGCATCTCTGTTACCCATTTTCATTCTTCAGTTATTGTGGAGGTATTGGAACAGACCTCAGATCCGACAACCACATTTACTAGACTCTGAGATGCTACTCTCAAGCTCCTCCCTTTACCCATAATGCCCTGTTCAACCTGCTATACCTCAGACAGAGTTTGATACCTTGTAAGCTATAGGATGAATTAATCCTAGGTTAATTAAGACAAAGTAAAAACTAGTAGCAGCAAAAGTGGGGCTCAAACCCAGAACCTACTTTCTGCAATAACCATAACGTCACTCCAGGAGATAACAGGAAGGGGGATGGAGGGGGGGACTTGAAGAATGAAAATGGACAATACAGATGCATAGTTATGGGCAGTTGTGCCTTTCAGCTTTTCCCGGTTAGGGGTCGCCACAGAGGAACTCCAGTCCACTAATGATTGGCAGTTGATTTTTACATGCCGAGTTGCCAGCCCTGATGCACAACCTTCAACGAAGGTACGCCCACTCACGCATGTCACCAGGCAGAAGACGCTCTGAGAATCGAACGGGACAACGTCTTTCTGTGAGGCGACAGTGCTACCGCAGCACCACCACTGCAGTATGCATAGTTATGGGCAGTACATAACTTAAAATATCTGATGTCCTTATCATTTCTTTCTCAACTACTGGGATAGAGTCCCCAGCCACGCACACCTTGGGTGGCCCTCATGGAAGAAAATTTCGGAGTACTGCAGAACCAAAGGCAGCCCTACTCTTGGAAGTTAAATCCAAATCTGTAATGAGCAATAAAACTATGAGCATTAGACCAGGTAGCTGCTGCACAAATGTCAATAGATGTAGACATGGACCTGGTGGAGTGTGCTTTAGGAGGCCTGGGTAGGGACAGACCTTGCTGACCGTAGACCAAGGCTAGGCTGGGGTAATTTTTGAAATAGGTAAGCCCAATTTGTTTAGGGAAAAGAAGACAAACAACTGGTCTAAGTGAAATCTTTTGTTCTATGGAGATAAAAACATAGTTGCCTATGTACGTCCAAAAGATGACGCATGTATTCTCCTTTGTTAGCAAAGTTGGGAAAGAAAATGGGCAAATTAATGATATGATTAAGATTTGTTTTGGAGGCTACTTCAGGCAAAAAAAAAAAAAAAAAAAGGGAGGACTGGTCTACAAAGTGACTCTCTTTGTGAAAAATGAGGTAAGGAGATTTGGAAGAGTACTATGAGAGTAGGTGATTTGGTGAATAGGACGGAATCCAGTGAACAGAAATGAATTATACGGTTTCAGGCAGATAAACCCCCTGGCCTAAATAGCAAAGTTTCCTTGAAGCCATTTCTCAAGGCTAGAGCTCTTAAGCACTGAATCTTAATCTTAATAATGCATGTTTTTCATAGGTTCATACTAGGCTATCTGCCCTAGGGCATTTATAAGCCTAGCCAGAATGTGTTTGGCTTTCGCCACCCATTTTAAATTTATTCTGCTATGCCCTTTTTCGAGGTTAGTATACTGTGCCTCTGTCTAACAGTGACACAGAAGTGATACCCGGGGTAAACCTACGACCTCCCATCCACTCATCAAGATTCCTCTTGAAAAGAGTCAATGAGGGACTCTGCCTAACCTGGACTGGGATTTTATTCCAGAGTGAAGGGAGCCTCTGGGTTATGAATCTGTTCCTCCAGAATGTCCTATTTATTTCAGTGCTGAAGTTCAAGTCTCTCGAGCGCGTAGCGCGATGGGATTTGGATTTTCTGAGGTGCAGCATGACCATTAATTCCGGGTTGGACATGGCTTTGTACGTCAGGCACAGATCGCCTCTGAACAGGCGGTATGCCACTGAGTTTCTTTAACCTGGCAGCATATGGCATCTGTTTGAGCCCTTTGATCCTCTTGGTGAGGTACTTTTGGGGTCTTTCCAGTTGCTGCAGGTGTCTGGTAAGGTACATCCCAAAAGGGGCATTGTACTCAATTATGGGCCTGATGATGGATGAGTAAAGAGGCACGATGACCTCCCCTGATCTAGATGTGAATCCCTTCATGATTAGGTGGGCTATACAAAATGTTTTTCTAACCACTTTGGCCACATGGTTGTCAAATGAGAGATTGTTATCAACTTGGGTCCCTAGGTCCCTAATTACTTCTTATGTACTTAATGGATTACCACCTATGTGGTAATTTGTGGGCACTTTGTTTTTGCCAAAGGGGATGACTATACACTTTTTGGCATTTAGCTTGAGGCCATGGCTCTGGCACCAGTTGTCTGTTTCTATGAGGCCCTTTTGGAGGATGTTTGTGTCGGCTGGAGAGAGTCTATTATGGCGCCCAGTTTGCAGTCATCTGCAAACTTGGTCAGCCACAGTCCTTCCATGTTGGCCTGTACCTCAGAGAAATATATACAGAACAAGAGAGGTCCCAGGACTGAGCCTTGTGGGACACCACTTGTAACTGGTTTGGAGTCTGACATGGCTCCAGCAATTCTAACCATGTGGTTCTTGTCCTTGAGCCAGTTTGCAATCCATCTAGTGACATAGGGGGTTTATATTTAAGCTGGTGAGCTTATCTATAATGCCCGAGTGGGGTATTGTATCGAAGGCTTTTGCGAGGTCCAGGTAGGCTGTGTGGACCACCTTCCCCTCGTCAATGGCCTTGGTGACTGTTTCAAAGAAATCAACCAGGTTTAAGAGGCAGGATCTGCCCTTAAAGCCGAACTGGGTAGGATCCAGTGTCTGTAGGTGCCCAATATCTTTATTTATGAGGTCCATGATGATCCTTTCCATAGCTTTGCAGACCAAGCTAGTCATGCTTATGGGGCGATAGTTTCCAGGATCCGTTGAGGCACCACCTTTATGGAGAGGGACCACTGTTGCTGTACGCCACTCTTTGGGCACATATCCTGTAGTAAGGCTGAGATTGAACAGTAGTTTTATGTTTGGGTTTAGCTCTTCTTGGAGTTCATGTAGGACGTAGCCCGGGACACCGTCTGGTCCCATTGATGCTGTGTTTTTTGCTTTGGAGAGGGCGGCTCTTACCTGAGCATCTGAGATGTCAGGGGGCAGCACTCTGGTGGGATAGATATTTGCCCTTTGGGTGGGGGGGGGGAGTTTGCGCTGAACCTGTCAGCTAGGATGTTGGCAATGTCTGTGGGTTCAGTGTATTTTTTGTCATTTTGGACTAATTCTGAGCATATCTGGGAATTACCACCCAGGTTCCTAACATAACTAAAGAAAGCCTTGGGATTATCCTTAGTGTCCTGTGCAATTTTTCTCTCGAAGCTGGCCTTAGACAATTTTATGAGTGCCCGTAGTTTTTTGCTAATACTGATCAGTGATGCCTTCCCTTTTTGGGATTTGGCTCTATCATTTATCTTTTTTTATCATTTATCATTTTTTACTACTGTTGTGATGAACAGCAAATTTTTATTAATTATATACTTATTAAATACTCATGTATATATTTTTTATTAAATAAACATTTTAGCAATGTAATACTTATAGCAATATTGATTAATTTAATATTTTGTAGGTTTAACAACAAATTTTTGTTGCTGACATGTCACAGATTTTAGTACCATATTCATGTGTATTACTATTTTAATGTGTCAATATTATACACTATGAGTAAGTTTTGTACTGAAGTTCAATATTATAGGGGTTAATTCTGTATTTAAGTGATCAGTTCAGTTGATTGGCTCATTTGAATGTATAAAAGGAAGCAATTAAATATTTTTTATTCTAGTCTGATGAAGTGGATGATATCCACAAAAGCGCTTACTTGCTTTACTTTGGAATAAACCACTTTGTGATATTTATTAAGCCATGTGGAACCAGTGTTTTTTATCCAGATTTGGTAGAGTCCTGGAGTTCAGAAACTCGTCTCGCAGATGTAATGGCCACTAGAAAGACAGTTTTCCAGGTTAAAAATTTCAAGTCAGATTTAACTGATGGCTCAAAGAGTTTCAGTGTTAACCCTTGCAGCACGACTGTTAAATCCCAGGAAGGGGTGGGGTCCTTCTCTGGGGGCCTAAGCAAGAAAGTACCTTTGAGAAATGCCTTGCACAATTCTGAACATACCAACAAGGAAGCATTTTCACTTGAATGAAAATCAGAAATGACTGCCAACTGCACTTTAACAGTGGAGAAACTAGCTTCTTCAAAAATAGATGCTAAGAACTCTAGGAAAGCAGTGGTAGGAGCAGTGAATGGGTACAGTTCCCTTCAGAGCCCAAGCAGAAAACCTTTTCCATTTACTTTGGTAGATCATCCTAGTAGAGGCCTTGCGGGAAGACAGAAGTATCTGTCAAAACTGGGGAGGAAAGCTGGGGCTGTCAGTGGAACTGGAAAAACCATGCAGTCAACTTGCGACCTGTAATGTCCAGATGATCCATCCCTGTTGGATGAGAGAGGTCTGAACTGGGGTCCACTATCCATGCTGGACAGCCAATGAGACCAAACAAAGGGAAACCACAATAGATGTGGCCAAAAAAGGGCAATGCGAATAACCGTGCTTTTTGACTGAAGTGCCTTCTGTAAAAATTAGGGAATTAGAGGTATTCGGGGAGAAGTGTAAAGGAGACTAGAGGGCCAAACATGGAATAAAGCATTTCTCAGTGACTCCCCCAGAGATGAGATTAGAGCAAAAAACCTGTAGCACTTGTTGCGGGAGATGCAAAGAGATCGCAGCAAGGTTGTCCCCATTGATGGAAAATCCCTTCCACACATTACTCAACAGAATAGATTCGCTGAGATTGTCTATTTGCAGACTGGATTTCCCCAGTATGTACTTTGCCAAAAGAAAGTGGTTGGATGAGATCACCCACTGCCAAACTCATTGCCTCTTGACAAAGGGGAGAAGATTAGGCCCCCGCCCTTTGTCCCAATAGGAGGGGCATCTTGGAAGGGTTGCAATGCTAGGAGGACTGCTCATCTCTAAAACACTGACGTGCAAATTGGTTATTTCTAGGGACTATGTGCCTTGGACCATCTATAGGAAGAAATACTCCCACCACCACCCCAGTTGGAAGGCATCTGTGTTTACTTGGCTACTGGGGGCCAAAGTAGAAGAGAGCGGCCTGGGAAACTTAGTCTGACTGAATCCACCAACATAGATGGTCTTTGCATACTTGAGTGAGTTTGATTGGAAAGGACAAGAGATGGCAAAGAATTGACCACTGGACAGCTAGTGTCCATATAAAAATAGGTCATATTAACCAAGGTTATTGGCAGCTATGCTGACACTAGGGCCTGAAAAATAAGTCTGGCTGGAATAGAAGGGTGTGCTATAATTTCCTCCATTTGGCACCTGATGGTCCCTACTCGATGTGGCGGAAGAGAGTATTTAACCTACTGTGTTCAACTGAGCACCTATAAACTACAGACTCTGAACTCTGTGCAGATGTTGACAGAGATGCCTAGAGATTTACATAACTGGAGCTAGTCATCCCTGGATTTCTCTAGAAGATGCTTGGTTGGGGTGGTGAGGAACCAGTTGTCTAGGTATGGAAACACTTCTAATCCCAGAAGTTTCAAGTAAGCTGCTACTGCTGCCATACACTTGGGAAACACCCTGGGGGCTGTGGTGAGAGCAAAAGGCGGGGCTCTGAACTGGTAATTTGTGGCCTCCAGCCAAAAGCACAGAAATCTTCAGTACTGTCTGTTCATCTGGTTATGATAGTAAGCATCCAGAAGATCGATGGAGAACATCAAATCATCTTTGCATAGAAATGGCAGAATGGATTGAATCGTGACCATTTGGAACTTTGACTTCTTCACAAACTGAAACAGTTTACTTAGATTCAGAACTGCTCTCACGTCCCTGGTTTTCTTTGCACTAAAAAAATCTTGGGTTAAGTTCCAAATTCTTTCTGGTCTGGTGGGGCCTCCTGGATGACTCTTGTCTAGCAGCTTCTGAATTTCCTGAGCTGCTGCCTTCCTCTGGTGGGTGGTATGTTGGGAAGCCTTTTTCTTTTGGCTGGGGGAAATCTGGGAAAATGGTATGAAATAACCTCTGGATATGACACAGTCTTTTGCTATTGATGCTCAAATGTCTGGGTACAGACAGGCACCCCCCCGACTGACTCCAGAAGTGGGAAAATCAGGCAACCTTTCAGGAGCAATGAAACAGTTTATACAAATAGGAATCTCGAAAACCCTGGTTTTGTAGAACTCCACTGCCGCGAACATGGCATCTTCCATTTGAACTCCCCCTATGCTCCTGGGGAAGATACTTCCACGTGAATCCTGGAAAGGACCCAGGGATTTATGGAATCACATTATCTTGCCTCCTCTGATTCCTGCAGGACAGCTGGGTTGAAAAGCATATCTCCAAAGGCAGACAGGATCTTTCCATCCTGTTTACTCCAGGAAAGAGTTTCCTTAAAAGTAGGGCAAATAAAGACTTTACACCAAATGGAGCATTGATCTAAGAAGAGTTGAAAGGCTCCACAAAGTCGCACAAGCACATCAAGGCAAGTCTCCCAAAGGCTATGCCTAAACCCACCACCTAAGAGGTACCCTCCCCACAGCATGGGAAATTAGTCTCATGGACACATTTGAGATAGTTATGACAGTGGCCAATTTTGAAGACGTCTTGTATGCTCCACGGACATGGACACTGAGAAGGATTTGGAAAGTTTCTTAGTCAACTCCTGCTGTAGTCTTGTGAAAAGTACCAAGTAATTAAGAGACTGTAAGGCAAAAATCGTAGAGGCAAAAACAGTGCCTTGCAAATCTGTCCAACGCACTGGACTCTCTGTTGGGGAAATGGACAGAGGAGCTCTGCTCAACAAGCTTTGTGGCTGCCACCACAACCATTACATCAACAGGAACCCCCTTGTGTTACTTGGGGGGGGGCCGAGAAATATATCAGGATGATGGGGGATGGGTTCTATATTAACCAGTACCTTCCACACCCAATGAGAAATTAGATCTATAAGCTTATCTGCCAGGGAGTCATCCAAGACAGATGGGCCGGACCCAAAAACATCCAAAAACACTGACTCCACTTGGGACGGGGTATCAGATGACCAACTTTCCTTCTGCTAGAGTGTTTCTAAGAAGTCTCCAAATGACATGTCATCCAGTGGAGATCAAGAGACCCCCTCCATTTCATGAAGTTAGTGTCTTTGGTGAGAGACTCCTGAGAACAGTATGTGCCTCCTATTACATGTTCTCTGTCGGGGAACCTCCTCAGTGGGATGATCTGGAGGTACCCAAAGAGACGGGAAAATCTTTGACGTGAACTTGATGCTTGGTGGGGTGAGATGTCCCTGTACAATATGCCTGAGAGAATCAGAGCTTGAACCTGAAGGAGGTAGGGCTGTGGGATCCAAAGAGGAAAGAGCTGTTGGAATCTCTCAGATGAGAAAAGACCCTACCATCCACCACCTTGAAAGCAGAAGGAACAGGAGACATTGTAGCTGATCACAATGGAGCCGAAGCTACAGATGCCATCCTTCCCCAACCTTGCCAAGACCTGTGCCACAAAGTGAAGAGTCGGACCACAACTGTCCAACACAGAAGCTCCAAGGGGCAGGGATGGTACAGACAACCTCAGAGTGAAACTCTGCCCCTCAGACCTGGTGCTTTGGCTCAGAGGCTCTTTCTGGTCCAAAGGAATTGATGCTGAACAAGTCAGGGAAAACGGTCAGAGTAGAAGATCTAGCTGTCTTCTGATCCAACATCGACATTGTCGGGTCTCTCAGATCAGAGGGCTCCAAAATTGTCAGTCGGATAGAAGGAGAAATTATTGCATGGCAAATAGAAGGAAGGCTCACTGATCCAATGGAAGCCAGAGCCGGACCAACCCCTATCCACATCTGACCTCTAAATAACTTCATTATCCTATCCACATCTGACCTCTAAATAACTTCATTATCCTATCCACTTCAGCTTTCAGAAAGGCTCATGGAGGACCTGAATGAGGAAGTGGTGGACTGGAGTCTAGACCCTTTCCTTGGGGTTTTCTAGGGAAAGAAAAATGGAGTCAAGCAGAAACAGGCTCAATCAAGAACCCTGTGGATCAGGTCCCTGGAGATAAAAGTTGTCGGGTTTGAGGATGTGGGATCAGACGGTTTTCGCTTCGGATCTGAGGAAGTCAGACTTCTTTTGAATTTTTGTAGCAGTCTCCAAAGTTAGAGTAAACTTTGGAGAGATGGTAGGACACCACATTTGTGATTCTTTTGCCACCAAAGAGGCTTTGGATGACGTGGTCAGGGTTTGAGCCCCTGGAGCAGAAGAACATGAAAAAGAAAGTAGCAGCAAGTCCTTTAGAACCAACTTGTTGTGACAATCATGAAGGGCCCTGGAATTAAAAGTTGCACAAAAGGAACAGTCTGTGTTTAAGTGAGACATTCCTAGACAGTAAACGCACTCCCTGTGGGCATTAGAGTTAAGGATTTTGTGCCCAGAGGAAATGTATTTCTTAAGACCTGTAATTTTTCAGACATGTCTAAAGAAAGGGGAAAAAAAATGCCCTACCAACAACTGTAGGTTAGAGAGGATTCATAGGTAGGTACTAGTCTGTCAGCCCTAGGGCCTACACAAGCTAAGCCAAAAAGATACCATGGCTTTCGCCACCCAAGAAAATTATTTTCCTGTGACCCTGTCGAGCAGAGCCACAGAAGTGATCTCGGGGGTGAATTTCCTATTTCCCATCCAATCAAGATTTTTCTTGAAGAGTGCTAATGAGGAGCTTTGTTTGATATAGATAAGTAGTTTGCTCCAGAGTATGGGAAATCTCTAGGACAGGAATCTATCCGTCCAGCATGTTCTGTTTATTGTGGTGACAAGGTTTAGGTCCCTATAATGTGTAGCTCGGAGGGATTGGGATTTCCTTAAGAGGAGCATGTCTAACAGCTTTGGGTTTGACATAGCTTTGTACGTTAGGCAGAGATCGCCTCTGAGTAGGCGAAATGTGACGGAGTTTTGAGACTGTGTGCGCAGGGCATAATTTTGAGGACGGTAATTCTCTTTGCAAGGTATTTCTGTGGCCTTTCCAGTTGTTGTAGATGTCTTGTGAGGTACATACCAAAAGGGGCATTGTACTCTATAATGGGTCTAATGAGCGACAAGCAGAGGGGAACAATGACCATTTTTTTCCAGGATGAAAACCTTTTGTGATGAGGTGTGTCATGTACAAGGATTTCCTGACTACTGTGGTGATGTGATTATCAAAGGAGAGACTACTGTCCACCTGTATCCCGGTCTCAACACACTTTCGGTGTTAAGTACACTACCACCTATGTGGTAGCGCATGGGTACAGAGTTTTTACCAAAGGGGATGACAATGCACTTTTGGCATTCAGCTTAAGGCCATGGTTTTGACATCAGGCATCTGTCTCAGTGAGGCTCTTTTGTAGGATGTCCACATCGTTAGGAGTTTCAATTATGGCTCCTAGTTTGCAAACATCTGTGAACTTCGTTAGCCAAAGACCTTCTATGTTAGCCTGTACTTCAGAAAAGTAGATACCAAACAAAAGAGGATCCAGGACTGAACCCTGTGGTACTCCACTTGTCACTGGTTTGAAGTCGGATTTGGTCTGCTACTTTCACAGTGCGGGTTCTGCCAGTGAGCTAGTTGGCAACCTATCTTGAGACATAGGGATTTATACCTAGTTTAATGAGTTTATCTATAATTCCAAAGTGGGGTATGGTGTCAAAAGCCTTGGCGAGATCTAGATAGGCTGTGCGAACTCAAGATGCCCAGATTCATCAGGTAGACAGGAGAAAACACGGTAAGTTGACCCTTAGACATGCCTGGATAGGTGCTTATTTATTAAGTACTAAAAACTGTTTTCCTCTAGACAAGCGAGGAAGGTTGAGTGCTGTAGGAATTTATACCTTATTTAGTGCTTACGAGTTCTGAACAAGTGCTGAGCTCAAAGAAACAGACTTGAGTGCTAAAACTAAAAAACTGGTTAGTTCTAAGGGAAAATTTGAAGAGCAGACTTAATGGTGCCAGGAGTAGTTTAACCCTAGCAAAGCA